>NC_080198.1:14219000-14821000 GCF_030028045.1 Hippopotamus amphibius kiboko
CTACTACTGGTGTTTTCTCCAGTGGATTTTGTAAGCCCTTTGTGAGGTAGAAATATCCTATGCATCAGAAAATCATAGAATATCAAAAATAGAAAGGAATTAAGAATTCATCAGTCCAATTCCATAAATTTACAAATAAAGAAACTGAAGTCTGGAGAAGTAACATGATTTTTCTGCTGTTAGAGAGCCAGTAGTGGCATATCTGAGGTTAGAACACTGGTCTAACCCATTATTCTAGGTTCCTTCCACATGGAAAATATTAGGAAATTGGCACTTCCAGAGATGGTTTTGCTTGTAATCCAATTTCCATGTCTTTTCAGATTCTACAAATGCATTCATTTTGCTAACTACAAAGTAAAGTGAAGGTGAAAATAACATAGATCAAGCAATAAAAGATAATCCCAGCAGAAACTCACATGAAGACAGCGTAATAAAATGGAACAAGCTTGGGTTTGGGGATTGGAAAGATCTGGGTTCAAATCTCAACCCTGTCACATACTAGTTGTGTGAAATTGGACAGCTGTTTACCTTCTCTTCATTCGTTTTCTCAGTCTAGAATAGGGATAATAATATCTATTTCCCTTTAGAGTTTTCTGAGAATTAAATGAAATCATTCATGGAAAGCATTTAGCACAATATTGGGCACATGTTGGGAAGCTTAATAAGGGGAGTTATTTTTACTGAAGCATTCACACTAAAGTCTATGCAAACTGCCAGATGATTTAAGAGCACTTAGCATAAGGGATGGATTTCCAAATGAAGAAGCCAGAGATGAGACAGTAATAAACAGAAGTGGACTGATTAACTCCTACTGCAAAGAAGTAAGATGATAATATATACATAACCACAGCCTGTAAGTATAGTGAGAATGTTAAACTCTTCCAGAATGAGGCAGAGTAATCCTTAAAAATGTCCTCTCTTTAAGGTTTGCCTGGGAGTTGTCACAGCTGTCAGGAAGGCCAGAAAGAAAACAACATCTCCAGATAGGAAGACAAGTAGGTTAAATGAGCAATGGCACTGAGTCAGTTCAAGTGTGATATAAATAGTGCTGAGTTCTGTCTCTATTTTGTAAGCAGAGACCTTGGCCTGAACCCATCCGCTTCTGGAGAAAGATCTTCCAGTAGGAAGACACGTACCTTATGTGCAATGGGCAGAGATTCCTGCCTCTGATGATGAATAGCAAAGCAAGACTCTAACGGACTAGCAGACTGGAGCCCAGATGCCTCTAAATCATTTTTAAAAAGAGGCAGCTTGCCTCATGACAGGTCTGTAGATAGAAATTTGCCTTCTCTCCAAAGTGTGTAAGAGTTGCTTATCGAGAAATCTGACTGTTCTCTTTGATCTTCTGAGACATAGTTGATTCTGGGTTTTCGTGAGATGCTTAATATTTCAAAAATATGGGCTAAGTTTTGGGATACACACAACACACCTACACATAAATATGGGTACCACAGGCTGAGCCCACTTTTCACAAGAATTCCTGAGCACTGTTAGAAATGGTACACTAAAGCGGGCACAGGGTACTGAGTCAGGCAGAACAATCGGGAATGGCCATTTACTTACAGTACAATGTTGGAAACAACCTACCTCTCAGTTTCTTCATCTAAAACTTTTATTGTAAGAATTAAATGAGATACTAAGTAATCTAGCAGCTGACACATGGCAGCTTAATCATCGTTAATTACTTTCTTTTTATCTTTCTCCTTCCTAACACATTGTGTTTTATGTTAAAAGCCTCTTTTGGTTTTTAATTTTTTATAACCAGTAGTATCTGCAGAAGCCAATATAGTCCTCTTGTTTTTGGAGACCCTCAGAAACTGGTGGTCAAGTGAATTGGGGTTCAGGGAAGGGAAAAATACTATTTTTATGCACCTCTGAGAAAGTAGGTACATAGTTGGAAGAAAGAGAAGTATGAAGTTTGTGTAGTTATTCTTCCCAGAGGGCATGAGAGGAATGGGTTTGTTGAGAGAAATCCTGAAGCAGCTGTCAACGTCCATGGAGAAGTGGTCTAGTACAAGATGGGTAAGAGTCCCCAGGTCAGAAGACTCAACAGCTATAGTAGGTTTGGTATGAAATCGGAGGTTGAAGCATTACTGGAAGGCAGACTGTAGCTAATCGTTGCTTAACTTTAGGAGAGTTCTTAAGAGTATGCACAAGTCATTCCCAACTGAGGGCATTTTTGATCCCCAGTGGACTTTTTGAGTCTGGAGACATTTTTTGATTGTCATGACTTGGGTGGGTGTTGCTAATGACATCTAGGGGGTAGAAGACAAGGATGCCACTAAACGTTCTGCAATGCACAGGTCAGTTCTGTACAGCAAAGACCTATCTAGCTCCAGTTCTGATTAGTTAGCAATAGTTTGAGGTTAAGAAACTCTGGTTTACAAAGTTTCCAAATAGGAGATTAAGTGATTCTGTAGCCAAAATTTTGAAGAAAAATTTTAGATTATTTTTTCTGTATTTTCACAGTTCCTCCCATGTCTTTCTGGCACCTATAATTGTTCCTTTATTTAAATTTTGGGTTCAATCTGTGGTCATAATAACCCAGGTATTCACTTAGGGTAATTGAGATGGAGTATGTCCCCCTATTCATTTTCACTTTGGATGTTTGATTCAGTGGGAAGTAGGAAGTAGCCATCCGAAGCCCAGGAAACAAAGAAAGACAAAGTACATTTCCCAGGTGACTGAATTTTAAGATCTGATCATTAGAGTTACAAATGCAATCTAGCAGTGAGTGGTGTTGGCTATTGCTGCTACTTCAACTGTTAGTATTAACCCAACTCTTAGCATTGCCCTTACCATGATCCCACTAGTTAGCATTTACTGAGCAATGTGCTAATTAATCACTTTGCATTTCTGCATATCTATACAAATGAGTAGTGAAATGTAAAACTCACTTGATTAACTAGGTGTTAAACCTATTGTAAAGTGAAGAGAAGAAACTGAGAAAGGTATGAAACTTGGCAGGAATAACTCATCTACTTAGAGGGGAGAAATAGGTTTGGTACGCAGGTATATCCTTCTCCAAAGCCCATGTTGTTAGATAGTAACATAGCAGTGTATCTGAGGAAGGACTAAGGAAAGGAGGAAAGCATTGGAAAGCTCTTAGGGTATGTAAGTTTGACATTATTTGATTCTCTGTGTTGCTTATGCTAAGACTTGGATAACATAAGTGATACAGAAAGGAAATATTTTGAGTTTTATACAAATGTTTTAAGTTTCACTTTGGTTATTATGCTCTGTGCTAAGATCTCAATGTGTCTCTTCCTGGGATATCAAATTCTTGAAATCAAAGGGCTGTAGAGATCAAGTGTTTCCATTCCCAAGGAAGTTTGCAATTTAAATAGACATTCTGGGTTTTAGAGTCAGTTCTGCTACTTTTCATATTTTTGGTGTTAGGACTGCATTAGCCCCTTTTTTTGTCCATATAATGGAGAGAACAGAATTTTTCCTTTCTACCTCATAATTTTTAATGATAGTAAAATTAAAGAGCTTTGACTAGTGCATGAAGGTATTACAAGTACTCTTTTCTAATAAAACTTAAGATGACTATAACTTATGTCATATATATATATATATATATATATATATATATATATATAAAAAACTCAAGAGTTCTAAGAAAATACACGAAAGAGTTAAGTATTCGATTATTTATCAAAGTCAGAATTCTTGGTGGTGTTTGGCAATTTAGAATGGTCAAGGTCTATCAAATAAAGTGGAAAGTTTGGGTCAATTATCTGTTTAGTTCAGTGGGGAAAATGCCTCAGCTTCTCAAGTCATCTGTTTAACTAGCAAAACTTTTAAAATCTATTAATTTTTTATTTCAAAAATAATATAAACCCACTGAAGTATTTAGAAAAGTACAAAGAGGAAATAAAATTCACTGAAATCCTACTACTCAGAATTACTTTTCCAATTCAGCTCTGAAACTTGACCATACAGTTTCTTTATATTATTTTTAGCCTCTCGTTAAATATGGTCTATGCTAAAGAAATATGAATAATTCTCATCATTATCTGCAGCATCCCCGACGAGCTAAATATCCAGTCAAAATCTGGATCATCACATAAGCACTGAGGATTAAAGTTGGACGTGGACAGAATACAGTGAGTTGAGAGTGTGATTTCTAAATTCAATCTGTGCTAAAATATACCTTCTGTTACTTATCTGCCATGTTTCCTTGAGCAAGTCATTTAGCTTCTACAACTTTGATTTCCTCATCTCCGAAATGGGAATAGTAACAATGCATGCCTTATTGTATGGTAATAGGTAAAGAGCTAGCAGGATATTTGTCAGCTTATAAATAGAAATACCTGTTGCAAATATTATTATTAGTGTGTCCTTGCAGAATTGAGTGTATGTGAGACTTGCACTCAATTTGACCAGCACAAAGCGTCTTTAAAGAAGAAAAGCAGGGAAAAAAAATTTCAGAGATTCACTGGGGTCCCGAAGAGGCTTCAATACAAAGTCAAGAAGAATCTACTTGGTTCTGCAGCAAAGGGACAGCACGTGAGGGCTTCGATCAGAGCAGAAGGAACTATAGTTCAAAATGGGAAACATGAAAGTATTGTGAACCATCTCTTATTGGCATAACGAGGAGAAGGGTGTGGTTGATAGTGAAAACAAGATGATTGCAGAGATTCCTGCAGCAGCCAAGGTGAGAGGTAAAGAGAATGGAAAACAGTAATGGGAGTGGGAATGGGGGAACCAATGGCCTCATCTCATTAAAGTACCAGCTTGTTTCAGTGGAACAAACACTAGAGTATGAGCACCCGGTTTGTGTTCAGTTCCTTCATGCCACAAATAATCATGGGCCGGCGTGTAACTCTGCCCTTCCAGTAACCTTAGGAGAAATCATGAGCAGTAAAGAAGATGATGTGTGAAAATATCCTGTATTCCTTATAGCATGGTATATATTGCCATTAAAAAGTGACATTCCAGTACCGTTATTACAGCTTGATACCCTCCCACACTTATTTGCATTTTTCTTTCTTTGGATGAAAGCACTAAAAATCATGCCCAAATCAACAGTAAGGCAACCCAGAGGCACAGTGATTTAAAGTATTCTCAGCCCTTAGTTCCTGAGTGTGAAATAGTGGGAAATAGTTCTCTCGTTCTAAAGCATGGAACTTGGGGAAACAGGGCCAAGGCTGGCTTTTTGCGATAAAGAAAGGTTTAAAAGAGGTTAAGGCAGTTAAGTAGAGACTGCTACCTGAGAACTAAATGGTATGGGAGAATAATAGGTTTCCATACACAGAAGCTGAGATAAAAATATCAATACTCTGAGAATTGTGCTTTGATACTGTTTGCAGAGGATTTATTCACTATACCAGTCACACTGTATGTGGAAAATCTAAGTTCCCTGAGAACCTCAACATTCATCAGACATCACGGGGGAAACCACATTATAGTGATTTGGATATTGTTCCCCCATCAGGCATGACAGGTTCAGTCAGAAAAGCCAACTCACTATGGATAATACAGTATAGAGGATTTATTTCAGGACAGAGATCCTGTACAACTGTAAGAGAAACTGACATATTAAGGGTCCAAAAGTGGGAATTGAAGGATCACAGTAATGTCGTCAACAAGCCCTCTTGGGCACCAGGAGGGTAAGTCAGATATTGCAGGTGGATCTGAAAAGGTTGCAGGTCCAGCTGCCAGAGTGGACATGAAGAGATCTTTATGTGGACTGTCATCTCTGAAACTGGGAGTGGGCCTGGGGTCACTCTTGGTCAGCAGTGCCAGCAGTTGGGACAAAAGCTGGATATGAGGAAGGAGGGACACGCTCTCAGCTTCTCAGCATCTCTCTCCCACCACAGTGACTTACATGTGGCTTTCAGAGAACCTTGTCATTTCCACCTTCCAAATCTCACCCAATTTCCTTTTTAATCGACTCCAGTCCAGAACCATACAGGGAAGGGAAATTTAGTTTTGGCTAAGCCAAGCTTGTTGGTCCTTCTTATCTCTGGATTCGGAATTCTCCTGATCATCACTCAGTTTTCTAAAGAAAATAAGCAAGAATCCAAGGACTGTAGATTGGCTAAATGTTTACCTTCTTAACACATCAGCTGCTAAACATGTGTTTCAGGCTTGTCTGTTCACATTAATAGTTTGTTTGGAGTGTCTGAGTGTCTCACTGAATTAACCAATTGACCACATTGACAGACAGGCAGACTAATCAATGAGCTCTGAAAGCTGGAACTTGAGTATAACACAACCTTAGCCATGGAACTGTAGCATTCAACAACTTGACAACAGCAGTAAAGTTTAAAAACCATTACGCATCTGTGACTAAATTCCATCAGTGATGCTCTTGAAAATAATTTCAAAATAACAATCAGAAAATGTTTGATGAAAGAACAGCACAGAGCAATTCACTCATAATTACCCAAGGGGATAGCATGAGATGGATAAATACAATTCATAGATGAGTCCCCAAGTGTCTTTTAGCTAAAAGAAGCGATGTTGTCCTTGGATGTTATATCAAAAAATAGTAAAATTGGGCAATGCTTTTCATCTTAAAATCATTGAATATCAGGACTGGAAATGTTGTGATCGTCTGCTGATACAGAGATTATAAACTCTAATGTTATCAAGGACCAAATCAAAAATAAGATGAGAGGCCAGTCTGCAGGCATAGATGATTGTCCCTGGACCCATTTTTCTTCAACATCTCATTTCTTTTCGATTCCTACACCCTCATTTGAAGTGATTTTGGGGTTGTAAAAATATAGGCAATGAGCAGGTGCAAAGGGGCAGAATGTCCAGCCAGGAAGTAAACAGAAAAACCTGGCAGTTGAATAGAAGATGATTTTTCTGGACCCACTTCTCTGAGCAGCCCATCTGCATCATCAGTCCTCACAAGCTTTGGACTCTGGAAATGTGTTCTCAAACACAAAGCATGATCCAGCTTCCACAAATATTTTATCACACAACAAATCATTTGGCAAATTGTCAACTTCTATTTAAGAGAGTCTCTCAGTCTGGATAAGCAAAAGAAGTGTATTGCCATGAACTTAGATGTATTAAATTATACCTATGGGCTTGGATTCAGTTAGAAATGCTACGTAAAAAGTACAAAGTAAAAGGACAATGGCAATTATTAAGAGATGCTGTAGCCACCCAGTAGATTTCAATCATTTGCTCCCAGAAAATACTCCTCCCTCAATTATTGGTGATTCTGAATAAGACTTCTGTGAAGAGCATGAGGGGTTGCACGCCCCCCCCCCCCCACCGCCTCCAGCTGTACTATTGTGGCTGTGTAAAGCTCTTATCACAAATGTAGCAGTTCTGTGTTCTTTGATATAAGTACTTTCTATTAATTCCTGGGCAGGCAAATACAGGTAAAACACACAAACTAAAACAAACAAAGCTTCCTGCTCTTTTTTGAAATAAGTTGACATTGTTTCCGGGCTCAGGGTTGAAAACTGATTATAGAGCTAGTCAGAACATTCGGAGAGAGTTTTTTTTTATTCAAATGTTGGTTTAATTCTATATACCAAATTTTTCCACTGTGAGTTTCTGGCAAAGTGAGCAGACAACACCTGTTGTTAGCTGCAAGTTTTAGGAAATGTAAGTTTGATTTTTTTAATTATAAGGAGGGAAAGAAACCCTCTTCATCTCTTTTTCTGGTAACCTAGTAGGTACATTTTCAGACTGAGTTTTTTTTTTTTTAACATAGTCAAAATCTGTTATCTTTGTTCCTGAAATTAGCACTAATTCTGCCAACAAAATATCAAAATCTAAATTAATGCTAAAAGAAACAAAAACAATTACAATATCAACTCTCTCCCTCTCTGTGGAAAGTTGATATTTAATATTTAATATATTGATATATATTCAATATATGATATATATATTATATCTTATATATTCAGGAATTTTGTAAGCAAGTTATTAAACACAGCCATTACTGAAAGTTAAGTTGTGTCATCTTAAAAGTAAAAGAATTATATTAAAAAGTAATAAATACCCAAAACTCATTACTTCCTAATTGCTTTAGTATATTTTACTATCATTTATGGTCTTCAGGTGGTTTACATGTTATATATATTCCTGAGGTCACCATGACCTGGGTCTCTAATAAGTCTATAAACATGTAATAAGTCTTCCACTAAAAGAAAAAGCTAAAAATTTTTTTAAATGGTTAAATGAAGCAGCACACTAGCAGGCGTTTAACAACCACCTCTCCGAAGAAAATTTGTTTACACATATGTATGTGTTTGTATATCTGTATATGTGTTTGCATGTATATATGTATACATATAGATGTTTATTATCAATGTTATCAGTATGATGAATGTTAGCAGACAATTTAAATATAATAATAAGATGTACAATACTCTTTGTTATAAATTCCATAAAGTCAGTTTATTCTCACAGAAGGCTTTTGTTAAGTTTCACTAAATGCATATACCCCTAGCCAATCTCTTGCAATTCAACAATGACTTAACAGTTGGAGTTGCATTCCAATCCAGTAACTCTATTCCAGGTTACTGTCTTTAAATCTGATATGTTACATAATCTTAAACAATTTCTTACCCTCATACAAATTATTTCATTACTGAAAACTCTTTCAGCATTAGCACTAAATCAAGCCCTGATTTGTAGCATTTGCCAGTTTCTATGGTATAAATACTCCTGTGGTTGATTTCAAGCTAACATGATATCACCATGAATGAGGATTTGGGAAGAGAGATATAGTAGTTCTTCATGATACAGTATTTCCACCATACAGGTACTATACATATAAACCACTTCAAGACCATAAATAATGGTAAAATGTACTAAAACAATTAGGAAGTAATGAGTTTTGAATATTTATTACTTTTTAATATAATTCTTTTAATTTTAAGATGACATAATTTAACTTTCAATAATGGCTGTGTTTAATAACTTGCTTACAAAATTCCTGAAAGTAGCACTCAGCTCTCAAGAGCTGCCACAAGTCACTTGCAGCACATTCTTGGTTAAATAAATTATTAACCAATATAAATGCTATAGATAAGTTCTGTATTGCATATAATTTACATATAAAATGTAAGCCTAATCTGTGTGATTAGAAGTCAGATAGTGGTTATCCTTTTCTGTCTTGCTGTGATTGGCGGGTCTTCTAGGATGACAGCCTTGGTCTGCATCATGACTTAAGTGCTGGTTACACTAGGAGGGTTCGATTTGTGAAAATTCATTGAGGTGATATTCATACTCAATCCCAGTAACCAAACTGAGCATGATTAAATCTGAATGGCTGAGGGTGGCCCCTAGGCACAGTATTCTGAAAGGTCCTCACATGATTCCAGTGTGAAATTTGAGAACCAGAATTTTTCCTTATAGTTAAATTGATCTGTCAATTCACACTAGTTTAAAATATACTAATGTGTTTATTTAAAAAAAAAAGAAGGGAATGAAATAAATGATAATATATTGCAAAAAAATCATATAATTAGGAGGTATTTTGAATAAAATCTAGCTCCCTATCATGACTTAGGAGGCCCTGGGTAGTTTAGCCTCTCCCTCTCTGTCCAGCCTGCTAGTTTTCTCTGATTCTAATTCAGTGTAGCCACATGAGCAAAACAAAGTGAAACCAGCAGAGAAAATATCCAGACAACCTGCAGAATCCCCCCCAAAAATAGTGAATTGTTGTTTTAAAGCACTAATTTGGGGGTGGGTATTTACACAGCCACAGGTAACTGATACATATATCTACAATTCTAAACAATATCTGTAGGATTGAAAAGTGTTCTTAAGATTTGCATATATTTTAATGGAATGAGATGCATTAAATCTATTTTCCCCCAATTTTACCTACTTTTGCATTAATCATGGTTTTAAAAATGTGACTGCATTTCTACCCCCAATTCCTCTGTTATTCTCAAGCATTGAGAATTTCTGTAAGTAGAGATGGTTTTCTGTTTCCCTGTCAACTCCTCCACTTAGGACGCATCCTTTTTTATCTTTAAAATACATGGTCTCCAAAGTGAGATGTTTTGCACCTATAGAGTATACAAGATGACTATTGATGGTGAGGGAAGAAAATGTTAGAAATTCTATACCTGTCCATTTTGTCTAATACTTTTAACTTTTATTTTTGGTGTTTTATAATTTATATAACATAGATATAGATATGTTGGGTTTATATGTTTATAACTACTACTTCTTTATTTTCTGGTCATAGAATTTTGGAGACTGTCTCTAAATCATGCCACACGGAGCAGAAGCTAGCCTCTCTACACAATGGACACCAGCTTGAAAAAGCCAACTGTTATATAAATTTGAGTTTATGTTGAGAAGACAAATCTGGAATAAATACTGAACACAATTTTTATCTGAGTATTATATTCTCATCATAAACTCTGCCATTTTCTAGCCCTGTTGTCCTCAGTAAGTCTTGTTCCTCTGAATTTCAATTTCTCCAGCTATAGAAGAGAGATAATAATCCTTCCTCTGCCTACTTTTAAGTACAGATGAAACACTGCACATAAAATAGTTTATAAACTATAAAGCACTAGGTATAAGGTATAATTAATCAAATATTAAAGGTTAGTCTTTCTTTTCCCTGTAGAACTAGGCATTCCATGATTATTAACTTATTTTTGACAAGAGGAAATATATATTTCTCAGAATGAGTATATATTTGAGCAAAAATGACCTCTTCTAAGCAAAGTGTGTGGAAATGATAAAATTCCTCTTAAAAGTTAAAGAGAAAAGGGAATTATGGGTTGCTTAGAGGATTATTTAGAGCAGAGGTCACGTTTGAACTGGGCTGAAAAAGATTGGATTTGCCTTCAGTTAGGAGGAAATTGAGCTGAAGAGACAATGCAGGTGGAGACAATCATATGAGGAAAGACGGGAATAAAAAAAGAAAAACTACGGAGATCTCCCTAGTAGCACCGTCTGACTTAAGTGAAGGATACATGAAGGAGAGCAGGGGAAGACATGGCTCGTGACATAGGTGGAATTGAATTAATTGGAGAACTTTCAATATTTATTGAAGGAAATTGAATTTGAATGCTTGATTAGACAGTTTGAACTTCATAGGAAATGGGATCTTTGAAGGTCTTGACATAGAATAATGACAAAATCATCTGTGCTTTATGAAGACTGTCTGCACAGGAGTCTGTGTCAGTAAGCTATGTCTTGGAAAGGATGTAGAGGATGCTGTGAAATAAGGAGCAGTCTTAGGAGGCTACTATAAAAGTCTTGGGCAGAGTAATGGGGGATTGGCTTGACTGATGACCCTCAAAGTGAAAAAGGAATGAACAAATACATCCTGAGGTAAAATGCAGCACAAATGTTTTAAATGCTTAGATTATTTATGACACAGTATCAATGGGTATCTGCTACCCAATAATATTAAAATAGCAATGGCTCTGTGTTCAACATGCTACTTCCTGAACAAACAACACTAACATGATGCCTGCATAGGTCAAGTGTGTCTGAACAAACTGTGTTAGCTTTACAAATTAGGACTAGCTTCATGTGTTCATTTTATATCATGATTTGTTTTAAAAGCAAAAAAGCACCTATCTGAGACTAAATTACAGGTTGTGATTAAAATGCTTATGACTAAAAGTAGATTCTAATAGTATCTAATAAAATTCTAAAAGTGTTTGGGAATGTCTGATTACACCTAAGTAGTCTTAGGGGTTTATGTTGAGAGGTCATTTATTCACTTACTTTAAAATATTGATTGAGTGCTTACTATGTGTCAGGCAGTGTTCTAGGCATGAAAGATGCAGTCATGTATACAACTGGAAATAGTTTTTATCTACGTAGAGCTTATATTCTACTAGATGTAGAAGGAAATTGGACAGGTAATAAATAAGCTAATTTCAGACAATAAAAAGTGCACTGAAGACAGTAAAAAAGATTGATAAGAGTAGGGCCAGTGGTGGGACTAGGTGCTGACTTCCTGCACAGGGTTCTAAGGGAAGGTCGTTCTATGGAGGTGAGTATCTGAGATGGGTATAATGGAAAGAGCCAGCCGTAGAAAGACTTGGAGAAGAGTATTCTGAGCAGCTCAACAGCAAGTGCAGAGGCCTTGAGTAAGGAACAATTTTGATATTTCTGGGAGCCTAAGAAAGAATTATGGCTCCAATATGATGGACAAATGGGGAGTTTAGTACAAGTTGAGATGGAAGGAATTGGCAAAAGTAAGATTGTCTGGTGTTATGGTAAAGAGTTTGCTTTTAAATCTCAGGAGAGTTTTAGGTAGAAAAAAAATACCTCTATCAATCCCCCTATGTTATTTTCAATTTGTGGCATAACTATTTATGGTACCCCTAAAATTAAAAAAAATTACAGGATGTTATCGCCTCCATAGAAAACTTGACCCTCTTCTTTAAAGACTTCAAGTTAAAAACACAATCCCCCACATTCCTTTCTAGTAAGGGTCTACATTCCCTATAGAATATTTTGTCTACATAACAATCATTTCCTTCCAATGCTGACAAAACAGATTTTTTTTAATACATTGTTATCAGTCTTAAAAAGCAATTTCATTTAGGGTTAAGAATCAATTACTTTTGAAAAAGATTTGATAATCATACAGCTGCCTTTATCAGCAGGCATTGCATAAAAATGGGGTTTTCAGCATTTCTAAATTGGACCATCTCTATTAGAAATTGCAAAGACGTCACTTGACTTAAAAATATAGCCTGGTGCTCCATTCCTAAAGGCGCTATTATGCTAACAATAAATCTGAACAAGACCGTAGGCAGAGTGTGGGTGGTGATGTACTCAATATTCATCACACTCTGACCCAAAGGAATATCCATTATGTGCTTCTGGGATCCTTGAGCAAAGCAGGTTTATTACACCTGCCAATTTTCATGGATTTGCTGTGTGATACATTGTCTTCTTTGAAGAAATCTTCGTCACAGTGCATATTTCCATTCTTGTGGCTTTCTTCCTTGGGTAGTTCAGTTACTCTGGTTCTCAATTCAATAGAAACTGTGTTTGAAATAGAGTAAAATTCAAGCCATCATACATACTTTTCAATGTCCCCTTATCACAGACCCCTGATTGTATTTAGAAGAATGTACACTTTCTCCAGATTCACGTTAAGACTACTCCCTTTGTAAAATAGCATGCTATGCAAAAACGCTGAAAAAACAGTTTTTTTTTTTCTTGATTGGTATAATCCTCAGAAACAACTTGATTCAAGTTTTAAGAATCATTTACTCTGGAAAAAGTTTTGAAAATAATATAACCACACTTATCAGTAGACATTACGTAAAAATAGCGGCATGAACAACATCTTATAATTTTAGTCTCAGTTTATTCCTCAAGAGTGGGAGAAAGTGGTTCATTAGGCCCTGATGACATAATACAATAGTTGAATGCCTATAGGAGGCCTTTAATCCTGCTCTGCCAATAAATGTGAGTAGCTTCCTGTTCACTTCCTTGAATTATTCAGTTTCTCTCTGAAAAAACTGTCTCATACTGCATAGCAGTACTTCTTCAGGACTAACCAAAAAGATGTTCAGCCCATAGTTTTACAAGATATGGACAAAAGTGGCCACATAAAAACAAATACAAACGGTACACAGATGAGCCACATGCATGTATGAACCAAATAGGTTGTTTAAAAAACTACCATTTAAGCTATAATATCTCCTTAAAGTAACAAAGTTAAAAGAGAATTTATTAGGCAGAAATTCTTAAGATGATATAAGTAAATCCCTTATAACTAGTGATGTTTGCTATTTCTTATTAGGTTTGAGTCTCAAATACCAGTCATTTGACCTTCACTGACACTGTTCTTAAGGACTGCAGAGTTTTTACTAGGTCCTGACTTTAAAATTGTACTATCTCTAAGCCTGGATAACTCATAACATATACAGCACAAAATTTATCTGATTATCACTTTACCCTACTAATCAAGTATTTAATATTGTAAGAAATATCAAGTTCTTAAAGGTTTGAACTTACATTTTGAAATCTGTATATCATGTATAAAATTTTATATGAAAATCATAGAAAGATGAAAGATTTAAATGAGTAATAACATCTAGTACATTCTGAGCCTTTTATTCATTGTTGGAAAATTTAACACTTAACCACATCAGTAAACTTTTGGTTCTCATACATAGGACATTCTAGCATCAACAAAATCTGATCCTACATGATTTTTCAGCTTCTGCTATATCCTACAGATTTGTTGCAGCCACTTCATTTACTATTTATTTAAGAATAAAATATTTCTTCATGAAAACTTCCCGTATATTGGCTAAAAGGAAAAAAATAGAGTTGTAAGTTTTCTTCCATTTATCAGTGTGGGTCTCCAGTTATCCCATTAATGTTTTTGTTTTTTCTGACCCTGAGGGGTGTAGATGGTTCAGTAATTTGGGGGCTAAAAATCAACCTTCTGAGTCTATATTAAACCTCTGATGCTTTTTATCCTTCCAGGAATGCCTTTTCTCCATTTCTTTGTTTGCTCTGTTCTTCATTCTTAGCAGGGAGTAGGCATTTATCCCAAGTGGAGTTGTATTTCTAATCTAACTTCTTCACTAATCTTCACTAATTTACATTAAAAACAATATTTTAACCTGTATTGGACAAGATTCATTGCATCACAAGGGACAGAATTTCAACGGAAATTAGCCTAAAATAGGAAAAGGGTGTCTTATTGGTTTATATTACTTAAAGTTGTTGCAAAGGTAAAGTTAAGAGATTGTGCCTTTCTTCCCTTAGATTGTCCTGCCTCAGTGTGAATTTCATTTCCAGGCCAACTGTTCCTTCATAGCAGTCCCTGGTACATCTTTATACTAACTAGAACAGCACAAATGCAGTGTCTTTCCATTATTTTATTTTAGTAAAAGCCCAGGGATTTGTTCAGGTATAATATATCCTGAACCAAGTAATATGGTGACAAAAGACGGAATATGCCAGTTGGCTGATGGTGAGGTTATACCATTCTCACTCAAACTACAAAGACTGATAGGAAAGAGTGGCTTCCCAATAAAAATCAAATATTTTTATCAGAGGAAGTGGAAACGGATTGAGGGTTGACAAAAACAGGGTTGATATAAACAGCAGATGCCCTCTTAGAACATTTCTGTGTTATATGCTCCCAACTATGTTATTCAAATAGCAAGTTGTACTTTCTCTATTGCAATTATTGACTTACTTGCTGGTTTCCATTTTTAGGCTGAAGAGGACAGGGACCATGGCCCTCTTGTCGGTGAAGGTCAACATCTAGCTCAGTGCCTGGTACATCTAAGGTACTGAAACTATCTGTTGAATTGAATGGAACTGCTTTTATTGAATTTATTTTATAAATATTTACAAACTACCTGCTAGGTGATGGAGAAACAGCAGGGAATAAAACAGAGAGAAATCTCTGCTTTCATAAAGTTTACATTCAGATAGGGCAGTTTGAAACTTTCAAATGTTACTAGAATTTCATCTCTAAAATTTTATAACAATAGCATCATGACATAGGGGCAATCATATAGGGATCGACCGAAACAGTTGTTCCTCAGAAGAAATTATATAATAATTATTTCTACTTGATGGTGATCCAAATAAGACCAATAAAATTGAATCTAATTCATTCATTCATTTAACAAGTATTTACTGAATCCCTACTGAATGCCAGGAAGATACACTCCCAATTCTCCTGGAGCTTAAAGGTTAGTGAGGAAAAAGCATATTGTATTAGTTTCCTATAGCTTCTCTAAAATTACAACTTGATGGCTTAGAACAACATGCGTTTATTTTCTCATAGTTCTTGAAGTCCAAAGTCAAAGATGGGTTTCAGAGGGTGGAAACCAATGTATCCACAGGGCCACACTCCCTACAAAGGAGAAAACATCTGTTTCCTTGTCTTTTCTAGCTTCTAGAGCTTCATTTCTCTCAGTTCTTGACTCATGGTCCCTTCCTATATACTTAAGGTCAGCAGCATATCATCTTCAAATCTTTCTCCTCTTTTATCATATTGCCTTCTGCTCTGTGCCAGATCCGCCTTTGACACCCTGTTACAAGGGCATTTGTGATTTCCCACTCAGTTTTTCCAGGATAATCTATCCATCTCAAGATCTTTAAGTTAATCACATCTGCAAAATCCATTTTGCTACTTAATGTAAAAGTCACAAGTTCCAGATATTACATCCTAGATATCCTTGGGGGCAATTATTTAGCCTACCACACACATTAATGAAATAATTAAAAAGTATATAATTAGCAGTCATGCTTCTTAATTAAATGGTTTTCTCATAATATTTAAAATTGCTAAAATAGTACAATAGAACTTTTAAATATCCATAATTTCAAAAATGTTCCAGAACTATAATGTATGTCTGGATAGATTATTGTTCATGGCAAAAGCTTAAAGGCCAATGTTCATAGTAAAGGAGTTAGAGGAAGTAAAGTTAATTAAAAAAAATACAAAAAAAACAGGAGAAGAGGTCAGGGCAAAATTTAAAATTTTAATTTAGAGTATGGAGAGATTTAAAATGTCAGGATTTTCAAAATATTGGAACAGTGCAAATAGGAAGTAAAAAACACATCATCGTGAAAGATTTGCTGGCCTTTCAGAATGAATCAAAGGTAAGTTTTAGAAAAACAAAGAAGATATTGTATGTATGCATAGAAATAGCATTATACCATTAGAGCATCTAATTTCTAAACTAGCATAGCATCTGCAAGTAGGGAGACACACCATGAAATCTCTAAAAAAACAAACAGATTTAAAGCAATGCTCTCTTGTGTATATCATTATTAACATCCTTACCTTTGGGGCAATGTTTAGCTCAGATTATCTTATTTAAATAGCTATAGTTTAAAAAAAAGATCCAATCTGTTCTTTCACAAGAAAATTGTACACCAAGGATATATGATTATTTTTCCCTTTAGGATAAAGCAAAAGGACATGTTGAATCACATCCAGTTTGGATAAATAAAAGTTAACAAAAGAACTGGAGAATTTCTCAGATCTGATATGTGCTCTGAGAATAATAATTTATTTTAATTTAACATAAAAGGTCTGTGCTGATTCAATATAGATATTTAAAGGGCAAAATGTTAATGTTAAATTTTGACAGGAAGCTAAAACTTGAGGGTGGAATATAATTTTTATTCACATATGTATAATTCGGGGGTACCTTGATGACTCTTTTTTTTTTTCCATCTATTACAAAAAATGTATTTAACTCTGACTCTTTGTTATCGAGTTAGAAGTGACAGGAATCAAAATAATGTATTAACTTTGAGGGAATATGACTATAGCACTTCTAGCCGCTGGATTCTCTAGTAGTAAAAATACCTTTATTTACATGGTTTTCTAATTCTAATGGTTGCTTTCTGTATATTTTAGTCTTCTCATAGCTTTGAAGATTAGCATATCTTTCCACTTCTTAGAATTGTTATTAAATATGTGTCTCTTACAATTACTGTGTTTCTGGCTTGTAAGTTACTGTGTTTGTTCCTGTGTTTCTCCTAATATATTAGGGCTTTGTTATGAATATATGAAACTTCAGTAGTACCCACTACCACAATTGATGGGACGCCGTATGTTGTGCCAGAAGAGATACTCTGACAGTCAGAGTGGCCAAACAATGTCCATGCTCTGTGGCAACTCACACAGGTAAGCTTGAAAATTCAGAATAGAATTCTGTGTTCTTAACAGACCATGGTTGATTGTTTATAGAAACAGCCACTATTATCCCCTTTACTGTTTCCATGCTCCTTTACAGTATAACTTTATGGCTTTTCTGTCAAGAGATGGAGTATATTTTCATATGCCTTGAATCTGGACTGACTGTGTGACTTGGAACGTTTAAAAGAATGCAGCAGAAATGATATTATGTCAGTTTCGAGCCTTGACATTAAAAAATCTTGCATACTTCTGATTTCTCTTGGAACTCTGAGCAGGCACTATGTGAAGGAGCCGAGACTCACGGAGAATGAAAGCACCTCTGGCCCAGGGCAGACACAGCCCAGTGATCTCAGCTGAGAACATCCTAGACTAGCCAGATCCCAGATGACCCAGTAGCAAACTACAGATATAAAGTACTCAGGCAAAATCAAAAGAATATCTCAGTTGAGCCCATTTAAAATTGCCAGCCTGTAGACTTGTCAACTAAATACATGGTAATTTGTTATTTTAATTCACTCAGATTTGGGATGGTTTGTTACATTGCAAAAGCTCACTGATTCACAGACTTAATATATTTACATTAAATGGAGGAATGTATCATTGAAATGGAAAGAAAAAAATTTTCTAAGTCATTCTACTTCTGATGTGACATTTTTACATTACTTTTTCTTCTATACCAGTATAAAATTTTATCCATGCCAAATTCTAAATTTTAGGGAAAATATGTATTTATATTTTAATTTTTAAAGACCACTGTAAGGAAAATAAAAAAGAAACATTCTTCATTGCTTATTGATGCCAAAAATTACTTGATCACATTTTGACTATAAAAATTTCATATTTGACAATTTATGATTGAAATAATCTTAGTTCTGTTTAAAAATGGCACTTGATTTTTTTTTAAGGATTAAACTCTTTATATTAGCCATAGAGATTATCTTCAAAATTTTATCAGCCATTTACATAACATAAATATTATGTATTTGAAAATTGCTTCACCTGTAGAAAAAAATAAAATGTCAGTAGATTACCAATCAAAACTCATAATAATAGAACACTTACCTTCACAAGTATTTATGAGGGGCAGCAGAATTACCAGTTTCCATAGCAACCTCATTTCCACTTTCTAAGGTCAAAATTTCTCCCATACAATCAGCCGGAAAGAAAGTGTCTATCTTCGAGTCAGTATCTCAAGGGTCTGAAAGAAAAAAATTGTCATGAAATGACAAATATACAAAAATGCATATTCTAAAATATTTATGAAATGTTCCATTTTCATTCACATTAATATTAAAATATTAACCTAAATAAAGCAACCTAAAGGTCTACTTCTTACATATATGTGTAGTTTGCAAAGTTTCCATAATTTCATCTTATATCCCTATAGTTTCAATTCGTACCTTAGATATACATGTCATTTGCTATAACATTTGCTGTAGTAGTTAATGGACTGGAGTGCAGTTCAATTAAATGTATTCTATGTGGATTAAAACTTTCATGAGTATAATTTTAAATTCGGTTCTTTTTGAAATGTTAGAGAGACTTAAAAACATGTTAAATCAACTCCCACTAGTCTGTTGGTAACTTTTATTTTTGATTTTACACCATTAGAAATAAGGTAAAATGTTGCTGTATCTTATATATATTAACAGTGATTTTATACAATTCATGGATTCTTAAGTGTTTTTTTTAAATCAGTATTGTTGAGAATATATTCTTTGGGAAACATTATCTTTCCTAATGTTACTAGAACTGAAATTAATATTGTGCTGCAAAATTTCTGCTGAAAATCAATTTCTGGAAGTATTATCTTTCAAGTGTGAGACATACTTTTCTTATGTGATCACATAATTTTCTCTAATTTATTTTGACATATAACTTTCCAGTGATGAATGAAATAAAGTGTTTGGCCTTTACTCCAAAAGTGAAGTCTAGTAAGCAAAGCTCATAATCTCAAAAAATTATAGGATAAACTCACTTAGGTCACATTTGATAAGATTATTACACATCAAATGATAGGACCGTTTGGAAACTTTTAATTTAGTGGAAATATATTTTCTAGCAGCTTCAGATATCTCTTGGAAGCATGTGGATTTTACGTGTAAATCTATTAAATAATAACATTTTCAACATTTCCTGATATATTTTTAAATTGTAAAAATCTTTAATTTCTTTCTGTTACCAGTTACTTCAACTTAAATCCAAAACATTGACCATAGTCAACTTTAAGTCTTTATAAAATCTAAGTTAAATGCTTTCAAATTTAATCAAGGAGTAAAAAATCAAAAAGAAAATAAACAGTATTCAGGTCAATATGCTATGTTGAGTTGACAACAGAAATGCTCTCATATCTTACATTATCTTTCCATTCTCTTTGACACCAAAGGTTCTAAGCTCTTAACACCTTACATTTAAGTGAAATTATACATTATATCCATTAATTAATTTATGCTTTTTCAAGAAATATATATATTTTTTATATTTATTCTCTGCCAGACATTAGGTACTTTGGTGTTAGTAGTGAATCTAACACCCTTCATTTCTACCCTTGAGGTCTTGCCATCTTATGAGAGACACAGATTTTTAAGAAAAACAGCAAAATCAAACATACATATACACACACACACAGTAATAGTTAGGTGTGGTAAATATGGTAATACTTTGAAGAAACAAGTGCAATCTATGAGATCTATGAGGTGGAGTTCAAGTAGTACCTTTGAACTGAGGCTTGAACGATGAGTAGGTTTTAGCCAGGCGAAGAGTGCATGTGCATGAGGTAGAGAGTGTAGGAGAGCAGGAATCAAGATGGGTAAGACGAGGAAGGAGACTACCAACTGTCTAAGCAAAAAGGAGTGAATGTGACAAGGTCCTGAAGCAGGCCTGAGTTTGCGTTGTCAAAGACCTGACAAAGATCCAGTGCTATTCAGAAGGACCGTGACATGAGACAAGGTTGGAGAAGGACAAAGAGGTTAAACTATGCAAGGCCTATGGGCTATGTTGACGAGTATGGATGTTGTACTTTCAAATCATAATGAGGACTTTTAAGCAGGACAGAATCAATTTAATTTACATCATACAAACATCACTGTGGCTGATATGAAGAATGGAAAGGGTGGAGTGAAAAGTAAAAACTTTTAATTACCAACTTATTTGACGGACAATCGTTATTTTTTCCAACCAAGCAATTCTTCCCCCTTCTTGTGTTGAAAGCTCTGTCTTCTTTTTCTTTTTCTTTTTTTTTTTCTTGAGGAGCCACCTCCCTACACCCTTAGTCCATGTAATGAGAGTGAGATTTCCTTCACCTCCTAGCTCCAAGGATGAGGATGTGACATGACAATGTCAACCAGGAATCCATTCCCCTGGCTACAATGTTTTGTAAAAGAATGGACATGTAGCCTAAGCTAAACCAATGACAACAAAGCCAAGACCTTTGTCAGTAATATGAAGACAATCAAGTTGCTAAGATATAAATCTGTTGATCCAATGCAATATAATATTTTGCAAGTCCTATTGACCCAATTTTGAAGGCATGGCTAAAAACTCTCAATTCCCCTTAGCAGACAGTTTGCTGAGTCCCCACCCCGACTTCTTCCCTTATCAGGGTCTGACCCTTCTGGGTTATATTGCGCACAGACCCAATGTCCAGAGGCCTCCAGTTACCGAACAACCAAGAACGGCCCTTCTTCCTAGGACTGATGGAATTATTCAAAATACTCAGTCTTGAGGAAACCTTCACAGCCTAGCTAACCCTACCTCACTTGCCATACATCAGCTGCTCTTTTCTTATCCGTACGTACTTGCCATAGCTAAGTCCCAGCTTGCTGTCGTGCTGTCCCTGGGTACACTTCCTTGCATACCCCTTCTCTCATTTGGATCTGTAGGAAACGAGTTTTGCTATATCCCAGTTTCACATATCGGAGTGATATGTTGTGTTCCTCTATCTAAAGAACCTATACTCATACCTGATATCATGAAATTATAAAACTGGAATTCCCAGATGTGAATGAATAAGACAGAATTTTTGCCTGACCCAGTTTGGGTTGTATTTTCATCTCTTGCAAACCAAATCATCTGACTAGTATATATTCATTTTCCAGCCTGAATTTATCTAAAGTTTTTCTTAAAGACTCCAGAGCAAACTGACATATATACCCATTGAGTCTCGTATTTATCAAAGACTCCATTCCATTGCCAGCATTTTCATACATTATCTTGAAGATAAAACTATATGTAATACTTGCTTATAATACATGGTGTGGTAGGTAATGTAGAGCTCATAGGTATTCAGTAAGTATGTATTTGGTTTGTATTTGACAACCAAACAATCTAGTATTATGAAGAAAAAGACTAAACTGGGAATCTAGAGACATTTCTTCTACGATTGTCTTTCTCTTCACCAGCTTCGTCATCTAGGGTGTTTCGTTTATAATCACAGTGATTGTCAGCTTCCTCCTATGAAAAAGGAAGGGTTTAACCTAGAGATCACCTTCTTCCAGCTCTGAAAATCTAAGATTATTTGATTCAACCTTGTGTATAATTTCATAGCAAATACTGCCCTTTACCATCTGACTGCTTATCAGCATCCCATAATGAGGGCAAAGCCCAGGAGATAGTTTATTTGGCCATGCTCCATAAAGATAGCCTAAATAGCTAATATTTATGCATCAGTTGCCATTTGCAGAAATTCCATTTGTAAAAGTTTAAATTGCCTGAGGAAGGAGAATACACTGGCTCAATGAGAACAATCTAGATAAGAAGAGTCTGGCTATTTACTCACAGCAAAATGGGGTAGAAATATTCAGTAGCTAAAATTTATACTGGGCACTGACACACAAAATAGCCACAGGAATTATTTCTAGATTCCTAGAATCCTAAAAAATGCTTGAGGCAGAATAAAGGAGACCAGATATAAACTTAAAAGGACATCCCGAAGCTCTAAAAAAGTTTCAAAAATGCATCACCCTCACATTGTTTTAGATGAAGTTTATAAACCATGCAATCTTTATATATCATTTTGGCCTGGAGAAGTGGGTGTCTTGGTTCATAAGCCAGCTGCTAAGGTTATTGTTCTATTACTGGACAAGCTTGTCCCCTCCAGACCATATGTGTTTCTTTTTCCTCTCATGGAATTTCTCAGTGCAAAAGGAACAATTTCAAACACTTTAACACAAGAATATGTATAGGTACACAGTCTCTTTCTTGCTATTCCAAAAAAAATTTTTTTTTAATCTCTGAAAGTTGAAATATCTTTGTAAGTTGAGTGGCAAATTTAATTTGATGGTATAATCTGTACTGAATTAATGTGAGGTTGTTTAGTCTGTTTCATCCAACTTAACGTGAATATTTAGGTTTTGCTGCTGAACATAAAGTGTTGGTTGATGGTAGAGCTGTTGCCCACTGAAGGTACTGTCTACATACATGTAAATTTGCACCACACTGACTTTCTAAAGAGTGAAGTAGGGATCAGTAAGCTAAAGTCTGAAGACCAAATTCAGTCTTCTGCCTGTTTTTGTAAATAAAGTTTAGCTGGGACCCAATAAACCTATTTATTTATGTACTGTCTACAGTTGCTTTTGCGCTACAAAGACAGAGTAGAATAGTTATACCAGAGACCACATGGCCTTCAAAACTGAAAATATTTACTGTCCAGCCCTTTATAACTTTAGAGTTTTTGAATGTTCTGTTGCTGATCTCTGGTCTAATGCATTCTAAACTCTAAAAATATTTGGTTGTGAGGATTTCAGGTAAAGGAATGTGGAACTCTATTTCTCTAACCCCATGTATACGTACTCTGCAAGAATTACACATGTTAAGCAGGAAAAAAAGTGGGTCTTGATTTTGAAGTAGCTTCGAACTGTGAGTATCCTGCCTTCATAGGAGCTCTTCTTACCACATGTCCTCTATCAGCATCTGACCCCAGAAGGCAGATGGGAGAAGATTTCAGAGATGATTGCTATAACTGTGAAGTTGTCCCTAAGACAAATTGTTCTTAACCCACAAAACACAAACAGTTCCTTTGTTTGGTTCAAAATAACTTTTTTTTTTTTTTTTTAAGTAGAAAGCCATCACTCAATCTATTTCTTGGCCATAAAACCATTCATCAGTCTATGAATGTGATACGAATGGTTGTAAATCAGGTTAGGAAGTTGAGTATTGGCTAGACTTTAGGCAACAGAGTAATTCTGGGAGATTGTTGCCATGTTAAACTGTGTTGTTCCCAGCAGACATGGGAGACAATGAGTGTTACCACAAGAGAGATGGGATGCATCTCTGCTGTTTATCTTTTACAAAAGAGCTTTCTGACTTCTCTTTGCACTGAGAACTAGCGACATTTGCTTAAACAAAACAGTGAGTGGATGTGCATGTACAGCTTTGTAACAAGCCTTTGAAAGGGGCTCATGAAGGATTCTACTTGGTACCCAATAACTACACTTACAAGCTACAGAGAATGCCTAAGGATAACCTAACACATCACACTGAATGACAGAAGGAAAACATGGAGAGTTATTCTTGTATAACTCAACTTGATGCTCTTTAATATCTGTAGATATACCTATAGGACACCAATTTGGGTGATAGAGAATTATGTTCATCAGTACATACAGTTTATAAAAATCCTCAGGTCTATTACATACTGTATTTGTTTCTTACCCTTTTTGCATTATCTGAAACGACTTTCTCACTTTGGTAGTAGGAAAAAGAAGCTGGTATTAATTGACTTTGGTTGTCACTGTAAATATAGAGTAATAGAATGACCAATGGAGGAATATTACTTAAAATATTGGCCAGCTTCTCTCTATGTGTCTTAATTGTGTTGCTTTGGCATGAAAGGAAATCATTGTTGCAAGTGAGTTACTCCTAATGGACTTTATTCTTCCTTCACTTACAGCAACATTGCTTTGACATTAAAGAATTTTGTAGCAGAGATTAAGATCCATTTTCAGATGGCATGTTCATCATCAGAACAAATGTGCTCAGCACTAATTGCCCTTTTGTTTTTAATTGACCAGTTAATTAACTGCATTAGATAAATTAAGAATCCTAAATCCATTTTCTTCAGGTAGCCCCACTGCTTTATTTCAGCGTGATAAAAATCTATGACCAGATAGAAGGAAAGATGCCTAATAATTTTACAACAGATTTCCAACCTCAGCATTCATGGAGTTATTTGCTATCAAACTAAATCAATAATAAATTAAAAAATGAAATATTTATGATCTGAAAAATCTGATTTAGACTAGGAAACCCCAACTGCCATTAAGTCAGGCAAAGTAGCAAGATGAATCATGCCATCACAGTCTTTGTTTTCAGAATGTAATGCTGTCAGTTATGATAATTGTTATGCCAGCCCTCAAAATAGGCAGTCATAGTAGATAATAGATTAGTAGAAAGATATAACACAGCGTGTACATGCAATCATAGAAGAAACATTACTTCTTTTCTTAGAGGAGACGTGATTACATGTTGTTGTTAACAGCATGAAATAAATGCAAATATGTTTGTTACGAAAATAGAATCATTTCTACATTTGTTTCTTATTAGAGCAACCAATCTGTAGAACTTAACTTAGTCATCAATACCGTCTAACCCACATGCCTTTTGCTTGAGGTGTCTTGCTGAAAGAGACCAGCGTGAAGAAATTAGTTTTCTAACTGATAAGAAATCATACTTTCCATGAATTTCAAAATTGAAAGAAAATAGAGCTCTTCCTTGATTTATGATAGTGTTATATACCAATAACCCCAATGTAAGTTAAAAATATCATGTCAACAATGCATTTAATACACCTAACTTACTGAGCAACATAGCTTAAACTAGCCTACCTTAAACATGCTCAGAACACTTACATTAGCCTATAGTTGGGCAAAATCATTTAACACAAAGCTTCTTTTATAATAAAGTGTTGAATATCTCTTATAAAACATTGAATACTGTACTGAAAGTGAAAAACAGAATGGTTGTAAGTGTATCGATTGTTTACCTGTGTGATCGGGGGACTGATTGGGAGCTGTAGCTGCCCAGTATCATGAGAGAAGAGCCTATGACATGTTGCTAACCTGGGAGAAGATCAAAATTCAAAGTAAAGTTGAACTCTAAACATCATACTTCCATCTGTACATAGACAATATTGCTTTCATAGGTGAGGAAACTGAGGGCTCCAAGAGGTAAATAATTATCCCTATTCAGTTCATGACCTAGAGTGAGACCTGAGGGTGGATTCCTGATAGACAGTCCTATGTACTACATGCCCCTTTTGATCTGTGACACTGGACATGTCACCTAACTATAGCTTCAGCCTGGGTGAGCCCATTTTCGCAACTAAAAATGCAGGTAATTATATCTTACAGAAATGCTTTTGGTATTTCTGTTAATCAGAATAAGAGAATCAGAGTGAGTGATAAATGTAGTTTGGAGGATTTGTAATGTCATTTCTCATCTCCGAAAACGGTGACAAGAAATACTTGTTCAGGCAAACCTAAGTTTATTAGACTTACTACAAAAAGGGAGAGTATAAATTGATATTGTTTTAGTGCTATCTCAGAAGGGGAAGTTACGGATGACATTTATAGGATTTTATGAGCCGAACTAAGTGATTTTAAGGTCGATACTGCAAGATGAGGAACTTACTAGTAACAGGCAGAGTTCATGGTGTAATACCTTTAGATTGATGGACGCCGTGAAGTAAGACTCTTGATGTAGGTCTTGATGTTGGTCTTGAAATGAAAGTTTTATCCTGTAGAAGCAAATACTTCCTGAAGCAAATAACTGAATTACTTTTGCTTTCAGTATCATTTAACACAGGGATAGGGAATTATGCCAGTTTCAGTTCTCAGTATGGAGTTGAATAATAAGATGTATGGACTGCTAACCAACCACCAAAGCAGAAGTTGGGAAACTTTTTCTGTAAAGAATCAGATAGGAAGTAACTTTCACTTTGCAGATCATTTGCCTCTGTTGCCACTACTAAACAGGACTGCTGTAGCGCAAAAGCAGCCATAGATAAGACATTAACAAATGGGAGTGGCTGTGTTCTAATAAATCTTTATTCACAAAAAAAGTGATCAGGGATAGCATTTAATGCAAGGCCACATTTTGCCAACCCCTGTTTAAAGAATGGCATGGAGAGACGTTTCTAGTGGAAAGTTATCAACCCAAGCTTACTGAATATTTGATTAACCTCTGGAATGACAAGAAGCTGGGAGGGATATCAGATACCAAAATTCAGAAATATGTTCAATAAAACGATGGAGTATAGTCATTTGCTACATTCTTTTTAATCCAAGTATTTCTGAATTTTGCTACTGATATATGTTACATATATGATATATTATAATGTATATGATATACATATATCATACACAGATAAGTTTAACAGGAAGAAGATTATTTTTCTTTTCACTCTTTTTCTTCTTCATATATTCCAAATTAAAAAAAAATAAAAGGACTAAACAAAACAAGAACATTTATAGGAAGATCCTATTGAAACAACTATGTGTACAAAGCATTTTTTTGTTTGTTTGTTTTGTTTAGGGGAAATATAAATAAGCTCATTTAGGAGCAGTATTAGAGCATCAGAGGAAAAAATTTTAAGAAAAAGCAGTCAGACTGTAGGGAAACTTTTCTTTATTTTCTGCTTTGCTAAATTTGTCATCTTAAAGAAAAACAAAGCAAAACAGATTGGTATAGGCCAAAACAGTATCTAAAATCTAATAAGATAGTATTTAATAAGAATATATATTGTCTTAGTAGATCAAAACATTGATCTACTTATTCAGAATAGTGTGGGGTGGGGAAAAGTGACTTTACATAATTTCAAGTTAAAAATACAAACAGTACATGAGGTGATTCTAGGCCAACATTCAGTATGTGCTTATCTTTTGACATAGTTGCCAAAAATCAGATGTAACTGAGATTGTATTAATGAAAGTATAGCGTCCAAAACAAGGGAGGTGCTGTTTCTGCCTTAACCTGCACTTATGTAACCATATAGGGGGATTGTAGTCTCTTCTGAACATCATGGTTTAAGAAGAATTTGACAAATTGAAACCCTATCCTAGGGAGCAGGGTAAGGATGATGAAGTGACTGGGAGTTTATGAGGGTCAGTGGAAAGAAATGAGTATGCGTAGCCTGGGGAGGAGAGGATTTAACAGGCAGAGGAGAGCCATCTTCAAATATTTGAAGGACTGTCTTGTGGAAGAAAGATTAAATTTATTATTTGTGTCTCAGGAGAGCAGAACTGGGACCAAAGGGTAGACATTTCGGGGCAGCAAATTTCAGCTTAATATCGGCCCAGAGCATTTTAATGAGTAGAATTGTTTAGCCAGTGGTTAAGTGCACTGGCTTTGAAACCTAGACTTTCTAGGCTTGTATCACAAAACCTGCAGACACATACTAGCTTTGTGACTTTAGAGAAAGTAAAATACCCTCTCTGAGCCTCAGTTTTATGATAATTACAATGGAAAAAAAGTACTATCTACTTACTGCATGGGGTTTATATGAGGATTCAGTGAGATTGTGCATACGAAGAGAAAAGTGGTTTCTCTGTGAGATACCAAGTTCTTTATGACTAGGCGTATAGAAGGAGCAGCTAGATGAAAACTTCTCCAGGATATTATAGAGGGCGTTTCTGCGTCAAGTAGAAGGTTAAACTAGGTGACCTCTTAAGCCCTTCTAAATTTGTAGCTTTTTATTTCTATACAAGAGCCAGAAGCTGAAAATCCTCTGTACCAGGGGTCATTAAGTGGTAGTCCAAAAGCTGGATCCTCCTAGCAGAATGTTTGAAAATTTGGAAACTGAAATAAAAAGGGATATTCTGGCTTCTCTTTAAGTTTCTGAAGACTTGGCATCACTGGGTTCACGTTTCTACATGGTAACAACACGATAAACATGTATTAACAACAACAAGCCTCAGGAATGCTTGGCCCTTAGTTGAGACAATCAGACGCAGTTTGTCTAAGATCCAGCCCACCTTAGTCTCATATCACCTGCCTGGTCTCTGAAAGGCGTCATATTGGCCATCTCTGTCCTACATCAGCTAGGTGGGAGAGCTGGATCCTATGAAAAGATAGAAAAACAGGAGCGGGGAGAGAATGAATGGGATACCAGAAGGCTATCTGAAAGGGGAGATTAACATTAGTATTAATAATACTATGTTATGAATACTGACCAGGTACTAGGCTCTATGTCAAGGATTGTATATACATTGTCTCATTTAATTTTTACAGCAGTCCTGTAAGTCTTGTAAAATGATTGCTTTCCTTTCATGAGTGAGGATACTAAAGCTTGGAGGGGTAAGAACTTGGACAAAGTGCACCCAGCTAATAAGTGACAGAAAAGTCTCTCATCTGACTAGTATCTTTTCCAATCCTGAGCCTTTGCTTTCCTCCACAATGGCCAATCTTACAAACTTGACAATTTTGCCTAAAGCTGGCCCTGGGAGGTTCAGTTCCAATTTCTCAGCAAACATATTTCTGATAAGAAAGATCTCTTCTTATCAGAGTTGCAAAGGGAAGGTTTCTCCTTCATTGTGAATAATCTGAACTCTTATGAAGCTATATAGCACTGTGCAAGTTTTCCCCAAAGTGTGCTTTTTGGACTTTAAAAAAAAAAGTAGCCTGTAGTCAAATACTATACAAAATGCAAGGTTAAATAAGGTGAACAAGTTCTTTTCTGCAGGATATCTCAGTGTCTCTACTCTTCTCGTGTACATTATAAAATCTGAGGAGAAAGGTGTAGTACATACTGCTTCTTAGACTTCCATGATGCTGGCACACTTTTTTCTGCAGTGCTTATCCTAGAGTGAATGAATGCTCCACAGAACGCACTTTGGGAAAACCTAGTTGAGAGAAAAGAGCCCTGGACCAGCAGTGCAGTGGTATCAAAGTTCGAACTCTGCCAACAGCTAGCTGTATGATCTAAGTGTTGTAGCCTCTATTCTTCTGTTGCTCACATCAAATATTGGGACAGTAATATCTGTCCTACTGACTGCTCCAAATTTTTATAGGGATCAACTAAATAAAGGATTTAAAAGAGCTCTCTAAATTGAAAAAAGTTCAAGATATGCATAAGGGATTAAATGACTAATGTTTCTCTCTGCTGCATAACTGATCAGGGAAATTGGCTAAATTTTAATTGCTTTCATGCCAGTCAGTGATTTCTGACCGCACATGATGGCATATCTTCTTTAAAGTGCATGAATGTGTGAATTTTCTAAGCTACCTGGAAAGACTTATCAGAATATTATCTAAATATTCATATTGTCATGAATACGTTGAATCTATGCAATTGTAAGCTCTCTGCTGAGCAAGAACGCCCTTTCTGCCAAGGCTCTGCATTAAGGAAGAAAAGGGGGAAAATATAGTGAGCACTCATAGCAGGGTGTACACTGATTCCATTCTGTTCCCTTTGGCTAAGGTTCACAGTCCCCAGCCCCTGGACAGTTGGACCTTTTGCCTTCTCTTCCATCAACCTGTCCCCTGATATGTGCTCCCAGTGGCATTCCTGACCTCATGGAAATAGGAGTCATCTCGGGAGGAAAATGCAGTTGCCTGTCAACACTGCTGCTGTAAAACTCTGGGAAATTCCTCTGCTTTTGAGAGGCTAGAATTTCTAAAAGAATAAAAATAAAAAGGAGAGAGAGAAAAAAATAACTCATTTGGCAACAGGGAATGACATTGTCTCTTGGTCTCTTAAGAGCCCCATTCCTTGGCTTTTTGAAGTTGCAGAAATGCGAATCAGGCTTTCTGTTGAGAGTGCGTTACTTTCGCTAGATGCTTGGTCCCTGAGAAGAAAGATGCTGTGGCCTGGGGCACAGGGGACAGACTTCGTTACCCAGCACTTTGCACATTCTTTCGGCTTTGGTGATGGCATTTGTAGGCCCAAAAAAAAAAAAAAAAAAAAAAAAAAAAATCATCTGCTTACCTGATGGTACACTTCTCCAAGGGCAGGGTATTAAGATATTTTCTCAGATTTCCCCCAGTTTATGCCTGCTTCCTGCCTTTTTACTGACAGGACTTAAACTCCCTTCTAGTACCTGGATCTCATGTTTTTATAAATAGCATCCCACCTTTGTAAATTGACTTACAGTGTGAAAGGTGCTTTCTCAAACAAAATGTCTCATTTTGATTGTTTTAATTACCAAGAAAAACAAAAAGTGACGCTCCAGGAGATTAATTAACGTTCCTGGAGCCACCAGGATAAAGAATGAATACTCTTCTAAAAGCACTGTTTTATATTTTCCACCCTCTAAATTTGGGTGACTTGGAACAAAACTGTGATTCTAATTTATATCCAGGTCTAGATAAGAGTCTTGTGAGCTGTGAACAGTGGGGAGGGAATAACCAGAGAATCTGAAAACCACTCTTAGAAGTAGCAGTGCCTTCTGCAGAGCTTCCCCATGGGCAGACTGGCCCAGTGAAAACATCACTGGACCAGAAATCCAAAGGGCTCAGGGACAGTCCACCGCTGCCCACAACCAGTTGCATAATCTTAGTAAATCCCGCAACATTTCTTGTCTCACAATTCTATGTTGAGTTGGGAGAGCAAGCAATTCAACAGAGACAAGGAGGAGGCAGGCTTCCAAATAATGTAACACAACTTCAGGTATTGGGCCAAAAGCATGTACGTAGTGTGTGGCCAAGCTGGACCTTGTACCTAGATCTTTTGATTTTAAGACTAAGGCCCTTTCTGTATTATATATAGGAAGCACAGGATTGTTGTCAGCGATCCAGACATATGTACTTAGAATTACTCTGAAAAAGACATTAATTGGTTTCCAGAGCAATAGGCAGGTTGAATGTAAAGGTAGTTTTAGGAAAATATCTAAAGAGGGAGAGGATGTAGTGAGATTAAGGGCAGAGCGGTGCTCTTAAAACTGCTTTTTGTCCAGGCCCGATGATCACCTACTAGACTAAACAGACCTGTGGAAGGAAAGAGAACAACAGAAAGCAGTCACGTTTCCACTACACTAGTTTCCTTTCTCTGCATAATGTAAACAAAAGGCTATGATTCTGGGGAATAGCTCCCAACCCAATCCAGAAGTCCACTTTGCATATAGATAGATGCCCAATACTTCCTTGTCCCCCACGTCCAAGACGGCATTGGTTCTGTTAGTTCACCATGTCAGAAGGGAAATGGAAAGGACAACAGGGTCATTGACTCAGTGGCTTTGTGAGCTTTTCAAGACGAGACAGTGGTAGCTGAAAGTCCATTCTCTGTAGCTATGCTTCCTCATTTCAATCCAGCCTCTACTCCTCACTCAGTAAGGAATTTGGTTCAGGTTACCTAACTCTTCTGTGCTTTCATTTCCTCATCAGTAAAATGGGGATAATAATAGTAGCTACTTCCCAAGTTTGAGGTGAAGATAAGTTAATTCATATAAACTACTTTATTCATATAAACTACTTCAAACAGTATTTCATATGAGACCACTAAATAATAGCTGCTATTATTATTGTCATTATTATTAAGTACAAAACAACCAAATTTAAAAGATCAGGTCATTTTGGGATGCCTCTGTCTTTGATTATGTTGGTCTATCTTCCTAGAATTCTCTAATTTTAGCATTCTGCCAAGATTCAATGACCTTCATTCCATGAAGATTTTTATTATATCTCATTTAGAAATGCTTTCACTTTCAACTTCTAATCAATTTATCTTTAATGAAAGAATGCATAAAATATTTAAGGTATGACTGCTTTTCCATGATATATTTTGCGTGGTCTATTTTTCAGGATTGTGTGTGTGTGTGTGTGTGTCCTTACACAGAGGAGGGATTAAGTTACACTAACTTACTGAGTGCATGGGTGATTGGTTGCTACTTATGACTTAAATGTATTTCAGAGGTGTTATGGAAAAAGCCATTCAGAAGCAATAATAATGTTGAGTTATCATTCTCTTTGTTACCTTATAAAATTTAGTACGATCTCCTTGGAAGGTGGTACACTAGACTTTTTAAACAAGATGAGTGAAGAGAAGTAAGCCGGCTTACCCTGGACTGTTTTCAAGTGATTTTTACCCAAACAAGTCTAGAATGAGGAAATAAGTGAAAGAAGAATTCTTTTTGCACTAAAGTGACCCCAGGCAAGGATCACCTGTTCACCTCTTAACACATTTTTCAAACTATGTGTCTGGGTGTCATCAATGGGACAACCGGGTCTTTAGGCCTCCAGAACAGGTGTATATTCCAAAACGGGCAGTGATTTTGGATTCTGCCTCTGAATCTGCAATGGCTTAAACTTGGCCTCCCAAGTGTAAAGTGGTACCTGGGCACAACACATTTTTGGCTTATCAGTTGCAGACAGATTTTAAAATGATATGAGTTTGAAAACATATCGATCACGTTGCAAGATGTTATTCAGAGATTTTAGAGTAAAAGAAATATAAGCACAGCTGCATATTTCAGAAGTTTCAGTCCCACTTTGCTTGTCAATTCCCAGAACATACTAGTTTTTCAGGGGATGTACACATATAAAGAAACTAAATGGATATAGAGAAGCATATATATCTTTTCTTTCCAAATAGCTTTCCTTCACTCTGCCTGACATAAACTCCCTCATGTCCCCAGCCAGAATGGTATTTTTGGCACAATATTGTTTCTGATTTCTCTGTTGCCTCCTAGGGACCTGCCTTTCAAACATCTAATGTGAATTTTCTCATGAATGCCAATGATATATGGCTACATATTTCCTTCTAACTTTTCATCCCCCAGGCACTCTCAGTACTCTGTGACTACTTCCAAGATATCCATAACTAGATGAATAGCAATTACTTGTAATAGAAGGTGGAAAAGGCAAAGGGCATTTTTATTGGTTCTGGGAAGATTTAACTGCATTGATACATCATTTACTGAAAATCTCCATCACCCCAGAGCATGATGAATGGCCACCTCCGTCTCAGGTCTGTTTCAGGAGATTTCTGGGTGCAAAGTGCCCTGAGGTCTTCTTTGCCACACAGAGAAGTTAGTCTCCATTCATTCTCGCATGTTAACTTCACTTGAGTTAAGTAAGCAGGCAACGCTTTATTCACTCCCAATTCAAATCAAAATAAAAGTTTAATTTGCTTCCCTGTCTTCTGGGGCTAATCTCCCTCTCTGAACACTCATACTCCCATTAATTTAAGGGAAAAACCCCCTAAGCAGCCTTTGATTAAACTCTGAAGGACTAATTGCTCCTTTGGAAGCTTGCACACAGCTCCCGCCAGTATTAACAAAAACCTCCTTGTGTACCCCATAACCCAGAGCAGAATTGGGTATGAGACATACCCACCAGTGTTTATGTGACTAGTGGCAGATAATTCACATTCTACCTACTTCTGAGCTCAAGTGCTAAATTTCTAGGATAGTGCTACATCTCCCCTGCAAACCTGCCATTTGCAGGTAGAATACCAAGACGTCAGCTCCTGCTGTGTCAGGAACTTTTATCACATAGGAGATGTCAGAACACACTTTAGCAGAGTTAGTTTTGTGGAATATCTCCAGGGTCTGCCTCTAATGTTAATGGGTCAACCTCCCAGTTGAAAAAAAGAATTCTCTGTTCTTTTGCTATTCTTTATATTCTATGACTTCAACTTTATTATTTGCATTCAAAGAATCTCTTGAGATAAAGTAAAATAATGTTTTAATAATTAATTTAATAATAACAATAAAGAAAAGATTCACTGCCCCCAACTCTAAGCTGAGTTCCATTTATAACAGCTCTTATAAACCAGCTTAGAGAAAGATGAGATGATTTGTATTTTGACACAGAGAGGCAGAGGCTTTCCTGTGTATGTGTGTATCTTCTCATAAAAGTGAACTAATTTATTTATTAAGCAGTATTTTCTTTTTCTGAGTCCCCCCAAAAGTAGACTGTGAGTCAAGGATGAAAATGCAGAAAGTTTGATTGGGAAGCGATGCTAAGAAACATGGGAAAGGAAGTGGCTCACTCAGGCAGAGAATGGAGCCAAGTAAAAATTTATCATCAGTTGTCAGGATGGTCAACTGGACCTTGGTCTCTCTGGGGAGCACTGGATGCAGAACAATGTTCCGTATAGGGGCATAGAAGATGAGTATTTATCAATTCCTCATCCGTAATTGATTGCAAGTTGTTTCTAGGAGCATTAACTCTCAGGCAATGCTAGTTTATCCTGCATGTAGAAAAACATGTTTCTCAGGCTAGAAAACAATCAGAGATGGTAAGGTTTTCACAGTCATCAGAGTTGTAGCTGTGAATCCTGATGGTGGGTATGGGAGTGGGAGATTCATTGAGAGCGTGGACAGCATCTGCTGTAATTATTAAATCTCTGTCATTTATTAGACACTGGGTTGTATATTAGCCTTGAAATAGAATCAGTGCCTTTTATAAAAATTGGACTTCAGCAAAGATTTTTATTACTAGAACACCAAGATTATTGCTACTAATCAATCTTCTTGTTTTGCAATTGGCTTTTTCATTAAGTAAAGAGAAGAGAGAAAGGACAGAACATTTAATAGGTAAGTCACACTAAAAGTTAAGGCTTTACCTTTCAAACAAATTTTTAAACTCCGTATTAAGGAAGCATGCTTTTTTTCAAAGGCATTTAATATTTAACAAAAGTAATGATAAAAAATTAAAGAAGGAAAGCAAAATATATTTTATATAAATAAACATTGTCTGATGTAGATAGTTTTCAAAAGCATGACCTGGGGCTTTAAATCAATAACTATTTAGAATTACATAGAAACTCATATCTGGGACTTCCCTGGTGGTGCAGTGGTTAAGAATCTACCTGCCAATGCAGGGGACATGGGTTTGATCTCTGGTCCAGGAAGATCCCACATGCTGCAGAGCAACTAAGCCCATGTGCCACAACTGCTGAGCCTGTGCTCTAGGACCCACAAGCCACAACTGCTGAACCCACGTGCCACAACTGCTGAAGCCTACGTGCCTAGAGGTCATGCTCCGCTGCAACAAGAGAAGCTACCACAATGAGAAGCCCATGCACTGCAACAAAGAGTAGCCCCTGCTCACTGAAACTAGAGAAAGCCTGCCTGAGGCAATAAGGACCCAACATGGCAATAAATAAATAAATAAATAAATAAATAAATAAATAAAAACTCATATCTAAAACCAATTCATGTACATTTAACATTTAAGTTATGGTATATATACCTCCAACGGTTGTCACTTAGAAAGTGTTGTATGTTCCAACATTGATGCTACAAACTTGCTGCATCTCACATTCATATTTTTACTTAAACTTTAGAAATACATGTGAGGAAAGTATTATTCACATTTCACAAAAAATGGAAAATGACAGTACAAAAAGTCAGATGATTTTGCTATAGGTCACAAAACTAGGAAAAGTTGAAGCCAAAAATCAGACCAAACCTTTTTTCTAGCTTGTGCCTACATGTATGATAGCAGTACAATTCCAGCTACTTTTTCACTTTGAAATTTTGATCAGACCCACAGGACCAAATTTCTTGAGTTACCTAGGAATGGAAGGTTTCCTGGGATGCAGTACTTTGAGTTCTGTTTTCAGGCCCTTCCCAGGCAAACAAGGAAATCTGGGCCCTCTGCCTGGCACTTAAAATATGCACATAGTTTTAGAAGCACATGCTGAAGCCTTCAGTGCTCATAGCTCTGTAGTTGTTCTCTAAAGCTACAGTAATGTACAGCTGATCTCTTTATATTGATAATATTCTATAACTTTCTTTTTAAAATGAATCCTTCATTCCTAAGTGGTTCCCAAGAATAGCATTAGCTACATTATTATTCTAATACCCTTCCTGGAATATATTTTACTCATTTTTCACTTATATTCATTTACATAAATCCTCAAAGGAAAACCATACAAACAAAAGAAGGCATATACCTAGTTGTTCCAATATTGAAATGAAGATTAGATGAGATAAGAAAGGAAAAAACTGCTTACCCAAAATAGCTTTATGGAACTTAATAGAACTCAGAAAGCCTGAATTATTAAAAGTCCAATATCTTTCAGTTTGTAATTTGAATATATTTGGGCTGCTAAAGGGAAAATCACAAGCTCTAATATTGTCATTTGTTTGATCAAAAACTATAGAAACAAACAGCTCCCATAAGCATGTTGCTGTTTAGAAATATGTGTATCTGTAGGAGGCTGTTGAATTTCATAAGGAAAACTAATTAGGTGAATAGCTAGTGACCTTGCTTCCCTGAAACAAGCACAACTAAATTCCTCAGTTCTGAACTCAGTGATTCCATCCCTGGAGGCGTCTCCAGAACAATGAGTCATTATCTAGCTCCACACCTGAGTTTTGGTGTAGGCACTATCTCTGATTTCCTGTGTGATGTGAGGAAATTACTCTGCTTGTTTAAACGTCAGTTTTTTTTCTGACAAATTGTGGAGTGGACCAGATGATCTCCAAATTATCCAGAGAATGAATTGTAGAAGTTGACCTGGTAACAAGGAACATTACAGCTGATCCTAGATTAATGGAGATGCACAGGTGGGGGCAGTGCCTGCTCTGTATCTTGGCCTCACGTGTCATCCTGGTCAGTTTGGGGTGTCACTGTGTGGGAATTAATGCAACAAAGTAATCAGGCGATGAAATGTCAAAAACATTTATGGTGTACAAGTAATGTTGAAGGTTGTGGTCTGAAAAGTTATATTCTGAGATAAAAGAAAGGTAACAATTTCAGAAGAATAAGGTGATTGATTCAGATAGGGCTGTGTCTCTATAATTTAACCAATAAACAGGTTAAACCAACTCAAGGTAAAATATAGAAGTAGCTGAAGGGAAGCCAACTATGTAAATCTGGTTGGTACACACAATTTAGAATATTTCTTGTAGACAGCCATTCCCTGCTACAAAACTTTTGAACCTCTAGGCCCTGAAGTGGGTTCTCACTCAATTTCAAAGACATATCTTTTGCTTTCTATTGCCTATAGCTGTTTTTTCTTTCTTTTTCTTTTTTCTCACAATCTATGATTTCACATAGATTTCACAATCTATGAGATATATATCTCATAGATTATATATATATATTCCCACACAAAACAAATGGCTACATCAAATATTGAAGTTTTACTTACTGAGAATATCACTTTGACTATTGCTTCAGCCTAACAGAAGACCCTAAAAATTCTAGAAACATAGTAAATACCCTCTAGTTATATGTTAGACTGTCTTTTCCCAGTGAGCAAGAATTCAAGCAACAAGATATATTTAATGCTGAGAATACTTAATATCAAAGTAACCGATTAAAAAGTGAAAATTCAGTCCGTCAATTGTTTTTGTATCCAAGATACCAAAGTAGTTCATTGACTTTACAGATTTCCTCTGGTTGTGTCAGCCAAATCATATTACTGGTTTGTGTTATTTAGCCATAGCCCTAATTTAGTTTCATGATTACAGGGGAATGAAATATAATCATTTAGAGAGGCCTATGTGCTTACATATATGTCTGACAGTAGATATTAGTATGGAAAAACTTGACTCGTAACTTGAACTCAAAGAATTTATGTAATTGAAAATGGATTTGGCTTACAAAACACAAAGTATCAGTCTTATAGGATTTTCCTTCTTCTGTTCATTATATAATAATATTGTGGGGGATTTCCCTGGTGGCGCAGTGGTTAAGAATCTGCCTGCCAATGAAGGGGACACAGGTTCGATACCTGCTTCAGGAAGATCCCACATGCCTCACAGCAAATAGGCCCGTGTGCCACAACTACTGAGCCCACATGCTGCAACTACTGAAACCCATACGCCTAGAGCCCATGCTCTGCAACAAGAGAAAGCCTTCATGTGGCAATGAAGACCCAATGCAGACAAAAATAAAGAAAGAAATAAAGAAATAAAATAATATTGTTGGAATATAATAGAAACATTTATATAAAGTTGTAATAGCGAGAGAAATTCTCCTGTTTTTATGGTTGTTGTATAATTATCACAGAACTGTGCTAGGATACGTCCTTTTTTTTTTTAAGAACTTTTATTGAGATATAATTGACACATGATAAACTGCATATATTTAAAGTGTACAATTTGATTTTTTTTTTCTTATTAGTAATGTATACATGGTAGTCCCAATCTTCCAATTCATCCCCCTCAACCCAACCCCCCACTGCCCCCTGCTTTCCCCACCTGGTGTCCATATGTTTGTTCTCTACATCTGTGTCTCTATTTCTGCCTTGCAAACTAGTTGCTTTGTACCATTTTTCTATATTCTGCATGTATGTGTTACTATAAGATATTTGTTTTTCTCTTTCTAACTTACTTCATTCTGTATGACAGTCTCTAAGTCCATCCATGTCTCTACAAATGTCCCAATTTCATTCCTTTTCATGGCTGCGTAATTAATATTCCATTGTATATATGTACCACATCTTTTTATCCATTCATCTGTTGATGGACATTTAGATTGCTTACATGACCTGGCTATTGTAAATAGTGCTGCAATGAACATCGAGGTGCATGTGTCTTTTTGAATTATGGTTTTCTCTGGGTATATGCCCAGGAGTGGGATTGCTGGGTCATATGGTAATTCTATTTTTAGTTTTTCAAAGAATATGTCCTTTAAGCAATAGTGTTTCCATATCAGTTAGTAGAGGAAAGTAGGCATTTTTAACTTTTCCAAGTTAATTGAAAACAAATACTTTTACAAAAGTAAATATAAACTATGTATAATAAATATAAAATATGCTAAATGTATATACTTCTATACAATTTATATATTATATATAAAATATATGTATGTCTGTTTATATATATGTATAATTTAATATGGTTAGGGAACCACTGATGTGGTGATGACCTATCAGATAATTACTAGATAAGAGGATTCTGAACCAACGTGGTGGTGATGGGAAGAAGAAGCAAGTGGAAGAGACACAGGAAGAAGCTCTAAATGTGAAGATTATGCAGTCTTTTTTGAAAGCCTTGCTCATCTCTTCTGGCTTGACCCAGGACATTGCTTTCAGTCCATAAAACGTGATGTCTGCAACCAAGGAAATCTCATTTAACAAATATTGATTGATGACCTACTAAGAGCTCTTCATGTCAGTGATAAAAATTCGAATAAGGCAAAAATGGTCCGTTCCCCCCTGGAGCTTTTATTCTAAGGAACGGTGGTGGTGCCAGAGAGGATAGGAAGATAGGCAGAGCCATAATAAATATTGTGATAAGTATAAAGAAAGAAAGAAATAGAATCATTAGACAGTGGCCTGAGGTGTAATGAGATGGCGAGTCATTGTGCTACTTTAGATAAGCTGATTGGTGAAGATCAAATCACTGAAAATCCTTCCAATTAAATGAACTCTCACCTTTTGCATGATAATCCAAAAGTGGGGAATGAGTCTGAGGATCAGTTTTATCTGAACCAGCAGAATCAGATTTATCTTAACAAGAATCTATAATTAGCATACATTCATATGCATGTACTTTTTTTTTTTAATCAAGTACTGATTTAACTTACTCTACAATTCTCCATGTTGAAGATGAGGAAATGCAGACTCAGAAAGCCAGCAAGCAAAATAAGCTCATTAAATCTGAAACTCTTCCAAACAATTATCAATTTAAATATTTAGGGAAACATACAAGGAAGACAAAACTAAACCGAGGAGCAGAACATTGGTTTGGAAGATTGTTAGGCTCTCAAAAACTCCTATAATTGTAGATGTTATGAAGTGTACTTAATGGTAAAAGGAGATATTAGAATTTGAAAAATGCTATGAAATATAAAAGCGAACTGAAAACTACAATCTTCAAAAGGCAGAACACATCCAGCTCATCATAGAAATATGGTTTTGGCTTTTGTCTTAAATCTTTTCTCTTAAAATGATACCATCTCAGTGTATTGGGGCTCATCAAATAACTGTTAGGATGTATTATCAGTACCTTGATTAGATTAAGTGGAAAAGTTGTCTTTGATTTACAGAAATTCACATCACAGCCAGCTCTTACTTGAAACACCTCTAGTCCATAAAGCAACACTGAAACGTGAGGCACCTTGCTGACACTATGACTTATTTTTTAATATTTGTAAAGGGCAATAAGTAAGAATGAGTTCTTCTATCATTTTACAAGCTGGATGGCTGGTTAGTAGTCATTTTTATCCTGACCTGGTTTGAACTTGCACAATACTCACATTGCCTCTGGCATTTGATTGTGTGCAGACTACATTTTATTTCTTTCTCCAGAAATTGAACTCTGCCTGGGAAAACTAGAATTTCCTAGAAAATCGTGCTCCAAGCCTATTGATTTAAAAGGTGGAAATAAACTGCTTTCTTTTGCCCCACATTCCATTTTCAAATCTTGCTTGTGTATCTCAAAATTTATTCAAAAACCAATCCTCAAAGTTGGTGCTCTAAAACTCTGGGTTTGTGTCTCAGTCTTTGCACAAATAGTGAATCAATAATTTGATAATTTTAAAAAATCAGATATATTAACAGTCATTTTATCAGTAAGGCAGAGTAGTAAAGATTTAGATAACTGGATTAAAAATATTTTAATTGGCTGTTTTTGTTTCACAGAGATAACTGAGGTGTACACACATAAAACATTAACTTACATTTCCTAAGTGCTACATTTCCTCAGTGTTACAGATAAAGAAATAAAAAGTGTAGGCTGATTCATTGTTATTCTTGTGCTCGTTCTATAGCTTAAAAACAAACAACAAACAAAAAATACTTTATAAATGGCAAAGGCCCAGGTTTTAAAGATACAACATTGGGCAAATAGGGTTGGGTATAAACCTTATAGAGATTAACATGTTATTTTAATAAACCGACAAATGCTATGATATAAGCACTGTTGGTATTGGGGGGAAATACTACAAAAGTACCTCTCTTAGTCCAAGGAGGATTAGAAAACCTTCCTGGAGGAAATAACTGAGAACTAAAGAAAGAGTAGAAGTGTTGGGCTTGGGGAGTGGTGTTGGGGAGTGAGGAAGGGGAAAGGATATTCTGGTCAGAGGAAAGTAAATGTGTGGAAGATGAGAGCAAAAGATAACTTGACTGACAGAAGAAACTAAGTGAGGTTCAGTATGGCTAGAGCATAGACAGAAGAGGGTAGGGTTATTTGAAGAAGCTGAGGGGAAAGAGACGGACAAGTTAGAGAGCAAAAATTAGAGAAATGTTAGTAGGGTTGATGTAATTTAGAGTTTCTTAACTTGTGCAATGTTGTCACCTTGGGATGGCTAATGGTTTGTTGTGGGGGGAAGGGGAGCTGTCCTGATCATTGTGGACTGTTTAGAAATATCCTGGCCTCCATACACCAGCTGCTGTTACCACCCTCCTCCAATGTAATAATCAATACTATCTTGATATTGTGAAATGTCTATTTAGGGGACAAAAATCACTGCTGGTTCAGCAGCACATTAAACAGATTATATATCAGTATAAACTTGAGAATTATCCCAGAGATGCAAGGATGGTTTGACATAAAAATCAAGCAATGGAATACACCACATTAATAGATTGAAGGGGGAAAAAAAGAAAGAAAAAATGATTATCTTAATTGATGCACGAAAAAGGATTTGACAAAAATCCAGCACCCTTTCATAATAAAAACACCCAGAAAGCTAGGAATAGAAAGAAACTTCCTCAAAATGACAAAGAACATTTCCTCCAAACTTGGTAATAAGACAACTCAGGTTAACTATTTCTCATAACTTAGTAAATAGCATAAATATCTGGATATGGAAAAATAAATACTGTGATCATGGAGTTTTTAAGTTAAAAGTGTTCTAAGACTTGAGCTGGACCAAGGAAGCATTGTCCTTGGATTTTGCAATTTTTTATCTCATGCTTGCACACACACACACATACGCACACACACATAGGTTTTCTAATGTTACTTCTTCTTTTTCTCAAATGTGCCTAGGCAGTAATGTTCTAAGGCCTAAAATCAGACTATCAACAAACAAATAAAATGATAATCATATTATGATCCACATCTGACTTGAAAAGGACTGAAATAATCACTTTAACTAATAGTTCAGCTTCAAAATTCATATTACAGTTATTTGGAAGAGGGAATCTGAAAGAGCCTGAGGCATACTTGCCAACAGCGCCCTCCTCCACTTCTGCCACATTGACTTCTTCTCAGAATTCTTCCAAAAGTGGGTGGAAATATTTGAGATGGATCAGTGAATGAGAGCCTTTCTGTGTGATTCTATGAAAAGCTAACCACTCATCATGTCCACCTTATTAATTTATGGATCAGAGATTACATTTGTAAATAGAAGAAAAAGGAGAGTGGGAAATGATGTTTTCTATAGAGGAGTTGGAAAGCAGCCATCTTATTATGACAAAGGTCAGTAATCTGGCAGAAAACATTAACGACAAAAGTGCTAAACTTAATTCTCAGATGTCTCTTGGAGTTGCCACAATCATTTCCGTTAAATCATGAATTAGAGAGACATGACTGTATGAAAGACCAAGTGACCAGCAGTTGAATCGAGGAAAACAACGTGAATTGGATTGGTATGGGGAATAAATAAATATTCATTCTTTCAGCAATTATGTTACCCATATTTACCACCTGTCCACCAACTATAACCTAGAGAAAAGAGGAGAATAATAAATGAGAATGAGTTCAAAAAAAATGATGAAAAACGTAAATTATTAAGGACTTAAGGACTTTTGGACCTGTGAATTGTGAAAGTGCAGGCAAGTCACTAACCCAGAAGATCTTAATTTTTGCATTTATGAAAGCAGGACTTTAAAGTCCCTGCTCTCTTGGTTTTGGAGTCAGTGTTCACCCTGACATCCAATTTTTGACCAAATCTCACTTTTCTCCATTGAAACCCCTATCAAATAAATGTTTTAATATCTCAAGAATACTCTTCTCAATACATTTCATACCTGGGATATTTTTGTCATAATATGTTTGTATTATTTTCCCCTCCACTTTTTTTTTCCTTATCTATGTTTTAGAAGTTCCCTAGGATATTATATCAATACTTCATAGATTAATTCTCTACCTTTCTTACCTAATTGTTATTACTATCAAATTATTTTTATTTCTTTCCTTTCTGGATAATTCCCTCAACTTTCTCTTACAACTCTGTGTTGAATTTCATTTTGTTTTGTTGTCATTTTATTGTTTTGATTTTAGCTATTATAATGTAAATTTCCAAAAACTATTTCTAATTCCTGTGTTGTTTTCTTCCTTTTATTTTTTAACCTCCTTTTCATGGATGAAAAAGTTTTTATGATTTTTTTGTAAAATCACTTTTTTAACATTTTTATTTTATTTTGGTGTATAGTTGATTAACAACATAGTGTTAGTTTCCCTGTACAGCAAAGTGATTCAGTTATACATATACATGTTTCTATTCTTTTTCAAATTCTTTTTCCATTTAGGTTATTGCAGAGTATTGAGCAGAGTTCCCTGTGCTATATACAGTGTGCCCTTGTTGGTTATCTATTTTATAAATTTATTTATTTATTTATTTATTTGCTGCATTAGGTCTTCATTGTTGCACATGGGCTTTCTCTAGTTGTGGTGAGTGGGGGCTACTCTTTGTTGTGGTGCATGGACTTCTCATTGGGGCAGCTTCTCTTGTTTCAGAGCACAGGCTCTGGGTGCGAGGGCATCAGTAGTTGTGGTGCACGGGCTTAGTTGTTCCGAGACACGTGGGATCTTCCCGGCCTAGGGTCCAAACCTGTGTCCCCTGCATTGGCAGGCAGATTCTTAACCAATGTGCAATCAGGGAAGCCCTGGCTATCTGTTTTAAATGTAGCAGTGTGTACATGTCAATCCCAAACTCCAAACCTATCCCTCCCAAGTTTGTATGATCTTGATATGAAGAAATCAATGATTTGTTTGAAGTTTTCTTATTTGGTTCCATATAATGTTATTTTAATGGTTATTATTTAGTTGGAAGCCTTACTCTCTTATACTGAGGGTTTTCTCAAATGGTTGGTAACCCTAGCTCCTCATTCATGTATCTGTATTCATGGATGTGGTGTGTTGGCTTGTGGTCTTCATCCTTAGGTTAGGCTTCACTCTTAGGCTGTCAGTTTTTTCATTGGAAATTTCCTAAACATGGATATTTATGAGTCTATATTTAGGGTCTTTCAGTTTCTACACAGAAGGATCATCCAAAGTCTGTTTTCTATCTCAAGGCTTATGCTATTTTCTTTTCTGTCTTAAGACTGAAAGTCTGGAGACCCTGTAGTTCAATTTCTCTGCAGACATTCTCCAGTCTCCCATAGGTTTTGTCTGTTATGAGTAAGAGAGACAGACAGACAGACAGACAGAGGGGCAGTCTACTGATTGGAGAAGGTGATGACCTGGAAGCCCAAGTGAATGCCTTTCAAATAAGACATCTATGTCAATTTTAGCATCCCTGCCACCACCTTCCAAGCTACACGGTAGCTCCAGTTCCTGGTCTTTGAGGGGAACCTGCAAGGTATTTCACTTACTTCTTGCAATCGTCTTCCTTTGAGAGTGTTCTGGTATGACCCTTTTCCTTTTTGCATTTATCCTTTCACTTTGTGTTCTTACAGTTTTTGAAATTATAACTTGTCTCTGTGTTTCATTGACAATGGAACTTTGGTTTCCTCTTCTTGTTGTACTGGTTATTTGCAAATCATTTTAGAGAGGGTACAGGTAAAGAAATATCTTTTATCAACATCTTGACATTAAAAATAGCACCTTTGTGAAGTCTTCTTTCTTGGCCATCATCAACAATTATCTTTTAACTCTTCTGAGGTACCGTTTTACTTTGTTTGTAATTTATGTTCTTTTATGTTTTTCATTTATTGTGAGTCTTTACAGATCCCTGCATTCCTGTAGACCCATGAGACAGCAAATTTGTCTTTTATTAAATTAGTATCTACAGAATTTCACATAGGACTTAATACATATGAGATACTTAATAACCATTTGCTAAATTGCATTAATAACGGAGGAAGGAAGAGGATATTATTCTGTGTCATTACTTCTATTCATATCTCTCCTCCTTCCTGCCACACACAGAAACTCACCTTTCAACATTTCCAAGGCTTGATTCATTGGATGAATAAAGCTGCAACTAAAACAACCTGAATTCAAGTTATACTATAGCTAAATAGGAAGGAGGTTCACACTAGTGAGTGAATGCAAATAAAGAGCTCTACAATTAATGCTACCAGTCATCTTGCCTTTGCAATCATGCCTCTTCTCTCTTTCTTTTATTCTACCTTCCTGTCTTGGCGAAGGCTGTGACTGGAACTGTAGATACTCATGGAACCATGTGTAACTGAAAAGTCTATTCTCTCGTACATGGATTGCATTCCACCACCTTCTTAAACATTTCCCTAGTTTTCCAACTGGAAATTTTTCTCTTTCTCTTTTGAATTCTGTAATACTTTTGCTGTCACAGTGATTGGTGTAAACACGGAACTCTCTGTTGAAACGACAAATGAATGGTGACCGTATGTTTGTTCTCAACAGGATTGTTCTAGCTGTGTGCCCATACCAGAGTCATGGAGAGATATTTTAGAAAGATGATTCTCCTAAGCCATTGGGTAGGTGAGGGCTTTTAACTAATATGTTTTAGGAGCATGATACTGTTATGTGTAATTATACATGAAATGCTATGTGCAACCTGAGACAGTCTGCAACTAAATACACGTCTCTGGTTAACACTAGAGTGCTATCTAGGATGAGCTACATGACACAGGAGAGTTATTACTGCATCTTAACCACCTGAGTCAATCCCCTAGGAAACACAGGGCTATACAGATTTCATAGTCTCATTGTGGCAGTGTCACTGAATTTGTTTACTGAATTTGAATACTACATCCTGCAAAGTTTTTAATTATCTCAATTTAATTCTTAAGATTTTTTGATGTTATTATCTTTCTTCAGAAATCAGCCCTTTTCTTAGCATATATAATGAAGTTGTTCACATATTGAGCAATCTATTTTATTGCATTAATTACTCCCAGCCTCACATTTTTCATATGATAATTTGTTATTTACTTATCTTCTCAACCAATAATTAGACCATAAACTGAGTAAGTCATGATTCTGGAAAAATATACATATGCCTCTCATTTATTCACCAGGAGGGTATAAAAATCAAGCATCTTTTTCAGTAAAATGAAGCTGATTTGAATAATATCAATATTTGTGAATGCATTTGGCTACCAGTTAATCCAAAGTAATTAGATTGTATATTTATTATTCTAAAAGCTCCTTGCCTTTTTAGAAGTTAAAGGCAATATATTATTTCCACCCCTGTCTTTCCCTTCTAATCTTATTTTCTACCAGTTGCTTGAACTCAGTTTTCTGGTCAGGAACCCCAAGAGATATCAGAACATGAGGAAAGGCACTCTGACTTTCATCTTCACAACCCTGTGCCTATTTTATTGCCTAGGACCTAACAAGTATTTAATAAATGATAATATGACTAGTGAATGCTCCAATATTACCATGCCCATTATTCTATAAACACTATACATTTTATCCTCTCTCATTCATTCATCTCTTCTTGGAAATTTCTTATGATTGCTTTTCCAGTAAAATTCCCTTCCATTTCTCAATGTCATGGACTTTCTGAATCTTTTTGTCACCTGCCTGGGAGGATCTGGTCCCTCCAACACTTCACATTGCACTCTCCTGTGACTCTTTGTGTCTGTTTTCCCTATTTTGCTGTGAGCTTTTTGAGAAAGAAATTTCTAAGTACCTGAGAAATTATAGGTGCATTAAGGTTTAATTAAACTGAAAGAGTTTTCCCTGAAGGGCTGGACAATGCAGTGCAGAGGTTCTACAACTTCTTCTGATCCTGTTGATCTGAGTGTCGCAGTAATTTTCTCATGGCATCCCTAGGCCAAAATAAACACCGAACAGTTGCATGTATAAAGTAATCTGGTTCAAACAACTTACGTTTTAACCACCTATGGACTAGTTGAAAAAATAATATGCATATACAGGTGTATCTCGTTTTATTGCGCTTTGCTTTATCGCACTTCACAGATATTACGTTTTTTACAAACTGAAATTTGTGAAAGACCTGCCTCAGACAAATCTGTTGGTGCCATGTTTCCAATGGCATTTGTTCACTTCATGTCTCTCTCTCACATTTTGGTAGTTCTCACAGATTTCAGACTGTTTAATTATCATATTTTCATGATGATCTGTGATCAATGATCTTTGATGTTACTACTATGATTTGCTGAAGGCTCAAGTGATGGGTAGCACTTTTAAAAATAAGATATTCTTAAAGTAAATACATTTTTTATGTATAATGCTATTGCGCATTTAATAGACTGCCATATAGTGCAAACATGACTTTTATATGCACTGGGAAACAAAAAAGTTTATGTGACTCTCTTTATTGTAATATTCGCTTTATTGTTGGAACCGAACCTATAGTATCTCTGAGGTATGCCTGCAATGATAGAAAAGATAGTATTTTTATTTCCTTCTTAAATAACTGCTTTTACTTATGGCAAATACGCTCCTGTTGGGCAGAGCACAATTTCTCAAACCTTGAAATAATAGTGCCCAGCCTTATCTCCTGTTATACATTGATTTTCACACAGTATTTGGTTTTTATAAACAACAACCACTGGAAACACAGCTTCAACAATGATATGATATCGAAAGCAAGTAGTACAATATAACGTTGGAGCAAAACTCAAAGTAGTCGTCCCTGCAGTAGCTGACAGGTGTTGAGCATCACTGTGTTTCTCTGGAATATTTATTTACATCCTGTGATGCCTTTATGAATTCACTGTGGTGCTCTGGGGTGCCTTGCTTTTCAGTTTGGGAATGGAGAGTACGGTGGTAAAACACGTTGATTTTGGCAAAAGAGTGCTTGGTTTTGAATTCTGGCTCCTTTATTGAATGGCTGTTTGACTTTGAGCAACTTACCTTTCTGGGTTTTAATTTACTAATCTGTAAAATGTGGAATGATATCACCTCTTCTTAGGGTTTTTATGAGAATTAAGTGTGTGAGTCTAAGAAAAGAACTTCGGACAGTGCTTGGGACTGTATAAAGTGGATAGCTATTCCTGTTGTGATTAATACTCATTTGAACGAAATATCTTGCATTTGTAGCAGAGATCATCCAAACACTATGCGGGGTCACTGCACATCCTTGGGGGGCTCCCACTTTTCCTGTATCATCTGTGATATTTCTTTACTCATAATGTATCTAATGATAGTATACGACTTGAAACTCATTGAGTAATTACTCTATGTCAGGCATTGTGCTAAGGCTTTTAGATTCATGACTAACAGCTAATTCCCCAATCACGAGAGATGTTATTTCCCAGTTTTATAAGTCAGAAAACTGAAGCTAGAGATGGCAAAAAGAAAATGTCAGTTCAACCAGCTAGTAAGTGTCTCAGCAGATCAGTATTCAAATCTAGATGTGCCTGACTCCCAACTTGAATTCTTCACCCTTCTGATGGACCAAAAGGAAAGGCAGTTTCTGTCAATAGACAAAGAATCTCAGATCCTCTAACAACTGAGGGGCAAAGCAGAGGGCATAAAACCAGGTGCAGGTGTGGTTAGGACCTAGGAGCACTTGTGTTTCACATCATTCACAATTGCAGCTTCATCTCTGTCACAATCCTGACAGTACTGTCAATCTGCTTTTTTTTTTTTTCCTGAAGTACCGATTCACAGTAGAAGATAGAAATCTTCAGGGCTGCTGAATATTAAATGAAAATCTTAACGGCATCATTATAAGATACATCACCTTCCCTGAAGGATTCATCTGTATCTTTTCAAATTTGCCAGCTTTGAGAGGGACTGTTTTAGAAATGTTCAGAGGCTAAAATATATGCAGGGTCCACCATCTAAGGAACAATGGATGGTATTGATTTCTTTCAGCCACTCAAACCTCTGTATGAGTTTATGGTGTCCTAAATCAAGAAGCAATTTTTGTGTTTTGACAATGATGTAGAAAGTATGTACTTTCCTCATGATGTTATACCTGCTTTATATGGTTTCTTTAAAAAAAAGTTTCTTCTATGGATTTTCTCTTGTTTAGCAAAATTGGATATGTTTTGAAGTCAATCTTTTAATGAGTGAGTATTTACATACCCTAAATCAAAAAGCAATTCTGTTCTTCTGACATCAATATTTTAAATGATGATTCTTCTATCTCTTTCATAAGACTTGGTTCCCTGCTTTTTGAATGTCTCTGGTATAAATGTCAGATAGAAAACATAAAGCACTTTTCCTTAAGAAGGGCTCTGGTCTAGTACATTTTTTGGCCATGGGAAATATTCAAATGTATCACAACAGCTGAGAAATAAGTACTGCAATACTAGACAACAATTTAAAAACACCATCCATAGACAGTGATAACATCTCTAAGACACATTTATGGAGAAGAAATAAAAATAATTAAACATTTAAAAATTGCAATTAAAGAACAGAGCAAGAGAAGGCACTGAAGAAAATGGAATCTGTAACTCATTTTTCAAAAAACTGTATACAAATACAAAACATGTATGTGCATATAAATAGAAATATGGGTCTATTTGCTTTCCATTTAGATTTACCTCAGAGGATCATCATCAAAACTGGTAAAAAGAGGAGAATAAAAAAATATCATATTTTAAAGATATTACTTAAATCCTGTTTCCAACTCTGTTCAGCGGCAATGAATAATGTAAAATGAATTATTATGTATTCTAAATAAGAATGCAATGTGAATATAGACTCAAAGTAACTATTTTGTTTTAAAAAGCCAACAGCAGCAGAACAGCTGCCGGCTGTTAAAAGTTAAAAATCATAGCCACAAAGATGAACTTATGTTTTAAACTGGGAAGAGAAGAATGATGGCAGATAGTATCTTATTTACATTATTTTGACTACTTAAAAATGTACTATGGATTCTATTTTCTTTTGGCTTTGGTAGGTTTTAAGCCAGAAAATTAGCAAGAAAAGATAACAGACTGTTTCAGAGCATTACATTATTTTACTCTAAAATTTTGCACAAATCTACAAAGAGCTAACTTTTTACTTTGAGTATGAATATAGAAACCACAGCCACTGGATTTGCATGTTAAAATCTGTCTCGGTGTTTGCTCTACAGTCTTGGGCAAGTCCCTTTATCTCCATAGAATTCAGGTTCTCAGTGATCATTGGGGATCGTAAATTAACATCCAATTTATTAGAGTTTCAAATGTATATGCTGTTTTTCTCTTAAAATCGTAGGCTTAATTTATATAGCTACTATTCTTTACATAATCTTAGTAAAATGAGAAAAATCTTTACTTTTGCCATGGTTAATGTTCAATTATTTCAAGGTTAGTAGACTAAACATACTTAAACAATCAGGGCCATTGACAACTTAGTTTATTACAGTGTCCTCAAATATTTTAAATGGCAGTTATAAAATTTAAATGTTTTGTTCTCTTAAGTGTTTTAAAGGTCTAACCAATCAACATGAGGACCCTAACAAGGAAAATCTTTCCAAGTATTTAAATGTCGTATATTACCCTCATAAAATAGTAAATCTTAACTTTCTTTTAAACATTTCAAAATGTTTTAAATTAGTTAACTTTTATATATTTTTCAACTTAAACTGACATGTTTAAAATCAGTTATTTGATCACAAACTTAAAAGTGCAAACATACGTCTTAATTGTGCAGGGGCTGCTCATAGTTTTAATTATTACAGGCCCTTTATACATCAATACGCAGAACTGATTCTAATGAACACAAACTTACCCTCAACTGAAATCAAGGGTATTAATACACATGGGTTTGATTTATGTCTTTATCTCTATATTTCATTCTAAAACATTTTCGTGTTAAAAGACATTTATCCTCTAAGGAGTTTTACCACCTCAAATGAGTTAAAACTTTTGGGGGGCAGAAAATTGAGAACATGATATAGGTGCTAGGAGCTGACTATGCCTCAGTAATTTTCTGCATAACACAGATAAGAGACACGCTGAACCTTAATTGTAATTATATTTACCATAATAACTGAAGACTCCAAGTTTAAACCCTTCAGATGGACGTGGATTTTTGTGAGTTCTAGTTACACTCTTAAGTAGCCTTGCATGATTCATTTCACAACCCTTGACCCAGGTTACAGTTAACTTCTTTCAGTAAACTCTTTGTAGTTCATCTAATTCCTTATACATTTCATATTATTCTCATGTGGCTGGGCCACACCTTTTATAGATATTTATCTGTCTTTGGGGGTTCACGACTCTGAAATCTTGCTAATTACACACATTAGCACCTAACATAAAAACAGAAAGGTGATAGAACAGAGAAGTGCATCATCTTCAGAAATTCTCCAACAAACCACGAAGTGTGGTCAAACATTTCTAACTTACTCAGAATTTATTACCCTGGAAAATTTTAAATTCTAAACCATTTCATTTTGATCTTTTGGAGTCTAAAATGTGATTAATGACACATTTAAAAAGCAATCTAATTTTAAGCAGGAGAGGTTATTTATTTTGCCCTCTCACAATATACACAACAAAAAGTGGCATTTTTGACATCTACATGAATGGCAACTGCAAATGAATGCTCTTGAATTTGCTATGAATAAATATGCAGTCACCTCATAATTATAGAGAGAATTGAATCAATTTAACATTTAGTCCTCAAATGAACAATGGAACTTTTAGGGAATGAATATGCAAAAATTGTCTTTTTAAATCATACAACATATTTGATGGTCGTTTCTCTGGCTTTCATGTGAAAAGTACTTGTTTCTCAACCACATCAACTCAGTTTCTTTTATCTACTAATATTACGACACTTGAGAATTTCAATGTTGTTTTATTGTTATCATTAGTGACATTAGGATGTATGTTAACAAAACAGTTATGCTACAAAACAAAAATCCACATAGTGACACTCATTGTGACAATAAAATTATGCTTAAAAACTGTATAAATCTCTTTGGCTACATAGTCATCTCTGAATTGTTCTGGTTAACCATGAGCCCAGAGAAATATATGACATCCATTGGATAGACTTCTAACCAACAATATTTATAACTTGATATTAAAATAGCACTTAAGTCCACAGTGTATTAAAAAAAATCACTTAAGAAATGCATAAAGGTTTTCGAGAATGAAGAGAAGTCACATATATTCTTGGCTCTAAGTATATTGGTATCTGTGAACCTGCTTTACTCTTCATTTTTTTTCCCATCAAGTTCTAAAGTCAGCACGTAAGTCATATCTTGGTCTTGGTTCAAATTCTAACTAGTTCTGCACATATAATACACATTGAGGTGAATATGACTCTACCAGAGATATTTTTGGTCTTTTTTTAATTTCCCTGGTCTGATTTAACAGTTTATAATTTTAAAGACTTGAAAATCCAAAATTAACCACACACAACTTTTAGAGACAGGTTTGTGCCGTGTGAGCCTTGGTATATTTTTCACAGGGAGGCATAAATTATGGGTCTGCAAGGTGCACAGTGGGACTTTGGAGGCACTTCATAGCATTTTATTTTCCTTGTAAAAACTGACCAAGTGATTGTGATTGTTTCATTTATTGAATGCTCCCTAACAAACCACCTCAAAAGTTGGTGGTTAAAACAACGATTTATTATTTCTCAAAATCTCGTGTGTGTACCGGATAGTTCTTTGGATCTATGTTGTGTTGCCTGGGGTCACTCACATAGCAACTGAACTAGAAGATGTGAGAAACCCTCTTTCCTGCCTTGACCCAGACTCTTAGCTGGGGAGTCTGCGTTTCCCTCTAAGCAGCCTTTCTCTTTGTGAGTGTGTCTACAGGGACTCTTTGTTCAGCATATAGGAGAACTTCCTTAATGCATGGTGTTTAGGTTCCAAGAAAATGAAAGTAGAAACCGTCTGGCCTCGTAGGTAGCGGTCCCTAGCCTTTTTGGCACCAGGAACCGGTTTCATGGAAGACAGTTTTTCCACAGACGTGGGGGGCAGGGATGGGGGTGGTTCAGGCACTAATGTGAGCGATGGGCAGCGGCAGATAAAGCTTCGTTCGCCCATGTGAGCTCACACACGGCTCACCTCCTGCTGTGTAGCCCGGTTCCTAACAGGCCGAGGCCTGGGGGTTGGGGACCCCTGCTCTTAGCGACCAAGAATTGGCATAGTTTCACTTCCACTTTTGGTCAAAACAAGTTTTGAGTCCAAAACAGAATCAAGGGGGAAGAAACAGACACCACTTCTTGAAGGGAGGGTGAGTACCTATATACAGGGAGTGGAACGCTTATTGGTGACCATGTTTGGAGATTATCTACCACAGTGAGAATCTTACATTTCTGTATATGTTTAAGAAAATTTTAGCTTAGAATGGAAATATTAGAAGTCTTGTTGTCCTTAAAACATAAAAGTTTAGGGAAATATTTAGGAGTAATTTTTAGAAGAATATATTGTTTGTGATTTTATTTTTCTATATTATTATTTTATATACTTGCCAAACTTTCCACTTTGGACCTATACTTTGAAAATTAGTAAACTGTTCTTTTCCTTTTTTCCCCTAATCTTTCAAATGACTACTGTGTGAAAAAGTCAACGTAAGAAACAACATTTCAGAATTTGTGAAATTCAAAACAGGCTTTGCTTTGTTATCAAAGGAGAGGAAACTCTAAACAGGTGGCTGTTTTCCCTGTTGTCTATGCAGTTCCGTCTTGATTTCCATATCATCCTGATGCTAAATATTTGAATAGTAAAAGATGAAGTTTCTTACTTTGTAGATAGGAGAATTAGTTCAGTACCTAAGTCTGGTGGTATTATTTCATTCCCAATATCCCTCAGTGGCTCCTCTGTTTTCTTAGGAGGAAAATCCGAAGCCCTAATATGAGCTGCAAAACCTTTGGTCAAGTTCTCATCTACTTCTCTAGCCTTCTCTGGCACCTGGACCTCTGGTCCACCTGGACCTGAATCTTGCCGTCTTCGGTTTCTCATTCCTGCTGTGCCCCCTCTGCTCTTCCTTCTGTATGATCATCTCCCCTCACGTCCAACTAGTCAGCACCTATTCAGCACTCTCCCATGGAAGTCTTTACAGGCTTTTCTCATGTCATAGTATCTTCTTATAGCACCATGGAGCTGTTCTCCTGGGCACTTAGCACAGGTGCTACTTTATGTAGTAATTTAAATATATCTCCTCAAAATTTGCTAAGATTCATGAGTACAAGGTATGTTTCTCTAAGCCCTAATACTGGAAACAGAGTCTTGGACATGGGGAATAGATAATAAATAGTTACTGAATGAATGAGTCAATGAATGAAAATGCAGTGAACAAGGTGGGTGCTTAATGCATAGCAGACAAAAATATCACTAGGTATTACTCCTTAATAGGCGCAAAGAGTAAACATGTATCGCAGCAAAACAAAAGAGAGTGAGACTTTGACACAAATGAAGTAAATTTATTCATTAGCAAATGGGACAAGTAAAATATTTTTTGTTAGCAGACTCAAAGTGGTAGATATTGTTGTCACTCAGCAGTATTTCTCATCCTCCTCTTGTAAGGTACACAAGTAATTTCACTTCTTCACTCCCTTGAGTAACCTGCTTTAGCCAATGAAGTATGAATGCAAGTCTCTGTATCACTTCTGGGTGGAAGCATTTAATTGCCTCTGCAAGACTCTAAAATTCTCTTTTCTGAAATTGTGGAAGCACATGTTCATATGAAATTGTAACACTGAGCTTTCTCATGGAGGATAGTTTCCTCAGAAGTGCACACAGAGAAATCTTTTTTGGTCAAAACTCCTAAGATTTAGAGGTTGTTTCTCTTGTGCACTGTTGGTGAGATTATATGTTGTTATAGTCACTATTGAGAATAGTATGGAGGATCTCAAAAATTAAAAATAGAACTACTATATGATCCAGTCAGTTATTCCACTTCTGGGTATATATCTGAAAGAAATGAAATCACTGTCTTGAAGATATAGCTGCACCCCAATGTTCTTTGCAGAATTGTTTACAATAACCATGGCATGGAAACAACCTAAGTGTCCATCGACAGATAAATGGATTAAAAAATATGATGCCTATATACACATTCATATATATTGGGATATATATGTTAGAATATTTTTTTATCCATAAAAAAAAATGAAACCCTACCATTTGTGACAACATGAATGAGCTTTGAGGACATCATGCTAAGTGAACTAAGCCAGAGACAGAAAGACAAATACTGTATAATCTTACTTACACATGGAATCTAAAAAAAACAAGCTCATAGAAACAGAACAGATTGGTGGTTGACAGAGGTGGATGGATGTGGGGAAATGGGTAAAGGTGGTCCAAGGGTACAAGCCTCCATATATAAGGTGAATAAATTCTGGGGATGTAATGCAGGCATAGTGACTGTAATCAACAATACTGTATCGTATATTTGAAAGTTGCTGAGAGCGTAGATCTCAGAAGTTCTCACCATAAAAAAAAAGATAACTGTGTGAGGTGATGGATGTGTTAAGTAACCTTACTGTGGTAGTCATTCTGCAATGTATAGACCTTCGTCAACTTACAGTGGGGTTATATCCTGATAAACCCATCATAAGTTGAAAATATTGTAAATCAAAACATATTTAATACACCTAACCTATCAAACATCATAGCTTAACCTGCCTACCTTAAACATGCTCAGAACACTTAGATTCAGCTACAGTTGGGCAAAATCATCCAACATAAAGCCTCTTGATAATAAAACATTGTCTATTTCATGTAATTTATTGAACACTGTACTGAAGTGAAAGAACAGAATGGTTTTAAGTGTATCAGTTGTTTACTCTTGTGATTGCCAGGCAGACAGGGAACTGCAGCTCACTGCTGTTGCCCAGCATCAAAAGGGATTATACCACATAGCCCAGAAAAAGATCAAAATTCGAATTCCAAGTACAGTTTTTACTGAATGCATATCACTTTCGCGCCAAAGTCAGAAAACTGTAAGTTGAACCATTGTATGTTGAGGATTGTCAGTATACACATATCAAATCCTTATGTTGTGTGCCTTAAACTTACATATTGTTATATGTCAATTATATCTTTAACAAACCTGAAAACCAAACAAAAAAAGTGAAGAGAGCACTCAGTAACATGCAAACAATGATATTTGATTTCTTGTTTGTGTCTGTGCTGTCTCTGTTTAAAGTAGATTATATTGACGTCTACTGAATATACATCATTAAATAAAATGAGCAAGCGCTCTTGTTAAAAAATATTTAGGGATTGTTTGTTATTGCAGCATAACCTGATTTATGAATGTCATGATTCTAAACTAGAAGTAAAACATGTTTGTTTGATAGTGTTTATCTTTATCGTTCAGTATGCCAAATGAAGTGTGAATATATTTGGGTCTAAATCACACACACAAAAACTATTCCTAAAATGCTGTTTGCCAAAGCCAAATACTTCATTATTTTCCTCCAAATTAAGATAGCATCACATATGAACATAACAAGTTACGCTAAGTTAAATGCAGATTAACACAAAAATAAGAGATTCTTCTACTGAGCATCTGGAGAAGAAATTTATGTATCTCATATAATTTTGATATAACTGAAGAAGAAATTATTACATACCTCGCATATACTCTCTGTCTGTAATTTACAAACTGTTTATGAATCCAGAGACATTTACAATTACAGGTTTTACCCTCAAATCTATTTCCTATTACCTGTATGCACTTCTGAGTTGCCCTTTTACGCCAAAATCCCCGTAAAGGCAACAATATACATCAACTCCAAAGACAGGACAAATATAATTTGTAGTGATGTAATAAATAATGACTTAAATTTCCTGATTGCTTCATCATGGAGAGGATTACTGCGGTTACCAAGGACAGAGACATAAATTTAAGTTTAACATTATCATTTTAATATGTACTATTTTTTACACCATTAGATTTAGATGACATTCTAATAGCATACTTGGAATGAGCACAGATGTATTTGAATTTATGTTTCTCTAGTATATTTAGAATCTACATTCCTTAAGCAAGCATTTATTGAGCACCCATTGCAGGCCAGACACTGTGCTAGGTACTAGAACTTAAAAGTTAAAAACATAGTTCCTATCCTTAGTAGACTTCAAACTTGTTAATTTAGACTTGTTTGTGATCTGATGAACAATCTAGGTCAAATAGTGATCTAATTTTAATAAGACTGAGAATAATAATTGCCTATCACTTATAGTTATAAAAGTACATTTGGAAGCACTAACTCTTTTCAGTGTCTCCAGATTTGTGGAATCCAGGACAGGTATTATTGGCTTCACTGTCAACATATGGAAACGAGGTTCAGATAGTATTTCATACATTTTACAGGGTTTCTCACTGAAAATGAAATAAGGTAAATATAAGTTTTGAAAAAAGTTTGAGACATGTATGTATGAAAATTAAGGGTTATCTCCTTGTATTATGAATTTCTTGAGCTTAAGAAAAAAATCCCAGTGGAAAAAATGGACAAAGAATATGGGCTGATCTTAACAAAAGGCACAGATACAACTGTTCAAACACCCATGGAATATTCAGCCTGTATTTATGAGAAAAGGTAAATGAGAGAAATATTGAAATAGATTTTATTTGTGCGTTTGTTTTGCCAATTCAATCAAGAGAGCATTTACAAGTAATAGTATGTAGTGTTTAAATATGTGGGCAATGGGAATTCATCTGCCTGGAAGTACAAAGGGAATTGTCTTCCTAGAGTACAATTTACTAATAAACACAGTGACATCTTCACAATAATGTACTATGGTGTATCATATGACATTGAAATTGTAATACCAGAAATTTATTTTTAAGGAATAATCAGAGACACGTGTAAAAGATCCAGGTACAAGGATATATACATCACAGCATTTTTTATAAGTAGTAAATAGTTAGAAAAAGCTAAATATCTAATGGTAGATTATTGGTTTGAGTAAACTTATGGCATACCCATCTGGTGGAATATCCTTCAAGTTTAGGAGACTATTTATGATATTTAAAATGTTCATAATATGTTAATTAATGAAAACCAGTTACAAAATAGAACACATAGGTTCATCCCAATGCTGTGTTTTACACACACACACACACACACACAAGATGACTGAAAGGATGCCATTATCTTGAGTGATAGGATAAGGAGTAACATTTTTCTGGATTTCTGAATTTTGTATAATAAATATATACAACATGCATACTCAGTAAAAAGAGATTAAAATAAGTGATATTCTGTTTGTTTTCAATTTCCTTCACTGCTGTATAGAGTAATTTGCCGAAGTTATTTAAGAATTTGGTGTAGTTTGCAAATTTTGAACATATTTCATCATTTTAGTGAGTCCACAAGTACCATTTGCTTGATGAAAATGAGTACCATTCAGGTAAAGAAGTTGGGACATGTGATTAGAAAATTATGTGAACATGTATATACTATGAGATGTTATTTTTTGTTAATCCACTCTTTTTCAGGTAGTTTATGAATCCACTGGATAACCTAGAATATATTGATATCTACAACAATAGGGGGCAAATGTTATTCCAAACAAATATACATCCCTTTATATGTAGTCCTTTCTGTGTTTCTCTCTATATAAGGTTATTCCATTAAAGAATTATTTCAGAATTAAATATTTTATTAAATTCTAATGCTCACTTCTCAAGTAAGAACTAAAATTAACGTTAGCCCCCCTAGTTGGTAGAGATGAGTATTTAATTGAATTCAAGAGCATATATTAGAATTTTGGTTTCACAGTAGCAAAACTCTTCTGTGTCTTGTTCATAGTTGCACTCCAGTGCCTGAAATAGCATCAATCACATAGTAAGTATTCGGTCAATATTTGTGGAATTAACATATTAGTGAAAATCATTGTCTACAATGAACCAGGCACTGAAAATACAAAGAAGAACAGGTCAGGGCCCAAGCCTTCAGGAACTTGGACCCTGGAGGAGAACAAAACCGCAATAATTAATACAACAACTTAAAATATGGTCCAAACTTCCATGAAAACAAACTGTTAAAGAAAAGCTTTAAAACCGTGTTTATAAGACAATAATTGTAAATATATGCATCACATTTTTCCAATCATTTATAAAGATAATATTGAAAAATTGTAGTATTCTAAAATGTTATTTAATTAAACTCAAAAATTCCTCTTACTGTTGCTTTATTATGAGTACATTTTATTGAATTACAGTATTATTAGTATTGTACTTAGGTATATTAAATTATTGATCTGGATTAACCGGAATTTTTGGATAAATTGAGATAATTTCATATAAACATAAAAGCATGAAAGAAAATACTACCCAGTGTCTAAAACTCTGAGAATTAAAATAAAAAATTACTAAAAAAAATACTTTAGGACATTCAAAGATATATTTATAAATCTTGAAACTTCAATAGTGTAAAATGATTTTTTGTTGTTCCACATTTCTTTGCGGAAAATGACTTTTACCTTTTAAGTGAAGAAGCCACTAATGGTAAAAGAAATTATCTCAAGCATTGTGCAGATGATGGACATGTGTGTGTAAATGTATGAAAACTTCTATTTGGCTTTCTGTGTTGAATACACAGGGCAGATAGGTTATTTTCCTTTTAAATTCCTTTCTCTCTTTTTTCTGTAAGAAAGCTGTTTCTGTCATTGCATAATCTCTCTGAGCATCTTACAACAATAGATGAAACTAGAGTGAAGTCAGCTAAGACAGAGTTTTCCCTACCAAAGTGCCCTATAGCTTGACAGGAAGAAGCAGATAGAGGTCTCATGCTCTTGTCTACAAACCATATAGACACAGTTGGCACAAAATAATAATGTCGGCATCTCTGAAAAACATGTATATTATTTTAAGAGAACTTAATTTTAAGAGAATTCTTGAATATACACTTTTGTGTTAATTTATACATAGGAATGTCAGAATTAGCATACCTGTCAGCATCACAGATTCACACTTAAGTATGTTTAAGAATTTGCTGACTAATAATATTAAATGCCTAGAAAACAATCTTAATGCTACATTTTTAAAAAAAATTATCTCTGTCAGTCCTTGAGCAATTGTAAGCTTTTCATCTCAATAAAACTTTAAGGAATTTCTTTAATTTACTCTTTATATCAGCTGATAGAAAATTAGCAGCATATCTGGTTTCTGACCTTCTAATTCATTTGCTGCTCTTTACTGATTGGAGGAATTTGACAGATGCCAGAGAGGAAAATTATGTTCTTTGGCTAAGAGCTCTATTTCAACAAGTGTAATGCACTCCTGACATTTACAAAGATACTATAAAAATCTCTATACACAGCTCCTTACACAGCCCTGTTAGTCATACAAATGTAAGAGAAGCCAAATAAATTAAACTTTGAAATAATAAACAAAATAAAAGTATTGAAAGTAAAGTGTCGATATTGGCTTTTTATACACAAGAGTGAGAAATTACTAGAAACTTTGCAAGATATCATATTTGAGTTTTTCCTTCCTGCCTTAAAAGGAGACTTTTAAACAATTTTCAAATCCATCCAAGCCAATATTCTCACTTTTAATCAGCAGAAGCCACTTAAAGGAAGAATGGTCTGTTTAGCACTCAACTTTACTGTGCCACTCAGCACTGAAGTGCTAAAAAACATTTTCTATAATTGCCTCTACATTTTAAGAATTTGAGCATCTTTAAACTTAAAGAATTACTATAGCTACCACTCCCCCAAAATATATAAACTTTCATCTTTTCTAACTAAATTCTAGAGTCTTACCTAGCATAGTTTCTTATAGAATGAACTGTCTTTTTGGATTGAATCATACACTTTAGTAAGTTAAATTAATATTTGTGAAATCAATGGAAACAGATACAGTTGGCTTTAACAACTTTTTATTAGGTAATGTGAGGATCTGGTGAATTACTGAAAAATTACGGAAAGTAACCATCTTTAATTTCTGTGAAAAATCTGTTTTTAAATCTCAGAATTAACTTTCAGTTTAGTATTTTGGAATGAATGTATGCCTCTACTCCTAATGCACCATTGAATTGATACAAAGCATACCAAAAGAAATATGTGAAATCATAAGAGTACCAGAAATAATAAAACAGCAAGCCAGAAAATTTGATGACTTTCTGAAAGATAGAAAGCAGATGAGGACAACTCCAGTCGGTGTGGAAGTATGTGAAATTCTTATACAGAATATACATATGCAATATAATGGGAAGGGTATCATTTCCATCACAGACACATAAAATGCTACATAGGTATAATATACTTTTAAAACAAATATAAAAATGTATATAACTAAGGTTGTAAATGATAGTGAAAAATGCTCACGGGACCAAAAAGGGAAAGGAAACTCAAACGTAGACTGGTGAGGAGGTGGTAAAGCTAAACTAATCCAAGGAAAAAAGAACCCTGCATGAAACAGGGGATCTTGAAGGATTCTGCTTATCTGCTGGAAAAAGAGTCTCTCATAGGTAGCCAGAACACCAAGTTTATGCCAAGTTTGGTTGTAGGGCTCAAATTTATTCCATCTGCAAGGTGAGGTAATTTTAGGCCAAAATGTTAACACAGAAAGTCGTCCAAAACGGGGGGAAGTTATAGAGACACTCTAGAAGCAAAAGTGAAGCAATGCTATAGAGAAGCATCTTTAGTTACATAATGCTGGTCTCTTATGAAAAGCAACATTTGCTGAAGATGAATTTGTCGTAAAAGGAAATCATAAACACCAGAAAGAATGAGCCACCATGAGGGAAATCCAGCAGACACAAGTAATGGAATAATTTGTCTCTAAAAGTTAAAACTAGTCAAACAATCAAATTTCAACTTTAAAATAGGCTTAGTTAAATCTTTGAAGAGCTAAAGGTTGGAAGAGGAACCATGAAGCACAAACAGAATAGAAAGAGAATTTTTTAAAAAATCAATAGGAATACCAGAAATTTAAAACTATTTTCTGAAAAGAAAAATAAATATATGAAGTATATAGATCAGAGGAAATCACAAAGAATGCAACACAAAAAAGGAAGATACAAAAACATATAAAATAAGGCAAAGAAGAATAGAAGAAGAATCGAATAGTTAATGATTATCCTGAAGGAGAAAATAAAGAGATGGAAAAAAAACAATATTAAATTTACAGTAGCTAAGAATTTTTCAGAATTGAGGAAAGACAGATTTAGGAGCTTGTGGAGTCCTAAATGGGATACAATTAAAACAAATCCACACCTACATACATTGTAGTAAAACCAAAGACCGCAACGCAAAGAAAAATTCTTAAAATCTACAAGAATGAAAGACAGATTTATCTTCAAAGATGTCATAATTAGACTATGAGCAGTCTTCTCATGAGCAGAATTATATCCAGGAGGTCACTGAACAGAATATGTATAAAACATTGAGAGAAAAATATCAAGTATCGGTCAATATCAAGTTCTGTAACCAACTATACTATTATTTTAGAACTTAAGTAAAATAAGTAATTTTCAGACATAATTTTTAAGAGAGTTTAATACTGTTTCTAGAATCACCTGCAAATGATCTTCAGTACACAAGGAAGTGAATCCAGGAGATGCATGTATGTAGCAAGAAAATGTGGTAAATAAATAACCTAGAAAAACATGTCATAAATCTAAATAAACATTTACAAAAAATACTGGAAGCAGTTTAAAAATAAAGTGAAAATAAGATAGTAGAAAGGTAGATACTGGGTAAAATATATTGGGAAAAATTTAAACAAGTCATGATCCCGTTTGTGAAGAGGACAGATATATTATCTCTAGCTTTTTAGAAAATATAAAGTTCTATTTTATGTTAGAGTATTTATGTTAACTAAAATGTATTAGAGTATCCAATTTTTAAGCTAGTAAAAATGTATAAAGAATAAATTTATCAATCCAATAAAAGGCAGTAAACAATAAATACAGTAAAATAAACTGTTGGAATTATCTCTGGGAAGTGGGACTAGAAATGTGTAGGAAAGTATTTTTTACTTTAGTATCTTTGCTGTAGTTTCAAATTTCATTATTGTTGTTTCCAGGTGCATGTATTACTTTTTTAGGACATTAAAATTTTAATTAAAAATAAAAAAACCTTAGTAACAACAGGAAAGAAAAGCATAAGTATTTTGTCATGACTTTCCTTAGTGAAAGGAATTACGGCATTTTAAAAAATGCTTTTCTGTGCATTGCATTTATAATCATAAAATTAAATAAATCCTCTTTCTTGATCAGGCCTGACTGTTTGATATATGCAGAAATATCGCTTCTATTTTTAAGCTATATGGATCTTAGGGCCAGCATCTCTGAATCTTCTCTCAATGCTAACTGAGCTTCATTTTCATATATAATTGTAATTTACACCTCCAAATTTAATTCTCTACTAAATACCCAGTATAATTGATTAGATAATGATTGTTATTTTCACTCATTTGTTTTATATTATTTTTCCCAATTGATCCCAAAGCTTGTAGACAAATGTTATAGTAGTGATACTAACATAAAAATAATTAAACAACTAATACAAAGTGCTTATTAATTTCAAGGCTTTCTTTCAAGGTGTTTTCACATATTAACCTATTTAATCCTCTTGCTAATACTACGAAGTCAGTAGTATTATTCTTTCTGTTAGGGATGGGGAAACTGAGGTAAAGAGAGGCTAAGTAACTCATTTAAGACAACAAAGCTATTCTGTGCTGGATGTAGAGAAGAGCAGGTATAGAGCTGATGGGTGCACTTCAGCTCAAGTGGTCTGCCTTCAGAATCCTGCTTATCACTTTATACCCATGCAGAGAATGGAGCTTAATGGAACATGTTTTTTACTAGTAAGATCATTCATTTTTTACTTTGTAGGATACATGATTCTTATATTGCTTCTTTAAAAAAATATCAATATCTATGTAATTTCATTCATTTTTTATTTAATTGGAGACCGATTATGTGTAAGTTTTACACCCACTCTACTGTCATAAAATATTTGAGTGCTAATTTTGATTCATGTTACTAGGACCCAGATTCACTGTAAATTACCTTAGGATTCATTGCAAGGTAGTTAAGTAGGCTATAGACTTCTTCATGAAAGACCAATAGGAGATCAAAAGAATGCCCAATAACTCTGGGTTGGTTTTTTTGGTTTGTTTGTTTGTTTTGTTTCCTCTAGTATGTCCTGTGTTATGCCTTCATGTATTTAATACTAGAATACATAGTGCACATGAACTCAATTTTAACTAAAACAGCGCTTGTCAATATGAATGATGAGAATAATTTAATTTTGTAATAAAATTTAAGAGATTTTTCCCAAACTGAAAGATTTTTACTTGGAGCTCGTTAAAGAGATTTCCATTCCTCTTTTACTCTGCAGAGACGAGGAAGAAAGAAAAACGTGATGGTGGTGGGATACAAAAACAAAGCAAAAAACCCTGTTTTCAATGAAAAATGTGAGTAGACATTACCCCAAAACACAGATTCTGAAGCACATTTCCATCACTGCCAAATGCTAAAGATACATGGACCTAGGAGAGGGTGCATCAGGGGAAAGTGACAATTACTTTCTCCTTCTCTTACTTTTAGGAGGATGCAATTTGCCCCCAAACCGGCTAGCTTATACTCCCTGCCCCCACACATGAACAACCTCCCCCACTATCAACATCCCCCACCATAGTGATACCTGGTTCTACAGTTTGTTACAATTGGTGAACCTACATTATTACGTTATTATCACCCAAAATCCACAGTTCAGAGTAGGGTTCATTCTTGGTGTTGTACATTCTGTGGGTTATGACAAATATATAATGACATATATGTACTATTATAGTATCATAGGAAATTGTTTCAGTGCCCTAAAAATCATCTGTGCTCTGCTTATTCATCTTTCATGCATACGTATTGAAAGCAAAAGAAGATCAAAGGTGGGGGGGGCAAAAGGAAATGCAATTAAAAAACATAAATCTCCAGAAGAATCAGCCCCAGTTTGAGGAAAGTGCTTAGACAGTTACTCTTACATAGATTTAATATCTTATGCATATATTTTAAAAAAGAAAATCAAAGTGAACTGAAAAAGTATAAAATTAAAAATAATTTGGATAATATGATAGATATTGAAGACAGACAAATGAGATCCAACAGGCCCATAATTGGTGATCCTAAAGAAAAGAAGAAGCAATATAAAAACCATCTCCCCATTCCCAGGAAAAAAATTAAATGCGTAGTGTAACAACAAAAAATTTTGAAATAAAAGAATCTCAGATCAATGAGGGATACCATATTCAAGCAAAGTTGATGAAGACTGACCAACTTCACAACATATTCTGGCAAACACAAACAAACAAACAAGAATCATATGGACATCCATCACAATAAAAGCAAGTTATATATAAGGATGAAAATTTCAAACATATCTAAAAAGTACTGGGCAGCAACATTCCATATGGGAAGTGTTCTCAGCATTGTTTATATATATTTACAAATTTCTGAAGGAGAAAGTAAGATTGATTCGAGAAAGATAACTTGTCTTCCATGTATAAGGCAAATGGAAGCAACATTCTATCTAAGCACAGAGAAAATACAGCATCTATGACAGTTTCTTTGGTGGAGGGCTAGTACTTAACATTGACCTCCAACAACCTGAGAAATAATTCAAAATAAAGAATACAGGAATGGTGAATTGAGCAACTGGTAAGGACTGAATCCTTTCAAATTTGAAATAAGTCCAAACCAAGACTGTAGGAATTAAGCCTGGATGTAAATAAGGTAAATCTCGGTAATGTAAAACTGATAATATAATTAAAATTCAGGTGGTATGTGTAAGGGAGATAACCATAAAGTACATGTGCTAATTTCTTTATCACAACAAGGACTTATAATAGATTGTTTAATATTTAAATGCACATTCTAAAAATGTCTTCAAACTATTAACGTTTTCATAATCATTGTTCTGAACTCTAAGGTATTTTTTCTGCAGCTAATCTCTTTGTTGGAAAGAAATTAATACCTGAAATTTAGCCATGTCTTCAGTTTCACATCAGCTACTTTTTTTTCCTGCTTAATCCAAATCTAAAATTAAATTCAATACCTTTTTTTTAAGAGTAGGGTAAGAACATATCCTTTTGAAAGAATGTCTTTCTATGGATCGACCTATCTATCTATCTGTCTGTCTGTTTATCTATCATCGATCATATTATCTAAATACTTCTTATTTGTAAAAAAAATAAAATATGTATGGTAGGAAATCGTTCTTACCAAAGTCTTTCTCTTTCTCATTGAGGCATTGGCATTGGATGTCTTCAATGATAGTGTTTAAATTTCATGATTGTTATTTATGGGTGTTGAGATTTCTTTTTCAAACTTTTATGTTTGAGTTATTTTTAATGAGTATACCTTATGCTACTGCATTCTAAATAACATGATGTTAAAATAAATACATAAGTGAATAAATAAGCAAATAGTTCATAACCTTCCTCCTTCACTTAAATAATTTAAAAGGTACAAATTTACTTTTGTACTACTGAGTATTTTTATTTGTCAAAAAAATTAAGTATGCAAACAGTATACCTCACATTCTTCTTACAAGATAATTAATTTGTTTTGTATAAGTTTGGACCAAATATGTAATAATTTTCTAAATGACTATAAATTTGCTTTTATTAAGGAAAGTTACGTGAAGAATTGTGAAAAAAAAACTAGTCTGGTACTTCACTAGAAATGTTCAAAGGAAGGAATGCACTGTAGCTGATGGGCTTTTTTTTTTTTTTGCTAAGATGTGATAAGTTATGCATTTATATAACCTCATATAAAGCCTTATATAAAAGTTTGCAGATTTATATGTTTGAAATCTTTGGACTGCGTAGCCCTGATGTTGCTTTAAAAAAATCACTGAAGCATCAAAGATGAAATGACTTTGTATATCTGTTTGTTATACAAATCATGTCAGTATGTGTCTGTTTTGTGAATTTGTGTAGGTTTACACATGTGTGGGAGAAGGGAGGGGCAAGGGAGAGTGTGCTTAAATGTCTCTCTTTTTTTTTATAAAATACAATGCACATAAATTGGTGAAGCCTTTAAAAACAATAAAAAAAAAAAGACGATAAACAAACCCATCAGACAAATGAAAATTGTTCAAAACAAGCAATTCAATATTCAACATATGGCCTCTTTTTTTTTTACAAAGATCTTTGAAAAACATTGCCACTGTAGATAAGATTATGAATACCTCATTTTCCAAATTGATTCTGTGTAATTCTACTCTTCTCCCTATTTTTTCCTCTCGGTATAACTCTATTTAGTCATTCTGTGAATGTTTCTCAGAGGATGTAGTCAGGATGCTGATTATTTAAACATAAGTAGTTTACAATTGAAGAAGCAAAACTATGAATTCCAATTTTCCCCCAAGCCCCCAATGTTGACAATATTCCATTAACATAATGGGTAATATGTGGCTAATGTCAGAGCTCTTAAAAGTTTTCTTCCCAAGTCATCAACTTTTGAAACTTTCCATAAAGTATTATACATACCTTAACACTGACAAGCTTAACTATTATAAATGGAAACTACAGAAGCTATTATCTAGAAGCTACATAAGAGGCAAAATACCAGATAAATTTGGTGAGCTTATGTGACCCCCAGTCTTGCTTTGCTCCCCTAACCAAAACCCTCCCCCAGGAAACTTTTTATAAACATTCCTTTAAATCATCCGTTGGACACTGTAAACCCCACCCCTTTACCCTTTGATGAAAAAAATTTAGCAATCACATTTTCCCGTTTGCCGTTACAAAAAGGGCGTGAAGCCATCTGAAAGTACCAGAATTAGCACTGTCATCCCGTCTTGCCCATTAGTTTTACTGCAGCAAAGACTAGTGAAACACTGAAAAATATACCTGTAGTCTCTTTCCCGGGTTTGATCCTAAGCTCCTCTGAATACAGATTCAATACATTTTCTTTCACAGGAATAAATGCATTTTAAGCATCAGCATCATAGAAACACAACATAAATAAAGCAGTGACTTCTCCCCCAACCCCAGCTTTTACCTGTTATGCTAATACAAAGACATTGAAAGGAAGAAAAGCTGCAGCTTGCCCAGCAATATTCTCATTGCAGCAGACAGCACAGTTTTGTACTTACAGATCTTACCAGGGAAATGTCTCGGGATCTTTACAATTTTTCTGCAGAACTCTGTTTCAAGCTCTCAGCCAGGCATGCTGTGCATCCAGGCAGAACCAAGCCGTATGGAATGTCTATGCAGCTGGGAGATAATGGGACTCTTTTTCCCAGCTGGGACTGCAAGCCTTTTATCCACTGAGTACTGCGTGGCTCTTCTCTGGTCTTAAGCATAAAATACGCTCCTCTCCTGCTGCATTCCTGACAGAACCTAGACAATTAGTTCTTGAGGCACATGTGCAAATCTCCCGTTTGGAATATTCAAAAGGAAAATTCTCCCTACATTGAAAAGCCAGCTCTATCCTCATCATCCTTCACAGAATCAGAGAATGCTGAGAGCAGCTGCCATTCCAGTGGCATGAAAGATGAAATTCACCCTCCCCTTTTTTTGACTAGAGATAGTCACTCCTGTTGGGTCATCAGAAAATCTCTCTTATTGAAAACTGGGTCAGGCTAACTACTTATTAGGTTTCCAACAGGAAAGGAAATAATTTTTTTCTTCCTCCGGTTTCACTGGATTGTCATTTGCAAGCAAAGATTAAGCTGGTCAAGGGTCTGCCCTGATTTAGACTATTCAAACGTAAGCTTTCTGAAGCATGCCTGTAACTCCTGCGACTAGTTAGGGTGAAGAGAAAAGGGAAATAAAATCAAAGGGTCTTATGCCCTGTCACTGAATCCTTTCGAAACCATATTTTTAAAATATGTTCATGAGGCTTCTAAAAGACAGGTAAGCACGTAAAGAAAGTCAAGTCCAAAAGAGTATCGCTGCTCTCCCCGGTAACATATGTTTAATCTCCTGAGGCCGAGAGCCACTGTATCTGTTTTTGCAAAACAGCTCTGTAAGGAGAAAAATGCTGTTTGTGTTTCACATCCAGCCCTTCAACTAAACTTTTTAATATGTTTGGGTTTTGCTGTTGGTTTTGAAGGGAGTGACAGCTTGTTGAATAAAAGCTAAGAAATAGCAAGACCACCTGCATGCAGAGACACCAACACATACACACATGGCTACAACATGAAAGCAGAAAAATTGCTTGGGCTTATTTTCATGTTGTAATGAAAAGAAATTGTGCTTTTAACATCCTAAAGTAAATAGATACTGGGAAAATGAAAGCCACAAATCAAATACGGGTATCTTTCAGACTCAGTTTGCCTTAATCTGATGAGCCAGAAGGTTTCTATGACTGTGTGTTATGACTACATTCTGTGGATTTCTATGATTACATTCTTCTGTAAATATGTCAGTCACACACCTCATTTCTACACAGGGTCTAATCATCATCATAGGAGGCTTTAGAGAGGAGTTAATGCTTCATTACACTAGGTAAACTCAAAATGGGCTATACTATTCTTCCAATTCGTGGGGAGGCAAATTGGAAGAATTATTTTATAGGGATGATATTTATCTTAGTTGAACCTCTAAAATTTTTAATTTAAGCGCATCTCTCTCTTTTGAAGTCAAAATATTATTTACTTATAAAAATGCCAACATTCTGAATTTTTCTGACAATGTTTGAGAAAAAGTCATAATGGAGTAGGTTTTTCCATTAAGAGGAACTCAGTTTAAAGAACACCCCTTGCCTCAAATCTCTAAAACATCTACCCCATATTCAAAGACAGCTAATTGCATGCCTTCCCTGGTGGTCCTGTGGGTAAGATTCTGAGCTCCCAATACAGGGGGCCCGGGTTCAATTCCTGGTAGGGGAACTAGATCCCACATGCATGCCGCACCTAAGAGTCCACATGCCACAACTAAGCCCACAGGCTACAACTAAAAAGATCCTGCATGCCACAACTAAGACCTGGCACAGCCTAAATAAATAAATAAATATTAAAAAAAAAAAAAACAGCTAATTGCTTTGCTTCCTATTTCCTTGAGAAGGGAATAAAAATCATAAGAGAGCTCTAGGAGCTTCTCCTGCTGCATCTAGTCACACACCTTCCCCATGTACCCATAGACTCCACCTTCACCATGCTTCTCTGGGTAAACCATGCTTCTTCCTCAGATCAGATCCTCCACTGTGCTCTAGTTACTGCATTTTCTTAAATATTCAAGATATTGTTCCAGCTACCTGTCTCCCTTTTCAGAATCACCAGTTCTTCCCCTCTTCTGTATCATTGCAGCATAGAGATTTGTTGCTATTTCACCTATCTTAAAAATCAACAGTCTTTTAGATCTCACATCATCCTCGACTTACCTCTGTCATTTTTCTGCCTCTTTTTATAGCAAAACACCTTGAAAGAATTATCTACACTCACAGTCTTCAAATCATCCTTTTTCTTTCTATCTTGAATCCCATTTAATTGGCTTTTTCTCCCCACTGCTCCATGTCTCACTAGCTGTTCCTTCTCAGAAACTTTTGCTGGTATCTTCTCATCTTCTAACCTTTAATCACTGGGGGCATCAAAGTTTTACATTTAGGTCTGTACACTGAAAACTACAAAGAAGTACTGAGAGAAATCAAGTAAGACCTAAATAAGGAAAGAAATATACCATGTTCATGGACCAGAAAACTCAATATTTTTAAGAAGTCAATTATCTACAAAAAGATAAATCAGCTGGTTTTTTTGTAGCAGTTTTCAAGTGATGATAAAATTTATATAGAATGGAAATAGCTAAGAAAAGTAAAATCAGAATGGTAAAGAACAAAACTGGAGGAGTTATACTCTGATTTTACCACTTATTACTATCCTAAAGTGATCAAGGCAGTTTGTATGGGCAGGATAGTTCAACAGAACATAATAAAATGTCTAAAAATATAATCAATTGATTTTAGACAAAAGTGCCAAGATAATTCAACAATGAAAGCATCATATTCAAGAAACGATGTTTAAACAAATGGATATTTATTTGGAATAAATTAACTTTGACCCATCATACATACACACAAAAAAATGGATCACATACGTAAAAGTAAAATTTTAAAACTTCTAGAAGAAAATATACGAGTTATTGGGGTAGGCAAAGATTTCTTAGGACATACACACATACACATATATGCACAATAACACAAGACACAGAGAAAAAGATAGAAATATTGGGCTTCATCAAAATGGAAAATGATCTTTGAAATATGTCATTAAGGAGTTTTTACAACTCAGCAAAAACAAGAGGACAGCCAACTAAAAAAAGTGTAAAATATACAAATGGACATTTCACTAAAGATATGTGAATAACATTTAAACACATAAAAAAGGTGCTCAACGTCATTATTCATTAGGAAAATGCAAATTAAAACTACAGTGAAATACCACTGCACACCTATTAGAAAGACTGAAATTAAGAACACTGAAAATACCTAAGTGTTTTTGAGGATGTGAGACAAGTGGAATTCTTACACCTGGCTGCTGATTGTAAAGTGTTAAAACTACTTTGAAAAACAAGTTGGCAATTTCTTAAAATACTATTACGAAGAAACTCCATGCTTATGTATTTTCCCAAAAGAAAAGAAAGCGTATGTTCACACAAAGGTTTGCAATGAAGATTCAGAGAAATTTTTTCCTAATAGCCAGTAGTTGGAGATAACACAAATATCCATCAGAAGATTAATGGATTAAAAAGTTGTGCCACTTTCATAAACATAATACTAGTTAGCACAAAAAAGACAAAAATTACTAATACTTGTTACTTAGATTAATCTAGAAAATAGTATGCTAACGAAAGATATTCAAGAAAAGGCACGTCAATTTTATACTGACAGAAAACAAAAAATGGTTAAGACTGAGGTGGGGGGCGATTAATTGCAGCTGGGCATCAGGGGATATTTTAAAGCAATGAAAATATTGATTTTGATTGTGATAGTGGTTACATGGTATGTACATTTGACAAATGTTTTCATACTCTACAAGTGGGTATATTTTATTTCATGTGAAGTATGTCTTATAAAGTTGAATTTTAATAAATGATGATGATGGTAGGCAGTAGTTTTTCTTAAAGGTTTTAGGAAAATATTGACAAGCCTATCATTCTGATCAAATATTATTATTTTTGCTTTTATTCTTATTACTGATTTTAATAGACAATGAAAATTGTTCTCTCCAGTCTCTTCTATGATTGTTAGTCCTTTCAGTCCTTTTTTGACTACCTGTGTCAATTTGATTCATTTATATTTTTCTAGGGGACAGTGATGATGCTGCTGATGATGGTAATATTGGGAGGTAACTTTTATAGCCCCAAATATGTGCCACAGAGCACTGAGCTGAGCTCCCTGTGCTATACAGCAGGTTCCCACTAGTTATCTGTTTTACACATGGTAGTGTATATATGTCAATTCAAATCTCAGTTCATCCCACCTCCCCTTCCCTTCCCTGTGTCCACATGTCCATTCTCTATATCTGCGTCTGTATTCCTGCCTTGCAAATAGGTTCATCTGTACCATTTTTCTAGATCCCACATACGTTCATTACAGCACTGTTTACAATAGCCAGGACATGGAAGCAAGCTAAATATCCATCAACAGATGAATGGATAAAGAAGATGTGGTACATATATATAATGGAATATTACTTGGCCATAAAAGGAAAAAAATTGGGTCATTTGTAGAGACGTGGATGGACCTGGAGTCTGTCACACAGAGTGAAGTAAGTCAGAAAGAGAAAAACAGATATCACATGTTGGGCTTTTTTAAACCAACGTGACTCTGGTTTTTGATAGGGTAGCTTAGTGCACTTGCATTTAGTGTGATATCTGCCATTTGTATTGGAATCTCTTTCTTTATTCTCAGTTTTGCTGAGGTATGGAGTCAGTATCTCCCTATGTGCAGATATTTGCCACATGCCCATATGGTCTGGAAGACACTGAGACCAACAGTTCAGGTTCTACCCAGTGCAGTGAGACAGCATCATTCGGCAGGACCCCCAACGTTAGGCACAGGCTGACAGGTGTAACACCTCTCTCAGTTCTGTCACAGAATTCTTTCAGCAGTGAAATCAACTTTAGGGAATTATGAAGCACTGCTTTTGTTTTTCCCCCTCACAGCCTCAAGGAGAATTCCCCTTCATAGCTGCTATTTCCTCTGCTCTCTTGGTACCAAAGGAAAACAAACAAACAAGCAAAAACAAAGAAACAAAAAACAGCGTCCATCTTCTTCCCAACACTTCCCAGTAGAATACATAGGTTCCTCTCACTTGCTGACTCTTGCAGTGGGTCCCCCAATTTTACAAGCCTCAAGCTCCACAAAAATCTTGATCTGTTTCTTCCACTTGAAGATATACCTATTAGCTATAACTTGTATATAGTTGCCTTATTGTGAAAAAACCTCTAATGGCATTCTTGCTCTAAAGGAATTAAAAGAAAGATTACTTTATTGAACTAATGCAATTATTTAAAGAGATATGGTATACCAGCATAGAGGTATCATCTTCTTGATGTTATTGTTTTGTTTGTTTCCTTTATTTTATTCAAAAACTTTGATTGGTATGCACAATTGTTCTAAATAACCCTTGTTTTTAAATATGTATATTTAATGAGATATTTTCCCCTGCCCATGTTAGGCATTTCTCCTCATATTACCAAAATGTAAACAATTTTGTATAATTTCCTGAGGGCTTCCTGTGGGCCATACACTAACTCTAAAATCTCACTTACCCTTGCAATGACCCTATGATGTAGTTACTATCACCTTTGCTTTACTGGCACTTGAGATTTGGAAAGATTAAACAGCATGCCAAGATCATACAAATTGTAAAAAGCCAAACAGGGATTTGAACGCAGGTCCATTACTCTCAGCATCTGTCTACTGAACCTCTCTGCCAGGAGCTCTTTGCTATATCCAATGGCATATCTAATGGAAGGCACAAATAACTGCTATAATTTTTATTGCTATTTCACTCTTAAAGACATAATAAAAGGTTTCTCTTGAACGCAATTGTTTAAGCTATAGCTGCACAGGCTTTGACAATTAACTAGATAGTTAAGGCCTATATTATTTATAGAACTGTTTGTTTCTCGTAAAATGGTATGAATCTAAATATTTGGCTCAACTCTCCACTGTGCTTTGAAAAGGATAGAAGTAGTAAATGGTCCCAAGAAATTTAAACTATATTTTTTCCTTTACCTTTTTCTTTTCCTTTTTGGTGAGGGAGAGGTAGGGATTAGAGTGCCACGAAGGGAAATTCAATACACATATCACATTTATTTTCCCTCAGGAAAAAGTGCATTGAAGGAAGGATAACAGTTTTCTTAGTCTTTTGCCCCAACACAAAATTGTTTTTTCACTTTATACCACATATGTATAATTTTACAGCTATTCAAAAATTCACTTCTCTCTGGGGAAAAAAAAAAAAAAAAGGATCAGTTTTCACCTGGCAATGTATTGCTTTTCAAAGGGAAGATAGGGAAATGAGTATATTCTGCTTCTACCACATAGCAAGAAAAAATATATTTTAGAACAAGTATATTCCAATAATTCAGTTTAAATCCCTTGAATATATTCATATAAATACAGAAGAATTTTTACACAATGATAACTTACAACAGGGAGTAAATAAGACCTGGTGTCTTATAACATGAATTGTTTTGCTTCAGCCAGAGAAGGACACTGGGAAATTGTGCCATGGAACTGCCCGCCACCTGCTGCTTCCAACACTGAATTTTAATGAGCACCAATTGCTCTGCAAGGCTCACTATTTTAGGAGAATTATTTACCATGAGCCCACTATGATCTTTCTAAATTATAGGGTAAATTGCTTGGGCCCCAGTGAAAATAAATGTATTTCATTAATGCAGCTCCTCTTCTAGTCTAATCTTTTTAACCCTGAAGATTGAGAGATTTTCCAGGCATAATAATTGTGATTGTATCCTATTTCCTAGACACAATGAAGAGGTCACAGCACATAAACTCTAAAATCTGGAGTTTAGCTGCTTAAACAACTGTTCTGCCTTCCCCATTCTTGTCCTTCATTTATGAAATATACAAACTATTATATTGAGTTTTAATAGTGATTAGACATAGAAAACATGAGTTTCATCAGAGTTTCCATCAAGTAGAATTTACTTATTGGCCCACAGGTATCATGACCAGAAATACAGCACAGGTTTTTCTTTCACTGGCAATGCACTGGTATTTAATCATGTGGCAGATTGGTTTATTACCTTCAATCCTTTACCCTTCCCTGTGTATACATGATTACTATTGCTTCACTGTAGGTTGAGTATAATTCCCTGTCCCTTGATCTTGGATTTGACACGTGGCTTGCTTTGACCAGTAGCATGTGAATATAAGTCACAGTGTTCTGGCTATAGGCCTAGGTTTTAAGTAAATCTATGTGTTTCTGTTCACCTTCTTGTTCCTTTGGTATTACCATAGAAAAACATGCTTTGGCTAGCCTGCTGTTCAAGGAGGATGAAAGATGCTTGGAGCAGAGTTACTTCACCTGATTCACAGAGTTGGGTAATAAGCAAGCTGCCTAGCTAAGTGCAGCCCAGATGGGCTGAACTTCAGCTGTCTTGTAAACACAAGGGATAAAATCGATTTTTATTATTTTGAGCCACTAAATTTTGGGGTGATTTCTCATGCAACAATATCTAGCCAACATAGATATTATCACTCCTAGAACCTAAGTCAACATAGTCTGGATTCTTTGCAGAGCAGAGCCTGTGATAAGGACTTTTTTTCTTTTGTCATATATGAGTGATTTATTTGAAAATGTGATCTCAGAGTAGTTGAGGACAGGGAGAGTTAAAAAGAGAGCAAGAAAAGCCAACACGGGATGTATCATTGAGTTTCCCAACACTAAGTATGAATGGTTGTTCAATAATATGGGCACACCTAAGAAGTTTATTACATCCATTGCCTCCCTGGGCCATCCACCTAGATTGAGCATGGGAGAAGTATTTATCTATTGGTTTCCATCCCCAGTGGTAACGGGATCATATACTTCATTGTGTAAAACAGGACAATTATGATGGTGAAAGGAGAAAGTATTAATAGCAATGATGGCACAACTGGTATAACTCAAATCTATCCTGGGCCATTGAGGACATGTCATCACCTTACATATTGGTCCAAGATTGTCCTAGGAGACATTAACTCTTCTATACATCCATGGTACAAATACACAAGAACCAATCAGGTTTGTATGCTCACTCAATACCATGGAATCAGAAAAACGGCTGAATGGCAAACAAGAGTTATATGAGAGGCAAAAGTTTGTCAGGTAACATCTGTGTTAGATGAAACATTGCCTTGAATATTTGGTCAGACTGAGAAGATTTAAAATTGTGCAGAAAAAGGCATCGAATTTAGTCCCTGTTTTGCCAAACTCAGATCTATTCAAAATGTTCATTAAGTCCAATCAGTAACAGAGTCAACTTCTGGATTGAGCCAGACAAATTCTCTGCAATGACTTAAAAACAAGATGCTTAGATAAAAATAGCTATAGGCCCACTGAAACTAGACTTGGGATGGTAATTTATATCTATCATCTCATTTCTTTACTACCAAATCTAGATTTTCCTTACCCTCAGCTAGCAATTTAACTGTCCTAGACTATCTGTTTAGGTAACCCAGACCTACTTCCCTTGGGAGACTTTACCCTTGATCTCTTGCCCTAGGGAGACTACACTGCCACACTTCCCAACTATTATTTCACAATAAAACTCAAGAGATATCCCAGTGTATAGTCAGCATTACAGATATACTCCTCCACGACCCCACTGTGTAGCAGAAAATGTTGCTCCTAATGGTGTTAAGGGTTCACTAGTCCCAGCAACATAGTAACTTATTTCTTTTTCTCCGGGTCACTAGAATAAGATAATTAAAGAGATCAGGTGGAAGTCATAGAATATTTATTGTCTTCTAGTAAAAGTTTTCTTCCCTTAGGATTCAGAACCCCTAATCTAAGGAATCTGAAATTGCAGGGATGGGATCACAAATTCTGCAAATGGGCAATTGGGAATGATGGTAAGAAAGACTAATGATACTACTGCCCTTCATTTCATGGATCTACATATCCCACTCATGGTGGACACCACCATATATCAAATGCAGGTTTAGTGTATATATCACATCCCAGATGACTGGGCTTTAACTCTGCAAGGTGTGTTCCTGGAGCTGTCAACTTAGCTAAGTCTTGAACAGTTCATTCCATCATTACATTTGACTGGCTGTCCCTGAGTAAGAAGAGCATATAGCACAAATGTTGAAAATCCCATTGTCGTTCACCCATTGTCACTCATACTTTGACATAAAATGATCCCTTGAGCTTAGGCAGTGATATATAGGATACCATCATGATAGATCAGGCATTCTGTAAGTTCACAGATGGTGGTGCTGTCAGAGGAATGGCAGGCAGGGAAGGAAAATCTATATCCTGAGTAGCTTTCAGTTCTGATAAGAATAAATCAGTTTCCTTCAGGATGGATAATGTCCATTATAATCAACTTGCCATCAGGTCAGTGCCTGGATTCCTGAGGAATGGTGCCATATTGAGGAGTCATGACTGGTCTCTATTATCAGCAGACTAAGCAAGCAGCAGTGGCAGTAGCTAGTCATCCATGCATTGAAGAAGCACATGGTGTTGAATTTATGCCTATCTCCATCCAGGAGGCTGTGGCCACTCAGTTCATGGGCTTATTGCACCAGAACTTGTGTGGCCAAGAGAGAGAATGACTGACATTCAAGATTAAGTTATTCTCTCCAATTTAGTGGTTGAGTGTGTCTTTTCAGTGGATGCCTTCTGGTGGACATGAATGTAAAACACAAAGAAATGCACGAATCATGCTTGCTACCATGAGTCTATCTCCAGTGACTCTTTGTTCCTTGTTTTTGATTGTCCGTTCTTGTTCTTTCCAGACTTCCTACTAACTAGGCAGACCATTCATTATTGCTCAAGAGTCCATGTATATTCATAACTCAGGTCTGTTCTCCCTCCCTACAAAGAAAACGGTAAGTGGGCTATTCACAGCTCAGTCCTCCAAGAAGATTTCCATTTACTGATTTGTTTAGAGCCACCTCTGAAATGGGATATAATGAGATAGTAGTCCATTTTTGGCTCACACCAATATCTCACAACAACTGAACTGTTATGTAGGCTTGATATATATATTTTCCCTTTTCTTTTAGTTGGTCAATATTTCCAGGTGCAAAGTATGTTGGCTGAAAAAACCAGAAGGCCCACCAAGTGACATGCCTCTTTATTAATGATAGGGAGTACATGGTGAAATAAATTGTCCTATCTTAAAAGGGATGTCTCAGAATGCCACAGATATTTGGACACCCAAATATGTTAAAGCAGCAGTCCCCAGAGCCTTTGTGAGCTTATCTCCCATTGTATGGGATTTAACATTTTTTATATTGCAGGTCTAGTGGTAACAAACTTCCTTAGCTTTGTTTGTTTAGGAAAGTCTTCATCCCTGCTTTGTTTCTGAAGCACAGCATACTGGCTATACAATTCTTGGTTGGCAGTTACTTTTTTTTTTTTTTTTTTTGCTTTCTAAACTTTTTATTATTTTTTTCTTCTTTATTGGAATATAATTGCTTTACAGTATTGTGTTAGTTTCTGTTGTACAACAAAGTGAATCAGCTATATATATACATATATCCCCACATCCCCTCCCTCCTGAGCCACCTTCCCACCTTCCCCATCCCACTCCTTTAGGTCTTCACAAAACATTGAGCTGATCTCCCTGTTCTCTACAGCAGCTTCCCAGTAGCTATCTATTTTACATTTGATAGTGTATGTATGTCAATGCTACCCTCTCACTATGTTCCCCTCCACCCCCCACCGTGTCCTCAAGTCAGTTCTCTACGTCTGCATCTCTATTCCTGCCCTGCCACTAAGTTTATCAGTACCATTTTTTTAGATTCCGTATATATGCTTTAGCATATGGTATTTGTTTTTGTCTTTCTGATTTACTTCACTCTGTATGACAGACTCTAGGAATATTATTCAGCCATAAAAAGGCGGTTAGTTTCTTTCAATATTTTGAATATGTCTCTCCATTCTCTTCTGGCCTGGAAAGTTATTGTTGAGAAATCTACCTGTGGTGTTATGGTGTTACCCTTGCATGTAACTTCTCTCTCTTGCTGTTCTTAAAATTCATTTTTTCTTTGACTTTTGAAAACTTATTTTTAGTGTGTCTAGGTGTAGTCCCATCCAGATTCAAACTATTTGGGATCTTTGGGCTTCATGCATCATGATGTCTGTTTCTATCCCCAGGTTTGAAAAGTTTTCAGCCATTTCTGCTTAAATATTCTTTCTGTCCCTTGCTCTTTCTCTTTTCCTTCTGGAATTTCTGTGATTCGAATATTGTTTCTTTACACTGTGTCACCTAATTCTGGTAGGCTTTCTTCCCTTTTTCATTCTTTTTTCTTTTTGCTCCTCTGACTGTGTAATTTCAAATTGTCTTATCCTCTAGGTCACTGATTCTTTCTTCTGCATGGTCAAATCTACTTTTGAAATTTTCTATTTAATTCTTCAGTTCAGTTATTGTATTTTCCAACTCTAGGATTTCTGTTTGTTTGTTTGACACTTGCTATTTCCTTGTCAAACTTCTTGTTTTGTTCATACGTTGTTTTCCTGATAGTTTTGTCATCTGCCTGTGTTTGCTTGTCATTCACTAAACTTCCTTAAGAAGATTATTCTGCATCTTAAATCACTTATCATTTCATCAAATTTAGAAAATATTTCTACATATATAACACATGAAAGGATATTAGCATTCTGTGTTCTCTCCAAATTCTCCAACACCATTCAACTCTTTTCTTCAGCTGTGTTTTGTGTTTTTCCTTTTAATTTGTCAGTTGTGATAACCTTGTTTTTTGGTCCAGCAGACATAATTAAGACCTGTGTGAGTTTTCAATCAATTCATTTGAAATTATAAAAGCCATTAGTAGCATTTTAACTACAGACCTTCCTCAGCTTACAGTGCGGTTACATCCTGATAAATCTATCATTGTTAAAAATATCATAAGTTGAAAATGCATTTAATACACCTAACCTACTGAACATCAGAGCTTAGTGTAGCCTCCCTTAAATGTGCTCAGAACACTTATATTACCCTTCATTTGGGAAAAATTATCTAAAATCAAAGACTATTTTATAATAAAGTATTGACTATCTTATGTAATTTATTGAATATTGTACTGAAAGTGAAAAATCAAGATAGTTGTATGGGGACAGGATGGTTGTAAGTGTATTGGTTGTTTACCCTCATGAATGTGTGGCTGGCTGGGAGATGCAGCTACTATTGCCCAGCATAACCAGAGCATATCATACCACATACTGCAGGGAAAAGACCAAAATTCAAAACATGAACTACGATTTCTACTGAATGCATATCACCTCTGCACCATCATAAAACTGAAAAATTGTAAGTCAAACCATCATAAGTCAGGGACAGTCTGTATTTTGGACTTCCTTTTCTTCCCTGTGGTTTCAATGTCCACTACTTTTCAGCCATTCAATAGAAACTATTTCTGGATTCATATTCAGATAAATTCCTTTATTTTCTGAACTCATCAATTGCTTAGGGTCATGCTACATTTTATTTTGCTTTCTATTTGAAACTTGGATGCCCTTAAGTATTTTTGTGATTTTATCTTTGCTTTTATTTGTTGGGAGAAAACAAATTTCTTTTTTAAAGTATCAACATACAACTATCGTTTTCTAGCTTCTTCTTAATGTTTTCATTTGATAGACTCCATTCCATTGTTTTCTTTTTTTTAGCAGACATTCAACTTAGATCTTCTCAGAATTTCCTTCACTAAGTTCAACCCTTTCTGACCACCATCCTGCAGCTAATTGTATAGCACTTTAAAGTTGTTTTAATTTTTTCTTATATTTCAAATCTTTCTCTCTCTTGGTTTTCACCTTCATTTTTTTTTTCTGGCAGATACCCACATGTATTCTGTGAGTCTTTTTGTCTGAGAAATATTTATTTGGGCACTGGTTCTTTGGTATAGGATTTATAGTAAAAATAGTTTTGCCACAAACTTTGAAAGTATTATCTTCTGGAAACCAGTTTTTTACTGATGCCAGTCTGATTTTGATTCTTAATATATTGTAGATTATCTTTTTTATGGAAATTTTAGCACTTTTTTTTGAGATCCTATGAAGATATGTTTAGGTAAATCATTTTCTAGAATTTCCCTCATTTGTCAGTTTTGATTCTTTTAATCTCAAAATATGTGTCACTCATGTGCTGGGGAATTTAATTTTATTATTTCTTGATAATTTCTTCCTCTCCCTTTATTCTGCTCTTTATTGCTAAAAATTATAATAGATTGGTGTTGCATTTCTTTGACTGATCTTATATTTATCATATCTTTTCTATCTTGGTATCTATCTTCTTGATTCTCTTATCTTAATTATATTTTTAACCTCCAAGTTTTTACACTCAACGTTTTTGTGTTTGTGTGTATATTTAACTGTATTTTTAACATCCTAAATTTTAATAACTTTTATCTCATAATTTGACTTGGTTGAGAAACCCTACCTCCTCTCTGAAAGCATAATTCCTTTTCTCCATGATTCTAAATATAGCATTTAATTCCTAATTCTGGAAAAATATTACTATGAAATGAATTGTGCCCCCTTGCTGGAGCCATAACCCCAAAGGTGAAAATGATAGTGTCTGGAGATAGGGTCAAGAGGATGTAATTAAGGTTAAATGGGGTCGTAAAGGTAGGCCCTAATCTTATAGGACTGTGGCCCTGTAAGGAAAGGACGACATCTCTCTCTCTCTCTCTCTCTTTCTCTCTGTCTACCATGTGTGGAAAAAGCAAGAAAGCAGTATCTGCAAGCCAAGAAGAGAGCCTTCCCCAGAGTCCAACCATGCTGGCACCCTGATCTTGGCCTTTCACAGCCTCCAGAACTGTGAGAAAATATATATCTGTTGTTTAAGTCTCCTAGTGTGTGGTGATTTGTTGTGGCATCCTGAGCTACCTAACTATACTTAACTTTTTATTCAAATCGTTGATAGCACCATATACCATCTGTTTATTGATTTATAAAGCTAGTCTTCTCCTGCTGAGTTTTTGGTCCTAGAGTGAAGGGGTACTATTTCTGTCTATATTTCCAACATGCACTGTACTACTTAGTGCTCACTAAATAGAATTTTGTTGGATTGAATTTATTGCTTGAGCATGATGTGTGATAGTTTAGGCAAACCTCAAGAAGTGCTATAGTCAGGGGAGGCAAGTCTATGCCATGGTAAAAAATAAATCCGGAATTTCCCTGGCATAACATAAGCCAAGACCAGTGCAGGTTGCGTGGCTTTTGGCTGTCTTTCAAAGAATAATTCAGAGACTAGGCTTCTTCTGTCTCTCAACTTTGTCACCTCACTGTCCTTTGTTTATACCTGTGCTGAGGAGAGAAAAAGCTTGGGGAAAATATATCCATGTATGTGTGTCAAGACCAGAGGGACATGCCAGCTCTGCTCATTCTCCACTGGAAGAATGACTCACTTGATTCCTTGTAGATTCATGAGGCACAAGAAATGGGTATGAGATAAACAATAACAGTTTATGCCAGATGCCTTCTATAATATGTTGAGAGTTGGGTTTAATAGTCTAAAATCATCTTGTCTACTTTCTGAATAACCTGCCAACAAATCTCCTGGATCAGTAGTTCACCATAGTAAGAAGAGCTTCTGATTTTATTTCCCTTTAAGTCAATTCTTAACATGAGTTTTAGTATCTGTCCTATAAAATTCTGTAAAATTATTTTCCTCATTTAGTTAATCTATTGTATTAGTAAATTAAATCTAAAAATGGAAGAAATGGAGCAGTAACCATAAATGTCTATGTGATTGTGTAGTAAGAACAAAATAACTTTCAAATGTCCCATATAATTACCACCTTTCTCATCTGGTAGAAACATTATTACTAGAAAATTTCTATGATATTTGTTTGCTTAATACAGCAAATACTATTCTTATTACCTTAAATAGGTTAAGTGAGTAGAGTCATTTGGAGAAATTAAACATAAGTTAAAAAAATTTACTCTAAAGGAAAAATACAAATTACTTCAAGATAGTTATCTAAATTAGACAATTTAAACTGATGGCATTAATTAGACAATTATTTCAGCTTTACTTTCACTTATAATACTATTTAATTAATGATTAAAAAGTGAAATTTTCAAATCAATCTCTTAGGAAATAAAAATAAACCCCAATTTCAAGTTAAAATGATTGATGGAAAATAAACACACCGATGATGAGAATTGGAGTTCAGGGAAAACTCCCCTAAAAATAAAACGTGTGAGCCAAGGTCTAAAGAATGAATAAGAGTTAATTGCACTTAAGGGAAACAAAAAATATGACCAATACTGGAAACAGTAGAGACAAAGGTCCCAAATCTGAAAGGAAGCAATGAGTATTCAAAACATCAAAAGAAGGCTGGAGTGACTGAGGAGCAGTAAGAGGGGTGAGAGTGGGGCCGATGAGGCTGTAATAGCTTCCCAACATTTGTCACTCTCATAGGATGCCAAATAAATACAGAGTAATTATTCTAAATTTATCATTCACTCACTCATTTAATGCATTCAATGAGCATCTTCTAATGTTTCATTATTGTATAGATTTCTGAGGTAAAGAGACAAAGACGAGCTTTTGTTTATATGTCTGTTTGTTTTACCCCAAGGAGCTCACAGGAAATCTTTTCTACAACAAACTCATTAATTTGCATGACTATAAAGTAGGCATTGTGAATTCTTGTCTTACACAGTGTTTCCTTCCTGCTGACTGCCATGTCATCGTGGCTCTTGGAGGGAGGCTGCTTTGCAGAAACTTTGCTTTATAACCACCTTCCATGTCTATTTACTAAACACTCACTGTGTCGCAGAGCTGCCTTCCTCACTCACTTTTGTACTCCTTTCTTCTTTGGACCAACATAGGCCAAGCCTACATGATGTCCAATGAAGTGGAAATATAGCAAACTATTTTGTGCCCATATCTGAGATCTGTCTTTCTCTGGAGCCATTTCTTTTCTACTGTGCATCTACAAATTTGAACATATTTAGCTTTACCGTGATATCTCAGACCAAGGAAATAAAAGGTTCAAATCAATATTTGAAGCTTATCTGTAATGGAATTGCAAGCTCTTTAACAAGACAACTCACTGTCAAGACTGATGAAAGATGATTGGATGTTTGGGAAAAAAAATGTGGGAAGGGTTAAACTCTGAAGTCATTTCAGCAGCCTATATTTTTCTGACTAGTTTCAAGTGAATAATTATGTGTAAATTATGAACCATAATGCAACTGTACCATCTTAAGCTATCCTCAATATCTTTATAGAAGCTTTGTAGATACTCAGTTCCCAATTTATTCACAGCAGGTATTTCACAACTTTTTCTTTTAACAATCTATAGACTAGAATAGGTTGTTTTGTAAAGTCCAGATTTTTTTTAAAGGGTTGCTGTCATTACTGCAACTTGACTGAATCCTCTCAAATTGACTTTCTTAAGTAGAGAAAAACCTGAAAAAAAAAAGAAAGCAAAAACGACTTTTTCAATGTTGTACTTCGTGAGTTTGCTAAATAGTCACTTAAATTATTTTCTTCCTGCACGTTGTAGTGTAGAGAGGTCTGTCAAGATATATATATTACCAACAAACCAATTGTCCTGGGTGCCACTTAATATCATGAATGCAAACATCATTCCATGTTATTCAGTTGTCATTAATTATCATTTTCCTGGAAGAAAGTCTGAGATAGGAATTCTTATTCAAGTAATTTATGGGCTGAGCGCTCTCTGGGTAAAGTGAGTAAGGAAAGCAGGATAGGGCAGAGGAAAAAAGCTAAGTAGCTATAAACTAACTCCAGCCTGTATCAATGGAAAGCTCTGGAGCATGGATTGCAGCACAGAGTTGGTTCCACTTTGTGGCAAGAAAAACAGCCTCTCTACCCTCACAGAAATCAGTCTTGGCTGTGGGCTTTGGAAGAGGGTAGGTGGAGAGTAGTACACTTTCCCAGGAGCAATAGATCCAGGTAACACAGGGCACATCTCAACAAAAAGAAAAGAAAAAAAAGGCACCATAAACCTTCAGCAGCCCATTCTCACAGCAGCTGATGGCCTCATGCATGGGTCTGGAAAAGTGATCTGGGCTAGGCAGCAACAGCATCCACTATTGAAGCCTGTCTTGGGGTCACCACATGACAGCAAATTGTGACCTAACCACACAAAGTGATTACTCAGTCTTATAAGATCATCAGAGGAGAGAAAAAAAAAAAAAAAAACAACCTTAATCAAAATCCCTTACAAATGTAAGTAAACAAGTATACATTTAGAAGGAAACAAAACGTTACCATTAGTATTTTTGAAAAATTCTCCTAAAAGAAACTCCTTTGAACTCTCACTACCAATATCAAATTTTGGCACTTAGAATTGGTATGATTGTTTCACTATCTATTGATAAGTTGTTTATTCTTTAGCAATAAAATAATTTTGAAAACCCATTTCCTCTCTATACTACCAGAAAACCAAAGTAAAACACAAAAGTACACGTAGAAATATACATTTGCTTTTCCTTAAAATATGCTAGCAAGGTATAAATTTTACCAATTTATTCTCTAATTTGCATAATCTGACTTCTATTAATAATTTAGCAAACACAATGGAACTCTAAAACTCTAACATATTTTAACAGAAAAATCAAATAGTTTTTCTTCTCGCACTGTTTTCCAAATTTTTTCATGTTTTGTTAGTACATTGTGAATTCCAGTATTAAATCATATCATTTTTTATTTTGATATAGCAGTACACTTGAGACAGGCAGTTCCTAGAAGGAGCAGTGTCTGCTTCCTCATGTTTCTCCATGGAGTGGAGTCTTGAAAATAGGAGGTGCTCAATGAACATGTGTTGAATTGGTGAAAAGAAATGAAATTACATTTCATGAGAGAGTCAGGTTCTCAAGACAGCAAGGAAAGCAACAATTCCATAACATTGAAATTAACTTTGGAAAGCTTATAAAACTCCTGTTAAGTAACGTATATGGTTTTGTGTGTATATCCCTGTGTCCTCTCCCCTAATTCCTTGTTGGTCAATATTCCTTTATGCTTCTCAATTATTCATCAGTCTCTTCTTTGCAGATAGTGATAATTCATCACTATCTGCTTAAACAATGCATTTGATGTTTTCCAATGATCAGGAAATCTTGAAACAACCTTTATACATACTTCTCATAGGTTTTAGTAGTTTGCATTGGTTGCTTTTGGTGAGATTACATCCATTGCCCATTTAATATGAAAAAGGAGATGGGGCACATTCTGTGCATAAAATTAAACTTGTGTAAGTTAAATACAATAGTTATACAATTTTATTGTATTGCTTCTTAAGTGACTATAATTAACACATCAACTTAAAAAAAAAGACATCTCCCATTGATTTTATTAAAACTTCTAAATTCCCTCCCACCTTCTTTCTTTCGCAGATAGTCATTATCTTGCAAAGTATTGAGTAAGTGGTTTCTTTTGGATCTTTACATTATAGTCATAACCAGTAGCCACTGCATAATAGCCAAATCCATTCCTTAACAGTGGCCTGCTCTTCTATATGCAGACTGTCACATTGTTGTGCTTACAGAATTGCTTCCAACTGCTAATTATTGTGAACAACATAATGCTATATGGTACTGACAAGAGTAAACACGATAATGATCATACATACTCATCATAGCTTTATCTTTGGAAAACTATTTCTGAAAGTAAGCAATTGATGATCATTGGAATACAAAGTGGAGGAAAGGGGAAATTTTTGATTACTGGGTTTTAGAGGATTCAATTTGCTGAAAAAGTAAATCTCTAACATAGTGATATGCAAGAATGTGGAAGAAAAGGCTCCATCACCACTTGGACAGCTGTTTACATTTTCTTCCATCTGGAACACAAGTGAAAAGAATAAAATTTTGTTTGATTGGAGCAACCCAGGTCAGGAAATTAAAAATGCAGCAAAATTCCCCTAAAGCAGTATAGTCCACAAACTGATTTCCCCAAAGCGAACACAAATTTATTTCTTCCCCAAAGTAATCAGCATTCTGGACATTAAATAAGATGGAGATTTTCCAGCAATTGTTTTCCCCTTCTCCCAACCTCTATTGTCATTCATTGCTTTCTTCTCAAGTACCATTTCAACCACGAGTCCATGTAGTAGAATCAGACAAGAGGACATTCTTGAGCATAGGGAGAAAATGATAGAAGTTTTGGGAAATTTTAACAGATTTTCTTTGTTTAATCATACATAATAACATAGACAAAGGTTTCTGGTGAGCAGCTTAAAACAAAATTACATTAGCAGAGAAATATAACCACACAAAGAGAAATTGGTCTACAGTGAAATCAATTTTACTATCATATGGGAAACAAATTGAGGCCTTTTTAAAGCTTACTTACCATGCTAACCGTAAAGATATTAACATCTACAATTAATTCCAAAATAGCAAACATACAGAATAGAATTAACTTCCAGTTGAGTTAAAGCTTAGAAATTTTGACCAGGAAGAAAGACTTTACTGATAAACAAAATGACAAATAAGGTCCTAACTGAGAAATAAAGTATCTCTATGAAGTTTCCTTATTGTATTACAACTGTCTCATAGTATTTGTATTACACGTTTTCCTAGTCTTATTTCATACTAATGTAAAATGAATTCAATACAATCTGAAAATTATATAGTAATCCTGTATGTATATAAAAGTAATTATATTACTTTTGCAATGAAAAATATAAATATATAACACATTTTGGCTTTTAACATCCTTTGACTAATTTAATTAGTTTGTCATTTTCAATCTTCTTCCTTTATGTAATTTTTTTCAAAACCTGGGTATATTTAGACCTATGTTAGTTTTCTGTTGCTGCTCTAACAAATGGCCAAAACCTCAGTGGTTTAAAATAATATGAATTCAAAAACATCTTGCTGCAATTTATGTCAAAGAGCGTTCTGCCTGTGTTTTCCTCTAAGAGTTTTGTAGTGTCTAGACTTTCATTTAGGTCTTTAATCCATTTTGAGTTTATTTTTGTGTATGGTGTTAGGGAGTGTTCTCATTTCATTCTTCTACATGTAGCTGTCTAGTTTTGCTGTGCAGTATAAGGTAACACGATATTGTAAAGCAACTATACTCCAATAAAAATTAATTAAAATAATAAAATAAAATAAAATAGTATGAATTCATTATCTTACATTTCCAGAGGTGGTAAGACCAAAATGAAGGTGTTGGGAGGCTGTATTCTTTCTAGAAACTTTTGGGGAGAATGTATTTTCTTGCCTTTTTCAAATGCCTACATTCCTTGGCTCTTGGCTTTTGCCTTACATTATTCCAACATCTTGTTTCCATCGTCACACCTCCTACAAATTCTGATCTTCCTGCCTCCTTTTTATAAGGACCTTCGTAGCTGATGACTTTGGGTTCACCCAGGTGATTCATGATAATCTCCCCATCTCAAGATTCTTTACTTAATCACAACTGCAACCCGTATTGATGGGACATGGATTTTGAGGGAGCCCATTATTTAGCCTATCACAAAAACCTATAATTTAAGTATGAACTGATTCTTTTCCATATCATGTAATACCATGTAAGTATCACATGAATCTTTGCCCAATATTCATCTTTCATTTTTGGAATGTGTAACAATTTTGTTTTAAAGTATTTTTTCTATACTACGATAATAAAAATCTCATTTAGTGCAGTCTATCTTATCAAGCTGACATTTAGAATTCTTATTTTTTCACAAAATAATGTTGTTTTATAATACATTTTTAAAGAATGAATGTTACATATGTGAATATTTATCATTTATCTTAAATTAAAATTTTCTCTAAGAACTTTTTCAAATATGATGACCAATTTCTCATAGTTAAAAGAAAAATTAAACTACCACTTTGTGTTTACCACTATATGCTAGAAGTTATAGATACACAATTTTAAATTTCAGAACAAAATTCTTAAGATAGGTATTATTATGTACACTTTAAGTGACAAAACAGAGACTTAGAGGGGTATGATGAATTTTCCAAGGCTGTGCAGTTGATAGATTATGGATCTATTATTTGAACCTACATCTTAGTCAAAAGAAGACTCCATCAGTAGAAAATGGCTAAATTACACTATGCAAAGTATATCATTGATATAGTTTTAGGCGACAGTTACCTTTTAAGATATTCTTGTATATATGTATTCTAGCCTGGCTTCTGGGTTCTATTATGAATGAATGCTTCCCCCACAAGTCTACAGATGAGTTTAGTAAAATAAGGGTGTAATAAATGAAAAACATTATAACTTGAAGTGACCTCTTCCAATTTTCACGGACACTTGATGGGAAATTATCTGCTCCTTTGGCATTCTTTTTTATTTTTTATTTTTTTTATCTCCAGGCACTTCAAAGTTGTATTTTTTTGAACATGTCATTTTCTCTAGGAGGCTGTCCTAGTTTAAAAGCAGTGTCACTATAACCTAGGGCTTGGGCACTAGAAGATATCTCATAGGCACTAAATTATGGTAGGTATTATATATATAATTGATGATAGAATGGATAAAGGAATCAATTAATGAAATGGGAGTTTTATAGAAATAATTGCTAGGGCTTTATGTTTGATAAATAGTTAATGGTGTCTTTCTGATTTTTCTTTTGAGTTTTGGTATGTGTTCAGCATACCCCTGACATGGTGCTGCACTGTGTGTAAACCTAATCAGTTGGGTTAACACTCCTCAAGACTTATACTGATAAGGAAACAAAGTCTTTCCTTTGGCAGTATTTCATATAAAAATGACAGTGGTGTAGGGGAAAAAAAAACACAACACATCTTTGGGACCTGTTTAATAAGTACAGGAATTATGTGGAACATGTGCTTAACAATTGTATTTACTCAGAGGAAGATAAGTAGCCATTTTTCTTAGAAAGTTAGCAGATTATTTTATTAAAATGGTCATTTGATTAACTGATTTTAATTTTTAAAAATTTTAAGTTAATATTTGTGTGTTTCCCAAAGTGGAAACTGAATTACACTATGTAAAATACCACAGTTTGAATTTCTACAGGAATCATTCCTGCATTGTCTTTATAAAGCTACAAATTCTTATTCTAAAGCAAATATTTGGCCCAGATTAATCTTTTTTATAAATCAGTGTTTTCATATATAGAAACTTGCTTAAGGCAGGAATACCTGCATAGGCAAAAGCCATTTTAATTTTACAGCACTTTCTTAAAGAAGAAAAATAGCTAAAAGGCATTTCTCGGGGGTTGGAAATTTACAGATTATTCATAATTGAGCTACTGCAATGCAAACAACTAAGTTCCTTTTTTTTTTCCCCAGAGAAGATCAGTTAGATTCTTCTTTCAGTTGGAAAAAATCCATTTGTCAGAAGAGAATTAAAACTAAATCTAGTAGAAACTCTGTACCTACACGTTTTTATATGACAAAATCTCAGGGTCCTGGAATAAGTGTTCAGTATATTCTTTGATACTTTTCCTTTATCAAGTTTTCATTTCAGGGAGGTGGGTTGAATTTTTATCTGAATTTTTGCGCAGCCCAAAGGCTGATCCAGGATTTCTCAACCTTGCACTATTGATGTTTGGATAGTGACAGAGGGTCCTTGATCTTCACTCATTTGACGTCAGGTGTGACACTCAAATTGTCTCCAGACATTGCCACATGTCCCTTGGGGATAAGGGAGGCAGGAGATTCACCCCGGGGGTTGAGAACTAGTGGCCTAGCCAAATGGAAGATCCAAATAGAATCAGTGCTGTGTCTGTTAAGCAGAAAGACATACTCTCTGATATTTCTGGACAGTACAGAATGAAGCACTTCATTCAGTAATGATCAGGGTCACTGCTTGTGTTCTAAACTGTAGATTTTGTGCCTGACTTTGAAAACCCAAGAGATACATTATTCTTGGAAACTGGGCAGAGGGCGTGTACAGACATGCCCTGGAAACAGAACTAACCCATTTGATGATTTCTACTGCTGAGAGTTGTGACTTTAGAGTCAAAACCGCCACCTCACATTCCAACCTTTAGTTAGGACAGCTAACCTAGTTACCAAGTGAAAACATGAAGTGAATTCAGCCATTCTGACCCTATAGCATAGTTCCTGGCTTTTCTCAACAAATTCCAAAGGTTGCTGAACTGAAACTGCTGGAGGTATGAGTCAGAAACTTACAGAGCAAAGGAACAACAACCACAATACACACACACACACACACACACACACACACACACACAGAATAACATTTTGAGAAAGAAGTGTATAATACCCATATGGCCCTCTCCTGTAACATATTGCACATCTACCCACACAAACTGGTTTCTTTCTCTCCATAATTGTACCAAATTGAGTTGCTGTGTTTTGGTCAAGTGTCCTCTCTTAACTGAAGAAGTGGCTTTCTCCTTGCAGGTCCACTTCTTCTATTTGTGTCGTTCCTGAAATGCTGACAAACATGTTGGCCTTTTCAAATTCTGTCTGTCTCCTAGGTAAGGAGCTGCCTATTCTGCAGTGGCCTTCTAATTATTTCCACCAAAAGGGAGAGTTCTGAAAGGACTGACACTCAAAGCTTCTGGATTTTCTTTTCTTTTGTTTGTTAGTAAACAGGCAGCTGGGAGGCAATATTCACCTAAGGGGATTTCAAGTAGTATCTCAGGAAGTATTATTCCCTGAATCTTGTCACCTTGTTCGAGGTAAGGCACTGGGCATGTGCACAGAGCAATACCAAAAGCTATCAGAAATAAAGAGCCTGCACTTTTAATCTGATCTGATAAAATGCAGAGTTTGTAATTAGATTATGGATTAATTGTCTGTACACACCAAATTGTGGGCTTTTGGTGTGATTCTCAAGTTTAGCTGATTCCCTTGTTTGTAGAAAGCAAGATATTCTTATTGTTCTTTTTCAGTAGACTGGTAGGTACATTTATTGGGGTAGAGTGAGAATGAGGCCAAAATTCTGCCAAAACACTTCAGGGGGTTAATTAACTGCAAACAAACAAACAAATAAAAAATAGCTGGATTCTAGTCATCTTCTTAAGTTGCAGATATTTTGCCTACTGAAGGTGTATAGTATCAATTTCTCTTCTTAGGACTGACAAAAATCCTTGGTACTCAATTGGGGATTTTCCAATGCATCTGTTTTTGAGTAAGTATTGCTACAAAAGTTAGTTCAAACTCTGAAATGGCTTTACCATCAATGTGTGGGTCACCTAAACATCGTGCATGGTAATTATCTGTCACTGTGAGATCATCTTGTGAAGCAAAGTGTGTATCCAATGTTAAAAAAAGGAGTTTCAGTCTGTCTGATGATGCAGGTTAGAATATCATTTCAATTTAAAAAGCTTGACTTGCTTACATCACCTCATTTATTCCTCACAGAAACTAAATAGGGTAAACCCTATTAACTCCATTACCTGGATGAACAAACTGAGTCTTAGAGATATTTTTATTAACTGCACATTACGTGGAAGCTGGCCTTGGTTCTTATAGCTTCAGTAGGTAAAACCAAGACTCAGAACAAGGTTTGTCTGAATTCAAAACCATACCCTTATCTAAAAATCCCTTCTTCTCTTTTCAAACTATCCACCAGTTTCCTCCACTTGAAAGTAAGTCAGGGTACCTGTCTTTCATGGTTCTTAATAGAAAAACAGTTGTATACTCAAGTATCAACTTTTGCTTTAAAAGGATTTTCTAGTCTGTTAAATAAATATGCACAAAGAGAACCTCCTACTTCCATTAGACACATTCCTGTAGAGATTTAAAAAGAACAATGCTTGCAATTTATTTCCAATGAACAAGTATTTGTTGAGCGATGGTTAGGGACAAGGTAACAAGCACCATGAGGCTACAAATGTGCAGAAGTTTATAATCTTCCTGGGAAGCAGAGACAAAGGAGAATGAGATAATCCTAATAGGAGATTAAAAGCATTACTATGGGTTTTCATAAAGTTATTAGATGACACAGGAGTTTTTCGTTTTGTTTTGTTCCTTAATAGTGCTATATTCAGAAAGACCATTTTTATGATATCAAACTCAAAATCCATAAAAGAAAAATTGATACATTCATGTACATAAAAGTAAATTCTGCATAACCAAGAAAAATCAAAAGCAAATTATGTGCTTGAATAAAAATATTTAGAATTTGTAGACAAAAGTCTCATTTCCTTTATATATAAAGGAAAATTCCTTTATATATATAAAACTCAGTAAGAAAGAAGATACACGGTATATGTACAATGTTATTCATCGCAACATTGCTGACAGTAGAAGAATTTTGGAAATATCTACAACAGAGAGGACTGGTACATGTATTATGTGCATTGATACCATATCATATTATGCATCCATTTAAAAAATGAAGTTCTTTCTTTTAAACTGACTTAAACTATTCTATATATTGAAGAAGATATACTGCAAACAATTAAAGAGAGGGCCCACAACAAAACTTACCTTAGGCTAAAATAAGTATGCATACTTGTGTACACATACATATAAATAAGGTTAACCTGCAAGAAATTCATAGCAATGTTTGACTACACAGGGATCTAGGGAACTAGAAGTTAGAAATGGGAGGGAAACTTTTCACTGTTTTAAGTAAATTCATTACCTAGTCAAAATTTTAATTAAACAAAAAAAGAATTGTCAAGCACCTTGTAAGGGAGGGTTCTAAGGGTGGAATTATAAAGAGAGCTTAATAGAAAGTTAGAAGATAACTGACAACAGGAAAGAGAATCAGTTCAGCCTAGAACACAATGAATGAGTTTAGTTTTAGAATAATCGAATTTATCATGCTAGGGCTCATGTAGATAAAGTTGTCTGGTGGAGAGCTGGCAGTGTGGGTCTAGAATTTTGAGATGTTTAGGTTAGCTTCTCCTTTCTCCAAACCGACAGCACTAAGCTACCTCCATCCCATCTCCATGCCAAGCCTTGTCTTGAGTAGCTCAGCCTAAGACATAAGCACAGACTCCTCTTGGTTGTCTGAGAGGAGAATTCTGATGAATGGAGGATGCTGGAGCTTAGTGACCACTAAAGAATTGTGTGAAGATCATAGACATGAAAGTTGAAGCTAACAGAAAGTAAGGAAGACCATAAAACAGGTGTTGATGTTATATTTTATATCGTAATTCTCCCTTATATATTTTTTTCCACTGCTGTGTTTCTTGCCAGCTATGGATGCTGGTTGTATTTGCTTACAGTTTTGCACTTTTCCTCTGAAATCAGCACAATGACATCTCCTGTAATGAGCCCTCTCTCTCTCTCTATTTTCATTCCCTGTGGTTTAGTAGGGACTGATCTACATCCCTGGAATCAGAGACAGACCCATGATGTCAGCCATCCTAGTTCATCCCCATGGGCCACAGTTAGGGAGAGTGAGTTAAAAAAATCATATCAATACTGGGACTATTTTGTAACTATTCAAAACAGAGATTATCTCTCTTCCACTGGGAGTACTTTCTAAGATAAATGTATAAGCCTAGAATTTGGGGAGTCAAGTACGTACAGTGAGTGAGCTGCTAGAGAATGAAGAAAGCAACGAAGAAGGAAGGCAGAAGTTTGTGTGTGTGCGCGCACACGGGCATGCCTCTGTGCATGCATGTGCATGAGAAAGAGAATAAATGACGATTACATCTATTGAGTTTCTGAATCAGAGCCGAATTCCTTCCAAAACTTTATTTCCTCAGCCAAAAATCTCTATCTATCTAATCTATCTCTCGTCTGTATTATCAACCACCACACTATTTCATAAGCCTTCACAACTGAGGTTTTATTATTTAAAAGAAGTATACAAAATTTACACAATCTAATACTTGCCAGTGTGGTAGGTATAGTTATAAAACTCCATGATTCGAATGGTTTGTCTATTTAAGGTAAGACCCAATTTTTAAAAATTTGTGAGCCTGAGTATAAAGTTTCTTACCAAGCAGCTCTAAGCAGCTCAGTAAACGCTTGTTGACTGATTGCTCTCGCGTCTCTTCATTTCAATATGCTGCAACAAAAGTGTTGAGCAACTATGTGTGGAGCAACTATGATCGTCGAGGCTACGTTTCACTGAAACATGCATTCGTATTTGTGCAAAGCACAGTCGGTTAACTGACTTCCTAAGGCTGGGTCCAAGACCGTAGTGCTTGAATTTTGATATGGGACAGGAAATCTAGTGAAAAGAAGCCAGATTTTTTGTGGGCAGCCTATTTCACTATTAATGTATGGTTTCACCTGTCTATAATGTGTGTCTTTGAGTTTCTCTTTAGATTTAAATGAGGAGACAATTCTGTAATCTTTTGTGAACAATATATAAGTAACATTTAGATTTAAGTCAAATAACAATATATTTTAGGACACACAACTCAGATCTATGTAGCTCATGCGTTCACTTTTTACAATGTATATTGAATATATTACAAATAACATATTGTTATGTTTGGCTCTGCCCAGAAAGCAATAAATAAAATCTAGGTTTAATGGCATTTACGTATTAGTAGTAAGTGAAATTTTATAGATGCAGCTTTACTGCCAAAAAAAAAAATGCAGTTATTTTGGGATCTCAACAGCTATAAACCTGTACATAGATTTTTACAGTGCTGAGTAAGCTTGTATAAAATTAAAGCATAAAATTTCCCCACATGGCTACTTTGGTTATCTTTGGGAATATTATTCATTTGAAGATTTTTATTTCAAATAGCGAACATATGGAAGTACTTTCTTTCTTTTGCTTGATGTGGACCAAATTAATGAAACTAATATAACAAGCAGACAGAAATCGTCTGTCAAAGACACTTGCAAGACATTTTGCATAGAAATTTCCTTGTGTTTTGACATTCTGATTTCTTGTTTTCTGACAGTGCTATAATTTGCTTTAAGAATGGTTTTAATCAGTTGCCAAATGTTTCTTATGCTGCACTGGATAGAAATAATTGAATTTTGTAAAGATATAGTAGAGTAGCTGGGGTATGATTAAAAATTTTTTTTTCATTAACCCTTCTTGATTTCAAACTCAGGGTCTAATTAAAGACAATGCTTCTTAAAAGAGATGATCACCAAAGATAGTTTTAAAAAAGTTTTACAGGTTAGTTTTGATAACAGTGTCGTTTTAACTAGAGGACTAATGTCGTTGCTGCAATGACCAAAGTCGATAATTAAACGTCTCTCAGCTAGCCCATGTTAAACCTACAGTTTCTGAGAGCTTATAAATACATGAAAATAAGTCTCTTTGGGGCCATCTCAACTCAAGAATCACATTTTTTAAATGAGCTATAGAATTGAACCTTGCTCTTTCCCTAAAGGGTGTAGCGGATTGCAGAATGCTTATTTATAAAACTACCTTAAATACAATCACGGCCTCTGCTTTTGAGAAAAATATATTTTCACTAATTTTTTTTAATTTCACTTTGAGATGAAAGTCGTCTTCCTTTATTTACGAGATTCTATTCACATAAGGCAGGGCTGTATGTTAAAGAAAGTACGCCAAAAATGTGAAAGACCAAATCATGATCTTATATTTATTTCTAGAATTTTTACGCTTAATAGAAGCCTTAGAAATCATCCAAAGAATAAGAACTGCTTTGGGGAAAAACATTTTCCTTTGCCTGTCCTGTGTCCATTATCTTTCCTCTTGGTGATTACGCAATTCTCCTTTGCAAAATCGTTTCTCCCCTGATGCCTGTGACACAGTCCATTTTCTCCCAGTTCCTGCTACCTAGTTTTCTGGAACTCCTTGGTCTCTGGTCTTTCTGAGACCTGGATTTCCAGCTTCCACATCAAATCTTTCAGCTACCCTGGGTCCTTTTAATTGTTATTTTTGGCTGGTGAGAGCTCCAGTTGGTTTTTGTTGCTTGCTTTCAAAGAATCATTGCTGAGTGTAGCCCATTAAATGAAAGCACAATTAGGTCAAGAACTGTGTCTGTCATTGCTTCATGCACCAGTGTCTGAAACACAGTAAAAGTTCAAGCAATATTTATAGAATTAATGAATAAAACCTAGAGGAATAGAGTGACATGTCAGTTCTCACAGCCAGATTGTGCCAGAGCCTGACTTAGACAATAAGTTCTTCTTAACTTTTCCTTCCATTATTTCTTCCCAATACGCAGCCTTCTCTTAAGCTTTACATGCCCTGCTGCAGGTTTTCTGGAGACAGAGCTTCTTACATTGCTGGTTCTTGACATGTTTGCCATTTCTTTGATACAGTCAATTTATACTGTTCTGATACTTCCAGTGATTTATCTGAGCATGAAGTATTCCAGGAATGCCACTGGATGACAAATTTATTAAAGTCATAACCTTTCAAATCCTCTTCAGGTCATAAATCTAAAATTATGACATAGAATATAGAATATGACCAATTATTTTATTATTCAACACACAGTAAACCGTACATTGGATAGAAAAAAGTACAAGACCACACAATTCAGGTAAGAACACAGAACACAAATAACTCCTTGGCTTAAAAGATTATCTTACAAAGGGTAAAGTCGGGCTCATGAATATATCCTACAAGGCTGTGTGCTGTCTGGCCTCCCGTTTTATTTTTCACCTCAAGTTCTACCTGCTCTGAACAACCAGAGCCTTCTAACCTCATTCACATTTTACCTCATTTCCTCCACATGCACTGGAGTCTCAGAGAAATGTCTTGGACCGTTACTTACACCCTTACACATACTGCTTGCTCCAGCTCTAATGCCATTACCTGGGTTTATAATTATCATCCTTTGAGACCCAGAGAAAACATTAACTCATTCATTACCTCTTTTTCAGTTGGCTTAGACTCCCTCTCTCATCTCTTACACCACGTTCTATAAACATCCACTCTAATGTTAAATACATTCAACCATAAGTATTTTTACATGTTTCTCTCTCCCAATGTTCTACACACTCTTAATAGTAAGAAATGAACCTAGTTAATTTAGTTATTTCCCCCACTTCTCTCCATGCTAACTGGCACTTTGTAGGCTCAACATATATTTGACAAATGGAAGCATAAATGAACAGAAACAAGATAAAAAGTGAGAAGTTTTAACTCCCAGGCCAGGATTCTTTCCATTACATCAAGCTGAGTTTATCCATAACAGACAGAACAATAGATATTATGTTATAATCTAACTATAAATCCAAATGATTTTCTTTAATTTCAAATATGTTTATGAGTATACTATGTAAGACTGGGAAACGGAATATAGACAATTAATCTGATGGTTTAGGCTACACATTCTCTATTTCAAATATCTTTAGATTTCAGAATATATTCTTTTGGTTAGAAACATCCATTTAATTATTTCGCTTCTTCACTTAACTCTGTAATGGGTATGTGTAACCCTTAATCTCATCTTAATGTTGTGGTTTACATTCACTCAATACCAATTAAGAATATGATTCAAACAAAATAAATAAATAAATATATAAACAAACACATCTCAACCCTCTAGCTTTGCTTTGATTGAATAGTAGGACGTAAGCACAGTTTATAACCCTGGCTGACTGGGTAATTGGTATTGTGTAGACTTGGTCTGTGTTTGCTTCGTAGCGTATCTTCATTCTCAAGCCATGGTTTCTATTAGACTTAATTATGCTCCCCTGCTACTTTAAATAGAGGGTATCCTCAAAATGAGGATTGCATCTATTAAATTTAATTACTTCCCTCTGTGGATCAAGTGCCTAAGATGCCACTACTAAAAGGAGGCTGTTATTAAGAGAGCCTGCTCCTAAGCTGGAACATACATTTATAAAAGAACTCCCAGTTTCTTAGCATCATGGTTCCAACCAACTGTGTGCAGTTCTTGCATGAGTTCATTCTTTTTCAGTAAAAATGCCTTATGGAGTAAATATCCAAAATGAATATGCATACATCTTCTTCCCCGCCTACCTGACTCCATCCCCAGCATGTCTTCTGAACATTGATTATTTAGTTCTACTTGACTGATATTTCAACAGGGAAATACCATATCAACTAGAGCAAATTGTGGCTAATGGCTACCGGTACATGAACCTTGAGGCTGTATATGCTTTTGTAATAATTAATTTATTAGTAACATTTCCAAGAGTGTTGTAATAGAAGGTGAAAGGTAATGGAAAGAGAAAAACACACAGAAATTTGCCAGCTGTATACCAAGATCTATTACTATAAACACTTTTAACTCAGGTAATTGAACTCTAGGAGATATCATTCCTTGAATGTTCATTTTAGAATTGTCCCAACATAATTCCATTGATCTTCAGATGCATTTATGAGCAACCTTAATACTGATGCTTTGTCTAAAGAATTTCAAACAACATTATACAACTAGAAGGAACACATTACACTATTTTCTATTAATAAGAACACTTACTTAGAGTTATAATATTTGTTTGCAAGTCTCTGACATCTGCTAGCTGAGTAACTTTGGGCACATTCTTTTGGCAAAATGAAGGTGGTAATTATAATTCCTGCCTTACCTATCTTCCAAGGTTATGAGGATAATGAAATATGAATTTCCATGTCAAATTTCTATGTTAAAATTATTTTAAAATATCACTATTCATGAAAGTACACAAGTTTAACACAGAAAATAAAAAACAGCAGAGAGGAAACCAAGCTATTTGGGAGAGACAGTAAAAAATGCCTACCCCATAAACAAACTTTGTCTACATGATTCTGAACTGGTTTGACTGAATTTTTTACCCAACTGATGGGGTGTTTTGGCATCCTTGAGACATCATTTAAAATAGCAATTATTTTCTCACCCTTTATTACCTTCTCTTGGACAAGAGCATATGCCAGAAAACTAATTATCAAAAGCAGTTTTCATCATGCAAAAAAAGGTGATGAAATTACTTGGGTCAGTTCCTAAATAAGTGCTTTTATGTAATCTAGATATTGAAGTGAACTGTCCGTGCTCAATTACCTGCTCCTACAATCCCTCAATCCATGTTCTCCAGGTGCTTTTTGGCACCACTTTAAAAAAAAAATGTTTTACATTATGATACCTCTGAATTATAAATTATTCAAAGCACAATTAAAATGACAGAGCAGTTAATCTCTGACCTTGGACAGCTAAACTGGAAAGATATATTCTGTATCCTGTGTGGAAGTCTTGAAGAGCCTATTTACTAAAGAATAAAGAGCTGTGGTAAAGGAGGAAGGGGGTGAGACAAAAAAAAACACCTGGATCCCTAACATAAGAGAGAGATTCAATTCTTAATGACTCTTGAGAGTAGGACTAACATCGGTTGTTGGAAATTTTAAAAAATGAAAGCAATAATAATTACAGCAATGGCTAATATTTATTCAGTGCTTGTATGTACTAGGCACTTTGGCAAATACTTTATTTACATTTTCTAATTAAATCCTTTGAACAACCTTACCAGGTAGCACAATTATTACCCTGACTTTGCAAATGAGGAAACTGAGGCAGAAAGAGACTGAATAGATAGCTCAGTGTCACATACCGGGATTCAAACTCAGGGCTATTTGGTATCAGACTCCGCTCTTAATCTCTATACTGCATTGTAAGAGAGGCAAAATTCAGCTCAATACAACTTTGAGTTCTCCAACAACAGAATATGGTTATCAGTGGTCATCATTTCTAGTCATAAAAATTAAACTTGATAGACTAGCAACGTTGAAGCTATCCTACGGTTGAGGAAAATGAAGTCCAGGAGCTGCAGAGTGACTTTTTCAACATCACAAAACTGTTCAGAAGCAGAGATGAGACGGACCTGAGTCTCCTGTTCCCCAATCTAGTGATCTCTTCATCATATCCAGTGTTTTTCCAATTTGATTCTGGAGGAATACTTATAATAATGTAGAAGTGTTTCAACAAGGAATAGTGCCTTGGGCTGTGTTAGCTATTTTTCTGTCTATCCAGCTAGCTTTTCTCTCCTTATTCCTGTAATTGAGACTAGTCCCCTAGTTATAGGAATCAGCAATAGAAGCTGGCAACTGTTATATCCCAAACAATAGCGATTGGCCCCAATGATGGACAAATCAGAGTCCTTCCTTGGTATTAGTCCCTGGACCAGCGCACAAAAATAAATAGAAATTAGACGTCAAAGAGAATCCTGGGGCCATTAAACTCAGAGTTCTAGGTTTTGAATCCATCAGTCCTTTGGTTCTTTGATTCTATGAACTACCCCCATATCCCTCCTTGACTGTGTGAGTTGATTAATTTCACTTTAAGTTAGACTTAGGTTTAAGTTTCTTGAAACTAAAAGACAGAGGCCTAACTACTCAAGATGGAGAAGGGGAAGTCTATTTCCCTTAAGGTGTCTTTCTGAATCAATGTCACTGTGAGTCACTAATCCTTATGTCTTCTGTGTTCAGTCATTTGACACCACTGCCTATTGCTGCCAATTCATGAAAGCATCCAGGAAGTCAGGCCCAGCCACTTACTGTGAAGTTAAGTGAAAATCTCTCCAACACTAACCCTCCTTCCAAATGGCAGAATGGAGAGAGTCTAAAAATGAGTCCCAGTCTTCATTAAAACGCTCGGCTTTCTTCAGTGGAATTAAAAACAGTGTAGCTAGAAACATTTCTTTAACACCACTAAAAAGAGGCATTTGAATGAAGCATTTTATTTAAAAAAAATCTTTTCTTGCAGATAAACTCCTTTGTGACCTTATGCACTAGGTTATTTCCTCCCAAGCACTTGTTTATTATGTAGACATGGGAGCTGACCTGGCTATTTGATGTGCTTGAAATATAGTTATAATTCTCTTGCTGCCTCTCAGAAACAAGTTTTTGAAATTCAAAAGCCAATCGTCAACAGATTCAAAAGGGACAGCCGTTTCAAAATCCCTGCAAAATTTCTTGCTCAGGACATTTGGTTCCTTTGGAGAATAATTTATGTACATATTGATGACCAGCAACTTTTGCAAAACAACAAACAACAATAACTAGGACTCACAGACAAGGAAGATACACCTAAAAATATCTTTGTGATGTTCTCATTAAGCATAAAATTATTAAACATTTAATGTTGCCTATAAAATAAAAAAATTCCAAATGTGTATTGCTGGTTCTACATTATTTTTCATGCAGAATTGATAATAGAGATGTTTGGCATGAAGGGTCAATAAAAACTAGCTAAAATATTAGAGTCACAACAAATACTATATTATTAGTCTTTATGTTGAATTGGATTACATTGTCACTTATACGTTTAAAATGAATTCCAAGTCTTTCTATCTCCAGTCATTCTCAGGAGCAAGAAAAACAGATATTTCAGTAGCTGTCAGATATTAAAGAAGCAGCCCTCTTTAACCACTGACACAGTTGGTGATTTGGAAATCAAGGTCAAGTTATTGAAGTGCTTAAATGAAGTGCTTCTATTACATGCAGTGAGCTTTATCCAGCTGTCTCTAGCTTTGAATCACTGACTTTGTATCAAGACTTATCAACAATGGAGTGACCTTATGAGGTCAAGACATAGAGGAAATTACTGAATAGATTGATTATGCCTCAGGCTTACTGTGGGATTATGTCTAATTTTCTTAAGTGCTACTTAGACAATAAATAGGCCGGGAAGAAGCTCACAACCTGCTAAATATCTGATATGTCTCTAATCAGCCTTCAAAATATAGGTGGCCATTTTGAAAACACTACTTTATTTCAAACCATGACTGGGGGATAAAATTCCATTTTCAGGTGGTTTTACTACACCAGTGTGAATTTCTTCTCTGTAAATGATTAAAACCTAATTTTAAAAAATCCGTAAACTGGAAAGAAAATTAAAAATCACTCTGTTTCTGATACCTTTCTTGGTATTTAGTGATTAAAAACAAGATTCAGCACCAAAATGTCAGCATGTCAGTGGCACTTTTCCTGTGAATTCACAGCCTTAGAACAGTGGTGTCCCTTCAAAAAAAACGTTATTCAAAATGACAAGGCCAGGTTATCACTAGGCAAAGAACCATTAATGTTCAACCTTTCCCCCTTCTCTAATGTTTTGTGCAAAATATGGTAGTAACAGATAATTTAGCTGTCTCACTCTGAGCCACTCTTGACCAAGCAATCTACCCTTTGGGGACATCTTTCTTTTCCCCAACTTCATACTTTTGTACGTCTTTCATGAATTGTGTCTCCTTTGACTTTAAATAGAGATTCATATTTTAAAAAATGAAACAGTCAAAACAAATGAAAAATATGCACTTGCATGGGAACAGAATTCAACAAAAAATGGAGTCAAAATTAAGAAAAATAATGAAAATGTACACACTTGAATAACTTAGATTTCAATTATGAGGATGATCCAAATGTTTTTGTCCTTATAAAACTGGTTGCCAAGTTATCATTCATTTTGATGTCAACACACATGATATTATTAGTTACAACTTTATGAAAAAATTAGGGTTAAAGAAGGTTACTGTATAGGTTGGGAATTTTATTCATTTTTCAAGAGGCTTGAGGAATAATGAATATTTACCTTGGTGCACGGTTGTATCACCACCATCACCCCTTTCATCGCTGTCATCCTTCTCCTCCTCATCATCATTCATTAGCTACTATAAACCAAGTACAATGCTCAGCATTGTACATACCTGGTCTTTTTTTTTTTTCCCCTCCAGATCTTTATTGGAGTATAACTGCTGTACAATGTTGTGCCGGTTTCTGCTGTATAACAAAGTGAATCAGCTGTATTTATACATATATCCCCAAATCCCCTCCTCTTAAGCCTCCCTCCCACCCTCCCTATCCCACCCCTCTAGGTCATCACTAAGCATTGAGTTGATCTCCTTGTCCTATGCAGCAGTTTCCCAGTAGCCATCTGTTTTACATTTGGTAGTGTATATATGTCAGTGCTACTCTCTCTTCATCCCAGCTTCCCCCACCCCGTGCTCTCAAGTCCATTCTCTACGTCTGTGTGTTTATTCTGGCCCTACCACTGGGTTCATCAGTACCATTTTTTTAGATTCCATGTGTATGTGTTAGCATACGGTATTTGTTTTACTCTTTCCAACTTTCCACTCTGTATGACAGACTCTAGGTACCTGATCTTCTTAACCGTCAAAGAAGTAGGAAAAAGAAATGGCAACAAATCCACAAGGTAAGTAGTAAAATCATTTGAAATTTGCATATGAAGTAAAGAGAAGTCAATAAAATGCTCAAGCACATGGAGAGAGCTGGTATGGAATCTAGGATTGGTTGATTGATTTACTTTTGGCTGTGTTAAGTCTTGGTTGCTGTACACGGGCTTTCTCTAGTTGTGGCGAACGTGGGCTACTCTTCATTGCGGTGCACAGGCTTCTTATTGCAGTGGCTTCTCTTGTTGCGGAGCATGGGCTCTAGGCATGCAGGCTTCAGTAGTTGTGGCACGTGGGCTCAGTACTTGTGGCTCATGGGCTCTAGAGCACAGGCTTAGTAGTTGTGGTGCACAGCCTTAAGTTGCTCCGAGGCATGTGGGATCTTCCCGGACGAGGGATCGAACCCATGTTCCCAGCCTTGGCATGCGGATTCTTAACCTCTGCACCACCAGGGAAGCCCGAGAATCTAGGATTTGAATCCAAGCAATATGAGAGTCTTGCTTTCAATTTAATTTCTTAATTCATGAAGCTTTATGTGAAAATGTCTTTATGCAAAAATTCTGCAATAATATTTGAATTGTAGGCTACTCAGACAGCATACAAAGAGTGAAGATGACTGAAATTTGAAAGATTCTCAGCACCTCTGGAAAGTTCTCTGAAGGCAAGGCTTTATTCTTGGTTACTATCACAGTAACCAAGGACATGTAATGGTGCTAAATCATTTTAACTAATTAATATTTTATCAAAATAAAACAAACATGGTGTTTACAGAATTAAATAATTCCACCACATGCTTAGAATAAATGTCATAATCTCCTTCAACCCTCATCCCAAACTTGGAAGAAGACACTTTCTTCAGGATCTTACTTCCATATTTCCAAATAATAAGCTTAATGTTTGGTGTCTGATTAGATATCTGAAGATTGATATTTGTTAAATTTTGTATTGTGGCAGGTGAGGATTTTAGCTCTCCTACTGTCTACTCTCCCTGCCTCTACTCTCTAAACATGGTTATATCATAATCTTTAGGTAATGCCATATTCAGGGTTTTCATAATCATGACCATTTAAATATTGTTCACTTTTGAGACATAGTACACTATGCTTATACTTGATATCATGTTACTGCTTCTTTTGTTTTTCCTGAAGTTAAGCCTTCCTCATTTTTATCATTTAATAGTCTTTGAATCTTTTGCCAAGATTTCCCCTACCCTCCAAAAGGTCCAAAAATCCTCTCAATACAATATTCATAGAGTCAGAAAATCTGTAAATTTCATTATTTCACCCTTTGTAGCTATTTCTTCTGGAGTCATTTCCTTACTGCTCCAAATTATACTAGCTGCTTTTATCAAGGTATATTGTCCAGATAGTATCATAGGTTTACCTTTGATCTTATCTAGGGAATTCACTTGATCTTATTCCTGCAATAGATCCTCTCTCCTCTGGATCCAATGCCTCCATGTTCTTATTTTCTTTCTCATCTTTATAATGCATCCTGCATTCAAGTCCAGAGCAGGGTATGGAAGGAAAATTTTTGAAACATTGATAATGTCAACACATCATTTTTCTCACTCAGTTTATAAATCTATATTCAGTCATATTATTTATTAGAATGAATTAATGAATGGATAAGTAGATAAATAAATTCACTCTGATTTTTGAAGGCATTTGATTCAATTGTCTTCTAGCTTTCTGTGCAGATGTTGTTTCCTGCCATGATTATGTCTAATTCTTTGTATAAAACTTTCTTATTATTAACATTTTAAAGATATTGGATATTCTTTTTCTAAGTAGTATTTTGGGGAAAAGACCATGACCACATACCCAGAGAGTGGATCTTTTAAAATTCATTTTCTTGGATGCTTCATGAACCCTTCTAATGTGGAGACATTCAGTTCTGGGACTTTTTTTCCCAATAACATTTCTTTATTAATTTCCTCTTCTTTTCTTTCTTGTGTTTTCTGGACTATCTCTTACAGGATACTGGACTGTCTGACTCATTCACACATGTTTTCTTATATGTTCACCACTATTATCTAGGTCCATATCCACGTAACTTCCAAAAAAATTACAGACATATCTTTTAAGAATTAGATGCTTTTAATTTTATCTAATCATTTGTTTAATTTATAAGATCCTTATTTTGTTTTCTATTTGCAATTTGTATAACTTTTGTAAAGCTTATTCTGTTCTTATTTTACTTTCTTGTTCATCCTGAGTTAGTTGGGTTTTTTTTTAAGTTTTTTCACATAGTCATCTTCTACCTTGGAATGTTTCCTAAAATGTGTTCCTCAATTGTGGCTATTTGTTTATATTTCATTTGATATTACCCAATATCAATATTTAGATGTCTCTTCTCTGGAGTGGTTCAGTTTAGCCAGAGAAGGATGCTCTTACATCCTTCATTGAAGATCACAAGTCTCTCTGTCAGTTTTATAGCAACCAGGAATGAAAAGAGAGCTCAAATGTCACTATTCTGTAAGCAGCATCCTACCTTCCTGGGATCTTGGAGTTGGAAGTAACTGATTCAGTTACTTCAGAGACTAGATCTCCCATCTCATGGGATGTGGACAGTTGTGAGTAATATGAGTAAAGAAAGTGGTAATCTTGGGTTTGCCTTTCTCTTTATACAAACTTTTTTTTATAAATTAACTAATTTATTTATTTATTTTATTGGCTGTGTTGGGTCTTTGTTGCTGCACTTGGGCTTTCTCTGGTTGCAGTGAGCGGGGGGCCACTCCTCGTTGTGGTACACAGGCTCCTCATTGTGGTGGCCTCTCTTGTTGAGGAGCACAGGCTCTAGGCATGTGGGCTTCAGCAGTTGTGGCACACGGGCTCAACAGCTGTGGCTCATGGGCTCTAGAGCGCAGGCTCAACAGTTGTGGTGCACAGGCTTAGCTGCTCCACGGCATGTGGTATCCTCCTGGGGCAGGGATTGAACCTGTGTCCCCTGCATTGGTAGGTGGACTCTTACCCACTGTGCCACCTAGGAACTCCCTCTTTATACAAACATTTTAAAAATACCTCTTAGAAATATATCCATCATCAACCTCAACTTCAGTTTTTGGTGGATATGCTTTTTCAATAATATGTGCCTTGAGATTTCAGCTTTCCAGGAGTTGTCTGGAGTAAGTCAGCTTCCACCTTGCTACTATTTCCTTCATCAACTATGGGGATTTGACCTTTTTTTTCTGCCCTGGTTATTCCATTACCATGTCTTCAACTTTCCATGTTTTTATATTGTGATTTGGAGGTATTTATTTATCTTAGATTCATTAAGGCCAGAGTTTGCATTTCTGTATCTTGTACCTCTTATAATGTAAGAGGAGAAAGGGCCTAAGAACATTTCTTTACTATCTTAAAACTAAAAGCCTGCTACCTATAAGATGATGTGTATAAATTAATAAATAGATTAAGAAACAATTGCAAATATCAGTGGAAGTGGTGGTTTAGTGATCATTGTAAATATGCCTCAAATCCTTGTTGAAAATTGAGCGACAGTAAGATAGTAAAAACTGACTGATTATGTTTTTCTTTACAACAAAGCTTCTCTCCTTATACAAGGGATGCTGAAATTGACCAGTGGGTGTGGCAAACTCTGCTGGGAAATTTTAAATAAAGGAAATTGATGACTAAGCAAACATAGTGCTTAAATTTAAATATATCTAAGAGCTCAGCTATTATTCTTAAGTAGCTTAGCCATCTCCCCCAAGTCTATCCATCCAATTATGCAGAATGCAGAGATATCGCTAGTTCTTCCACTATCTTCAATGGATAGATGATTACACCTATAAATACAAAAAATGCAGCTTTACAAGCCACATCACACTCTCTAGGAATTTACTTGACACATTTGAATGTCTCAAGCAATGATACTTGCTAATTGGCCACAGTTGCTGATTGGCTGATCCTTCATAACAGAATCTTGTGTTAAGTTTCTCAACTATTGAGAAGGATAGGGTACCTGTGATAATTTTATGTGGAACAAAGGTATTATGAAAAAAAATAAGATACATGATTTTAGAATTTATTATATAAAACAATATAATTAACATATGAAAAGTATAATATACATGGTGTAGTTTAGGAAGTACTCAGGTTTAGAGAGTCCAAATAAAGCAGCTGTTAAAACTTACAGGCATATGTAGAACTCAGAACATGTTCTTTGATGTTTCAGAGCTTCACCAACTTTTACCATAATTACTTAACATTGTAGTATGCATGGTTGGTAACTTAATGTTGAATTCTCTAAAATATCACCAGACAACCTGTTAATAAGTCAAAACTCACTTTTTAGGAAGACACAATAAATATATATTGTGTAATAAATATCCTAGCAGAATCCTAGCAGTTTTTTAGAAGGGGAAAGTCCTAAGTTGTGAATTCAGATGTTTTAAGGGAAGTCTTTGAGGGGAGGAAAACTATTAGGATAGGGAAAATTTTACAGTAATAATTTAGACTTGATGGATATAGTGAAGAAAGGGTCTTTATTTTTTTTTAATGATTCTTGGTAAGTAGGTTTGTTTGATAAGCAAGCAGTTTGCTCAGGTAAATAAACTCTTACCTCAGATAAAACAATTTTCAAGATTTCCCTGAAGAAAGTAGGATTTGTAGGTGGTTTTCTCTTTTGGGAGCAAAGGTTTTTCAGAAAACACAACTAAGTCATCTTAACTTATGTGGTCTAAATTCATTTCTTTCCTGGACAAAATTTCCTGAACACAGAACTAAACAACGGTGACACAGGTAGCCTCAGTTATACTTCTCTTTAAATCAAAGTGTTTTGGATCAGGTGGCCTCATCCCAAACTCTAACAAATACATTCTGATTTTTCTCAACCGCTTTGATGCACTTAAGGTCAAAGAACAGAGAGAGGGGAGGGGCATCAGGAAAATGGCAGCTCCAAGCCTCTCTCCTCCAACTGAAACGTTGAAATCCAAGAAACACGATGAGTTCCAACTTTGTCATAACCCTGGAAAAGAGTCAAAGATTTATAACAACCAAGCAAGCACTGAGTCAAGAAAGAAAATTCCAAAACGTTAAGAAAATTTGGTGGCATTTTGACTCGCATTTGTCCTATCCCCATCCCTGGCGTGGCACCACTGCTGGAGAGGGAAAACTCTGTTCCCAGTGTGGAACTCTGAGCCCTCATTCTGGCAGGAATAGAGAAGCCCGCCCTTCATCACAGATCATTATGTATGTTTGCTCTAACATGTATATGGTCTATCTGCACAGCTGATACAAGGCCCGCATCTTTCTTTCACCTCGCTCAGAATTCAGGCTGCAAAAGTTGTGGGCATTGCTCAAAAACACGGCAAAGTGAACTAAGAAACCACAGATGTCTGGGGCAAAAAACATGCAATAGACTGCTTAAGGCCCAGAAGAAAAAGTTGGAGAGAACGTCTTTGGGAAATTAGGAAGTTCAATAGGACTTCATGTGCATGGGGGATTTAGAAAGCCAATTTTGAAAGCTTGCCCAAAGCAAGATGCGTGCTCAGAAAAGTTTGGAGAAGATCTTAAACTTTTACCTTAGGCTGAACCCTAGGCTCAGTGCAAGGCTGGCTAACTGGTAAGGACGTGTCCTGGCACAGAGCCAAGATGCAAAGACTGAGACAGGTTTTTTTCTTCCTTTTATATATTAGTTTTAAATCTCCTCACAGTTGAGAAAATTGCTATCAAAGCAGTATCTGAACACAAGCTGAAAAACAGAGACAATGATCATATACAATAAAGAATATAGTCTCAAAAATGTAGTTTGGAAAAATCACTAAACAAATGGACTACTACAGCAATCACCAGCTTCAAAAAAAGCAAAATAAAATAGCAAATTGGGGAAGGAGAAGAATTTACATATAGAGTTACTGAATTACAGTACTCAAATGTCTAGTTTTCAGAAATAAACTCATACACTTAACAGCCAAGTGATCCTAACCAAGGATGCCAAGATCATTCAGTGAAGGAAGAATAATCTTTTCAGGAAATTGTGCTGGAATAGGTGGATATTTTCTTGCAAGGGTGAAGTTGAACCTAACACTGTATGCAGGAATGAACACAAAATGGACCTAAATGTAGTCATTATAAAACTCTAAGAAAAAATATAGGATTAAATCTTCATGACCCTGTATTTGGTAAAGAATTCTTAGATATGACACCTAGAACATGAGCAACCAAAGGAAAAAAATAGATTAATAGGACTTTATCAAAATTAAAAAAAACAAAACTTTTGTGGTTAAATGACAGTATAAAAAAAGTGAAAATGCAATCCCTGAAAGGGACAAAATATTTGCATATCATATATCTGATGTGTCTAATATATATATTATAAAAAGAAAACTTGCCACCAAACAATAAAAAGATATTCCAGTTGAAGTATGGGCAAGGAATTTACAGATATTTCACCAAAGAACATATACAAATGGCCAATAAAAACATAAAAAGATGTTCAACATTATTAGGGAAATACAAATCAAAACCACGTTATACCACTTCATACCCAATAGATTAAAATAAAAAAAATAAAAAAAACAGACAACAAATATTGGCAAAGATGTGAATAAAATGGAACAACCATACATTACCACTGGGACTATATGATGGTGCAGCCACCAGGGAAAATATTTTGGCAGTTTCTTAAAAAGTTGAGTATAGAGTTACCATATGACCAAAAAGTTTCAGTTCTAGGTAGATGCCTAAAGGAATTAAAAACGTGTTCACACATAAACTTTTACACAAATGCTTACAGCAGCATTATTTATAATAGCCAAGACATGGAAACAACCCAAATGTTCACCAGTAGATGAATGGCTAAACATTCATCTGTTGAATGTATTCAGTGCTGCTGCTGATGGTATTTCTCCTGCTAACACAGCCTTGAAAAATAATGAAGTACTGATACAACAGAAATTAACTTTGAATACATTATACTAAGTGAAAGAAGCCAGAAACAAAAGACTGCATGTTGTATGATTCCATGTAATGAAATATCCAGAATAGGCAAACCCATAGAGATATAAAGTGAATTAGTTTTTAGTTGGGGATGGGGTCGGAGAGACTGAAAGTGAATACTAACATGTGGTTTCTTTGTGGGGTGATGAAAATGTTCTGGAATTAGATGGTTGCACAACCTTATGAATATACTAAAAATCTTCACACTTTAAAATGGTGAATGGGCATTGTACTGGGTGATCTTGAACGAGACCTTCATTCTTAACAAGACATACGTGTAAAGCGATAACCGTTTGTTTTACTGAACATGGTTTCAGTTATGAGTTAAGACTCAGCTTGTAATCATGTGTGTCTGGCTTGAAGGCAAACTCTATCTGCTAAAGAAGCAATAAACCTTATGAATTTGTGATATTATTAGCTGTTGGGTCAACCATCCCTTTATTTAGCATGTGTCTGGACTGCTTGTTATGTGAGATAGTGAATCTCCTTATTGTTTAAGCCCCTTTTGGGGAGAGTTTGGTTCCTTGGAGCCCTGAAGCACCTTATATGAATTAAGAAGTATAGATAGTAGAGACAAGATGGGTTGCTATTTTAGATTGTAATATATAGAATTTCAGTATACACCACAGCATTCTTCCCAACACTACACCATGAAGGTATTACCAATCAGCAAAATATGTATAAATAAAAAAATAATTGTGCATCGACTTCAGGTCTATGCTATATTTTCTTTGGAATCTACCATAGATCAGTTATTAAAGTGCATTAATTACCTAAGTCATTTGTCAGTTGTAGCAGATGTTGTCAATGCCTCACTCATATTCCTCAGACCTTACTATTTTGGTGTGCTTCCAGCAATTTCCAGCTGCCAGTTAATGCATCTCTGAGCCTAAGACATTTTGCAGAACCACAGAAAGCTGCTCAGCCAGGCTTGTGTTGTAGAACAGAGTGTCAGAGAATCAAAACTCTCTGAGTGCAGTTCTCAACCAATGAGTCTCAGAAATATCCAGCTCCCTTTTCCTTCTGGTGAAATAATTCAAAGAATTGTGTTTTGCACCATGTTTCAGAGCTTTCTTATAGAACTGAACTCCAGAGATTCATTTTGGTTGCTGGCTTGATATTATACTCTTTCTTTCCTCTCTTCCCTGTAGTATTTCCCTATCACCCTACCAGTGTTTCCTGCACCTGCCATGTTAACTATTTGCTTTCAATTCTCGCCTCTTCCAAGGAAATTCAAACTGAAGTATTAGTGAGCTATAGAAAATAAAGGCAAATTTTTCAACCTGGAGATATATAACTTATTCACAATTACCACTTGTACTAAATTTTTCATCACAATATTCACCTTTTTGTCCCTGGGAAGCCTGAGAAATGAATGAAGATTTAAGAGTAGTACTCAGTGAAGCCATTAACATTATTAAAAGTAAGGAACTGAATCCATGGCCTTTCCCCACTTCTGCTTTGTTAACACTGTGATTGCCAAAAACTCCTATTTCTTACTGAAGCTAATTGGACTTCTTATAGAAAAGTTCTCATTAATAGTTTTTGTTTGGAGAAAAATTATTTAATATATTATGTTCACCTGAACAACTGCATTACGTATTAAAATAACATATATTGCTAGCATATTTGGTCATTTGAAAAAATAAAATTAATCTGTACAAAGCAAGTTTCGTCAGTATTCAATGTATAAGAAAGTGAATGGAAAAACTGCAGCTATGCTTTTCATGCTTAGATTATGGTGAATTGGTATTGATTTGGTCATCTGAAAACATAGTTACTAATTCATTCAGTCAACTGTGCATCTTTTAAAGTCTTGTATAATCCCTTTGGAAGTTCTTTCTCAATGTAAATGACAGCAATGAATAGATAAAATATACTTTTTTCCTATCTCTCTAAATATATTCTCCACAAATTTGACATGTTCAGAGAAAACTCAGACTCAGCATTGTTTCAAAAGGCATTTGTAGAAAAGTGTTTTTGAATAGACTCATGTGATTTTGGTTAGGGACTAAATCTTAGTAGTTAGTCACCAAATAATAATAATAATAACAACTATATATACACAAATGAAGGGTTGGCATTAAGACCAAACTAGAAAATGGTATCACCTTGTCAACTTGCTATTTCATCATTGTTAAAACTAGGAGCAGTGTGCCAAAGATATTGATCCCACACTGTTATATCCTTCTCATTGGGGACTTTATTTTTAGATATATCTTTTGTAAATTAATTAGATTTATTATTACTTATGTTTACTTGTTTTTGTTACTTGATTGTTATTAAAATAATAGTGTTGTTATGTTTTCATTGTGTATATTTTTACAATTAGCCTTTATTTATGGCAAACAGATTTTTTTTAAGTTTTTTTTTTTATTTTTGGATCTTTATTGGAGTGTAATAGCTTTACACTGCTGTGTCAGTTTACGCTGTACAACAAAGCGAATCAGCTATGTTTATACATATATCCCCATATCCCCTCCCTCTTGAGCCTCCCTCCTGAGCATCCCTCCCACCCTTCCTATCCCACCCCTCTAGGTCATCAGCAATCATAGAGTTGATCTCGCTGTGTTAGGCAGTTACTTCCCACTAGCTATCTGTTTTACATTTGGTAGTGTATAAATGTCAATACTACTCTTTCACCTTGTTCCAGCTTCTCCTTCCCCACCCCCCCCCCCCATGTCCTCAAGTCTGTTCTCTACCTCTGCATCTGTATTCTTCCTCTACCACTGAGTTCATCAATACCATTTTTTTAGATTCCATGTATATGTGTTAGCATATGATATTTGTTCTTCCCTTTCTAACTTACTTCACTCTGTATGACAGACTCTAGGTCCATCCACCTCACTACAAATAACTAAATTTCGTTGCTTTTTATTGTTGAGTAATATTCCATTGTGTATGTGTGGCACATCTTCTTTATCTATTGATCTGTCGATGGACATTTAGGTTGCTTCCATGTCCTAGCTATTGTAAATAGTGCTGCAATGAACAATGTGGTACATGTATCCTTTCGAATTATGGATTTCTTAGGGTATATGCCCAGTAGTGGGATTGCTGGGTCATATGGTAGTTCTAGTTTTACTTTTTTAAGGAACCTCCATACTGTTTTCCATAGTGGCTATACCAATTTACATTCCCACCAACAGTGCAGGAGGGTTCCATTTTCTCCACAGCCTCTCCAACATTTATTGTTTCTAGATTTTGTGATGATGGCCATTCTGACTGGTGTGAGATGATACCTCATTGTAGTTTTGATTTGCATTTCTCTAATGATTAGTGATGTTAAGCATCTTTTCATGTGTTAAACATAGATTTTTAAAATTTGTTCTAGTGATATAAAGTCGCCATTTGAAGTAAATCTAAGAATACTAATTGAGTCAATTTAGACATTATTAAATATATATTGGTGCATAGAAATGACAAAAATAGATGGAATATGACTACAGCAGAAGAAAATCTCTCTTTTAATTAGAATTGGATCCTGTCAAAACCAAAAGCACATAGTTTTAGGACTATGCTTTGCTCCCTGTGTGAACTTAATCACTTCCCTGTATTCTTCTGGGCTTCAGTTTTCTTTCCATAAGTACTGCCCCTTATAACCTAATATTTTATGATTTTTAACTGCTATTCATAAAACTTCCTGTTGTTCCATAACCGTTGACATGTATAATTAAAGTGCAGTATTATTATTTTTTTATTTTTGTACATTTTGATCTCTAAATCACCTACTTCTTAATTCTGCTAGTTATGCCTCAGAGTGGATTGCACTTTTGGTTGTGGTTTTCACTGTACACTCGTCTTTAGAGGATTCTTTTTTCTTACTATTGAAGACCCAGAGCATCAGCAGCTTTTTACCACTTGGAATAATTTCTTTGTTGCTGGCATCTTGAGATTCTTGTTCTTTTTTTCCTTCCTCTCTTCCTCCTTCCCTCCCTCCCTCCCTCCCCCTTCCTTCCCTCTCCTTCTCAGACAGACAGTGCCGCTACTTACTTGCTTTTGTTGTATTTTATCCAGAAGATCTATTTACTATTGGGGGCAGAAGGGTATCATTTCACATCAGCTCAGTTGTCATATTACTAAAGGTTATTTCATATTTATATAATATAATGGAAACAGGTTTGTATTTATATTAGTGAATAAATATGTTTTTAGCTGGATCAACTTTCTCTTTTTTATCATAACTAGATTCTATTACAAAATCTAATCTATCTATTCACATTAGAAGATGTTAAAATAAGTAGAGAAATCTATTTTTCATGGCATTCTACCTTTAGTTACTTATACTTCAGCATATAAATTTTTTATTAAAATCCAAATGTTTCAAAAATTCTAAATATTGTTAAGAAAACTCACAGCCCTGTTTAAGGGTCCATAATCCTTTGCATTTAGTCATGTAATGTGTTTTCTTGTCAAATGTGATTTACCGTGTAATTGAATAGATTTTCATTTAAACATGAAGCACTTTTTGAAAATCATTGACATGTGGAAATGGCAACAGTTCCCCTCAAGCTCTGAAAACAATTATGTTAAAGGACCAATTTTGATTGACTTTAAGAAGTTCAAGAGTTCAGTAAATAAAATAGGTCAAGTGTTAGTCATATTTTTATACTGTAGCAAATGTATATGGCACTTGGACACAATATTTCACTGAGTTCAATGTCCTCAATCACACTCAATCGTTACCTTTTTGTTTCTAATTAATGAACATTTGTCCTTCAGAACTTAGCTGAAACATTACTTCTTACATAGAAACTTCTATGACCACCTAAATTGGGTTATAACAGATGCTTATATAATACCTGATCATTGTGTGTGTCACATTTTATCAGGGTTACAGGTTTAACATCTATCTTTTTCCCATTACCCTGTAACCTCTCTGAGGGCAACAACTCTGTAATCTGGTTTCCTTTTATATCTGCAATCCTTACATTCTTTGGGGATGGAAGATGCTGAAGAAATAGGCGTTGAATGCAGAAGTGAATGAATAAACAAATATATGTTCCAAACTATTTCTACACGTAATTTCAAAATCTATTATGTTATAAGGTTTTGAAAAAAACATTGTTATGCAATGAAATCAGAATAACTGCTACTTTCAGGTGTTGGTCAAATATGCTGTCTGTAACCATGAGCTTGACTGATAGTAAAGACCAAAGGTATCCTTGAATGATCTTTCTGATTTAGTTTTTATTATTCATAAGGTTGAAAAATAGGGGTCTTCACTAAGCCAGATTCCTTTGCTCAGCGTCTTTTGTATTATCCCTGATGCTTTGCTCTCAATTCCCTTTTATATAAAATGAGGACCATGCACTGGAATGACCTCCAGAAAAAAGTTTTCAATTAATATACTAATTCATATTTTCCATATTTGATTTTTATGTTTTCTATAGTATGCCTGGTTATTTTCTTTCTGATTTTCCAAGGGGGGTACTCAATACTTCTTGAGGAATTCCTGCATTCCAAATAAATACTGAAAACAAAACAAAAACAAAAAATTGGAAAGGAAATAGCTCTAGGGCTTGATTTTATTTACTTTTTCCTCTTTTGGCATTTTTATTCTAGGCAAATCATTTGATTGGTCTAGAATTTGCATACATCTTGACCATCCAGCCTATTGGAGTACCTCTAAAGTTGCTGCTTACTTAATCAATAGAAAAGGAGACCTGAAAACAAGTCAATTGAATACTTCCATAATCATACTTATTTTACAAGCTAAAGCCCCAAATCTCAAATTTGCTAGCAAATATCACTACTCTCTAGGGGTTTCTCAGAAAGATATTAAATTCCATTCATTTTGTAGACTTTATTTCCCCCCAGCCTGCAACATTTAGATGGTCCCTTACTTGTTTTCCATTATTTGCATTGTTGCAAGTTTGCAGCAGACGATTTTCTAGTCTATTTATTTAAAGGCCACTTTTGAATACAGCTAAAAGAAATATAATGTGGTAACCTATAAATTAGAATTTAGATAGAAAATATACCATTTTTTACTGGTATATTAATTCCTGTTGTAGCCTCAGATAATCAGGTGATAAATAAGGATGTGTCATAAACAATTCAGTTCCTCCCAAGTTTAGTAGTACTTTAAACAGCTTTTTCAAAGGCTGTTCCATTCATTTGACTAAGTAAATCTGTAAGATGCAGTTGCAAAATACCAGTGAATCCATGATACCACATTAAAAGAGAAAGAGGTGAAACATTTCTGTTTACGCACTCGTGGGAACCAGTGTGTTACTTGTGTAATATTCTTTGTAGCTTAAATTAATGCTTGGATACTTTAGAGTTATTTGTCCTATATAAATCAGCATTCGAATCTTACTAGTAACCCCCCCTTTTTTTTAATTACAGTTTTTTCAGTCTGGTACAAAATACTTCAAGTTTAATTTGAATATTAAAGAGTTTTATGGCAGCATTTTGGCTGCTTCTTGCAGTGAGTTCCATTTGAAATTGCAGTCTTAAGTTTCATAGGGCTTTTTAAGGAAGTGATTAATTATTTTACTGTGGTGGTTTATAATGTGTGACTGATTACTTCAGTGTTACATGGAATCTAGCGTTGAATTATTTCTTTTTTATTTAGTTTGAAGGATTTCTCTGCTATACTGTTTCTTAAACCTAAAACAAACATAAAAACAATAAAACAGTCAGCCCTTGGGATCATATATGAAATCTGAGACCACGTATAGATCCAAGAACTGGAAGTGAGAATTTTTAACTCTAAAATCTATGGAGGTAACCCAGAGGTATAAAGAATCTTCACATTTTAAAGTTCAAAGGGACTTTAAAACATCACCTTGTTTAATCACAATACAACTTCATTACGGATTCCATGCTTTGACATATCCTGTCTACCATATAAACTGTAATTTATGAACTAATTATTAAAACATTACCTATATCTTTTCACCAAAGTAATGCGTACCTAACATTCAGGCATTCTGATCAGTATATAATAACTACTAGAACATCAAAGAATTAATTTCACTCCAAAGTGCAGAAACTAAATTTTTGGTAGTTTGTGCTTCATTATTAAACAGTTTTTTTAAATAATAAAATGATCCTGCACTCACCCCATTGCCAACTATCAAAAATTTCATTTCATAAGGAACAAAGGGCCATAGTAAGCAGTATGCATTACCAGGAGTTGGTCATCAGATAACTAATTGATACCTTAGAAAACTGAGCCCAGTAGTCTGCATATAACAGTGAATGTTATAGAATTCAAAGTTTGGGACATTGTTTTTAAGTTTCTTAATGCTGTGGATTATTTTATCCCCAGGATTTTGCACTATGCCTAGCATATAATAGGTGGGCAATGCAAGTTCCTTGAATAACTGAACTAAAAAAATAAATAAACCTTTGAGTAACTTTAGTATTGTGAATAGGAGTTTGAGATAGCTCTGTTCCTACGTTGAGGGTGGACAGTCTTAGAAACCTAGATGAAAGGGAATTTAAGAGTAACTTATCTAATTCCTCCTTTTTCAGTCCCAAGATATGATGTGTAATCAAGATCATACAGCTGCCTAACCAAGGGCATAACCAGATCTTGAACGCAAGGCTTCTAGGTGTGATGAAAATAATTTTGCTTACTTCATTCTTCATGTACAGCCAAGGAGAACTGCTGTATTTATACGACAGGAAGGTCATATTCCCTACCTAAGAATTAATACCTAAAGACCCCTGTTTTATACATTCTGCTTCTGTTCACTTTGGCTTAAATCTATGATAAAGTTTGTTAGCAATATTGATAGAAGAGGTTGCTGTTGAATTTCTTGACCATGGTGTTTATAATGCTTCAAGCAATGTCATTCAGCAGGCAGCTTAGTTGGTATTGATTTTACTAAAAGGAAAAATGTATCCATATAGCATTCCTGAATCATTTGTTGGCAGACTGACTGTTAGTTATGGTCTGTATCTGTTCGATTTAACTCTGGTCAAGTGGCAATGTAGGTGCAGCAATTGGATTCTATCTATCAAGGAATGATGTGTGATATTTTTTTAATGTAACAGAACTCTTCTAGTTTGAGCCACAAAATTGAAAATTGGCTATCTATACACCACACTTAATCTTCTGGTCATGGGAAAGTATCTTTGGTGGGAATTTGAAACCAATAACATAAAAAAGCAACTGCTTCTAGGTACCACTTATGTCATTGTAGCCATGACTATTTAGCTTTTCTTAACAGCTAGCAGGGAAGGTCCTACTCAATCGGACTGGATCAGTCAGAAATGGAAAACTTTATGGGTCTTATATCCTCATGACTTATTGTCCCATGTGCCGGGAAACATCTTTTACATCGCATGCTTACCACAAGAAGTGTTTCTCTATAACTGTAATATTTCCCCCCCAATATCTCTGATAAGAAAAAATAGTAAAACCCACTTTTAGTCTTGATAATTCCATAACAAGTGTGATTCTGAATAAGTCATATATTGCCTCATTTGTAGTATCAGAGAGTTTTGAAATCTATGATGGTAGGTACTATAATATTAACGCCTAAATGTCAGATTCCATAAAAAGGCCTTAACCTATGTGACCTCACTTAATTTTTATAAAATCTTAAATATAGTTTTCTTCATTTTACTGATGTGGAAACTAACGTTCAGATAGAATTTGTTGCTTATATAAATTATGACAGAGCTAGACTCTGAATGCTGGTGGTTGTAGTTCCAAAGACCACAGTATTTTTACTGTATCATGCTGACATCCTGCTCATTATGGATGCTTGCCTGTTATTAAGTTTCTGAATGTATATTGTAGAGTGGTGTCCTTGGGTATCCATAGCAAAGTAAGTTAACTGACTCTTGATTCTGTCTCATTTACAAATGAAAATGGAATCAAATGCATATAAAATTTGCGAGGTTGAAAGTCTCACAGAAGATGATTATGTGCTTCATAATCTTAGGGTTCTTTCCAAATTGAGTATGGGTGTGTGTGTGTGTGTGTGTGTGTGTTTAGGGAATCTGCGGGCTTCTGTGGAATAATCCTTGTTTTAAAGAAGATTTTTCTGATTCTAATTGCAAAGTTATCTTGCTTTGGCTGGGTTCCTCAAGTTTTTCCTGTGATCTCCTGTTCATATTGTTCCTCCAAAGAGATTACCTTTTTAAAAACTGGCTCATAATAATAGATGGCATTAGTTAACATCAATAGTTTCATTTTGTTCTTTAATCAGCATCAATTTTCTTTTTATTTAAACTTAAAGCAATATTTAGTGTAAGTAGTGAATAAAGCTTTGAAATCCATGCTTTAATTATTAATGTCCCAATGGTCTTTTCAATTGACTTGAGGTTGTACAACTATACAAAATTTATTTATGTATAATTAAAATGGCCGACTTTCAGTTTATTTTGTAAACAGATGATTTGTGATTTCACATACATATACATGTATACAGAGACACGTACATGCATTCATTACTATGGAATCCAAATTAGACAGATCTGTAGCTTTAATGGGTTAATTTTAAGTTATATGTAAGTGCTATTGGTGTGAACTTTAGCAGACCAACCAGATCTACAAAAATGTTTTAAGATTAAGTAGATTCTCAATCATAAAAAGAGTCTCAGACTAATCAGATTCTTACTGATATACCAAGAGAAATATGGTATATGATCCAAGAGAAGTATTGGATTTGCTGATTGTGTTGCAATATGATCCCTTTTCTGATCGTTTCAGCTGAAATTTACACCTGGAAAGTATTTTCAGAATCATGCATAATGTTGGTATATCTGGAACTTATATTCCTTTGAGCATTCTCTTTCTAAGCAATATTTCTTACTTCGTTTAGACATACAAGTAGGAACAGACAAAGTGTGATTCCACACCCACGTTATCATCCCTGAAAAGTTTCCTTTTAAATTTAACTGTCTGTGAATGTGCAAAGAGGGTGAAAGTTTTGCTGTCATATTACTCTTGGAAACTTGCATGACATTCAGAACATAGCAAATTGAAAGAAAAAAGGTTGAATTTAAGACAACGTTAAAAATGAACTAGACACATTGGTACTTTCAACAAGGTTACTAGAAACCTCTCTTTCTAATAATAACCACAGAAATAAAGGAAAGGGAAAAAACCTCTTAAAGGATACTGCTTTAGTCTAAATGGAAAGACTTCAAAGCCTGCAATTATAGGTGTGTAAAAAGTCAGGAAGTGAAAAAGCCAAAATAATGAGAGATTCTTGTAATATCTAGTGTCACAAAGTTGCAGTACTGTCAGAAGTTTTGGTCTCAAGAGGTACTTTGGAAAGGAAAAAAAAAAGCCTCAGGAAATAATAACTAGAACTTGGCAAAGAAAGCTCCTTTATGAGAAGTGCCTGCAGGGCAGAAATAATTGGAAGCAGAGGCTTCCTTTGCCCTGACAGGTGCCCCTTGGTTCCACCAGGAGTGGATTCCCTAAAACACCCAAAAACAAGAGTATAATAAAAAATAATCTGGGGATGATCTCAACATTGTATTTAGACAAACAGAAGAAAAAGTGAAGAGAGATATTAACTTAAGTGGACACTCAAACCATGTCCACCATGGAGCTAGAAGGCAATTATTGGGGTAGTTCAGGACAAAACATGCTTTAGCCTGAAGTATCCAGTGAGTATTTCCTCGGATGACTGGGATAACTGTTTTCATGTCCCCAGCCATTTTTTGGAGTGCTGAGCTGGTCTGAGAAACATTGTTGCTTAGCAGAAGGAAAATTCCCTCTTGGTGGCAATGAAAACAGTGCCTTTGAGAGTTTATTTCATCTACCAGAAGGTTCAACCCTCACAAGAGCATACTGGTAGAGAAAAATGTATATCAACAACTACTCTTTCAGCACCGATGCCAGCTTAGCTGCCAAGATAGAACCAAAAATATGAGTCAAGTGAAACAAAAGGTTGAAAAGCATTTAAAATTTATTTTAAAAATCTCGTATCAGAACTTAAATCCCTTATTATGTAATAAAGCAGTTTAAAACTATTTACTTACCTATATATCATCTATCTATCCATCCCAGCTAGCTAGCTATGGAGAGGAAAAAAGCAAAGAGAGAGAGAGAGAGAGAGAGAAAGAAAGAAAGAAAGATATCCAAAGAGCTGCTGTATGAACATCTTCCCAGTAAGAAGCATTGCATATTTTGAAAAGACTTGGTTGATGGGAGATGTTGAAGAAAGGAACTGAGGTTCATTGAGGTTCATAATACTATAGCATGGAAATTTTAAAATATTTTGAAAACTAAAATTTCCCTCTATTCACCTTAGAACTTTGCTATTCTAAAAATACTTAATTTAGTAGAGTGATACCTGAAGAGTGGATTAAAGGATAACATTTTGACTGTGACAGCATGGTTGAGATTGAACCTATATTTCCCAGAATCCCCTTCACTGTATAGTTGCAGGTTGAATTTGGCCAAAAAAGGAACTTGCATGAAATTTTGGCAGTGTAAGTGAAGTAGTGACTAATACTTCCTGCAAGTTATCGTAGTCAGATGCAGTCCTTAGGTATCCTCTCTCTCTCGTCTACTCTGTGTCCACCATCCTTCCCAGTCTGCCACCAGAGGCTTGGCTGCATAACCACAGAGGAGTCACAGCTTTCCACTGATGTTCTTCCCTTCCTTTCAGCATGCTGTAGAGAAAAAGTACTGGATTAAGAAGTCAGAAGACTTTCATTCTTATCCAGGTTTTCCCATAGCTTCAGGACCTGGAGCAATCACTTACTTACTCTGGGCCTCAGTTTCCTCAATTATAGAATAAAGGTATTGGACTAAAGAAACTCTCAGATCCTTTACAGGTCTAAAACCTGATCTGTGTCTCTGCTAGGCTTTTATTACCAGTTGCCTTCCATAGGAGGTGAATCGAGTGAATGATTTCATCACTTCCTCAGGTATGCGCACATGCTTGACCCCACAAAGCCTGCTGCCACCTGAAATCAATTTTGTGCTCCATGTTTTACTTCTGCTCTGATAGACAGAACTCTAGAAGCTCTGCTTTAAAAAATTTATTTTAGTGTCCTGAACTTTTTATTTTAACATATAAGAAAAGCAAATGTAAGTGGCTTCTTACCAGTGGGGATGAAAGAATGACATTAATAATGACATAGGGAAACACTGATGCAGCAGTTTTCTATATTTTTAGTTATTTTGAAACATATAAATTATGTCACAGTTAAGAGTATATACCTAAAGTTGAAATAGTAAAAGAGAGTTGCAAGAAGAGATTTAAAATGAGGACTGATTGGACTGTTTTATTGTTTGAAGTAAAACTGAGGTGCGAAAGTAAAGAGATTCCAGAATGTTCTTTATTATCTGAAAAAAAAAATTTCAATTAGAAAGTCATTAGTAATAATGAGTTAATCATTCTAATAAAATGCCAACATAACCAAAAATACTTCTAAAGAGATCTTATGTGTTTTAACATGTAATGATTGAATAACATCAAGTTCAGTGTATACCCATTTTGACCCTAAGCCAGGCTCTTTAGATTTGCAGTCTAATAAGTTCAGGTGACTGATCCTCAGTTCAGCTCAGAGCTTAGGACCATACTCTTTCATTTTCCTTTAATCATAATGTTCAGCTTATCAATTGCTTCAAATCAGGGAATACAGTTATCATCCCTTTGTCCAATCATTTGATGGTTAATGTGAAAGTACTTACCACATGCTGGAAATGTGCAAGAGACTCAATGCATTTTCCCATTTAATCTTTATAGGAACTAGGGTAGATTATATCATTACCTCTTTTCTCCGGATAAAGAAACTGAGGCTGAGAAAGCTCAGGAATTGCCCAGAGGGCACTTAATTAGATAATCCCAAGCAAGGATTTGAAGGCCAGTGTCCCTGATTGCAAAATCCACACTTCACGTTTATAATATACTGGTTTGTAAGTATAATCCCCTATGGTATCCAGCTGTAACAGTATATAAGTCTCCTGTTCATGGAAGTAGAAAATGAGTCCAGTGAAGTTAAGTGACTTGTCCCTGGGTTACATAGTCAAGGGTACAACATGCTCAAAAGATTGTGTGTAAATACAGATAGAATTCAATTCGGAGGGGGCTTAGCAATTGTATTCATTCAAGGTCTCTTCTTTTAACCTTTATTATTTCAAATGAGTAGTCTCTTGCTGTTCTGTGTACACAGTCTAAAAAGTTGCTAAATATAGAACCCTGATGTGAAGAATATTCCAAGTCAGAAAGATGAACCAGATGACCTTTCATATTCTTTCAAGACAGCCAAATGATATTTATATTTTCCTAAGGTTATTGAATAATTCTAAGTAAAAGTTCATGATCATTTTTTATTTCTATCTTATTTTATTTTTATATTGATGCAAGCAGTCATTTTTGTTATTCTCTTATGAATTAGAATGCTAAAATTTCTATATCTAAACATTTTTAGTGAGAAAATGAACAAATGGTTACATTGACAATTACCATTTTCTTTTTTTTAAAAAGTGCAATAAAGTACAGTATGATGATATATGCCTATAACATTCCTAATTGTGTCTGTCTGACACAAAAAATTTTCAGGTTGAATCCACATTTGAACTCTATGGGTTCAGTGGTAGCTAAGTATGGAAATCTTACAAACAGAAGATAAACTATATATTAAGATTACATTTTAAATTTAATCAGTTCATTTAATAAGTGTAATTTCTTCTTTACTTCAGCTTTTCAACTATTAAAACTAAATAGAATTTAAAATCAGAAAATTTTCTTCATAATATTAATATCAAAAATCTTGATTTATTTATATTATTAGTACTCTAACTCTTTATCTCCATGTATGCCAAACCATTCATTTTTTTATTGTTGCATAATAACATTCATATAACTCTTAGGCTCAGTTCAACTGTGACCTCTTTTGAGAAATTTTCTGCAATGCCTCCAAAATATTCTGCTTTGGTAGTCTGGTTATAAACATGTCCCCAGCTCATCACCTCTTTCTATATCCAAGCCCTCTGCCATGTGACTTGATAGTGCTTGCCATCATGAGTAGAATAGGTTTCTCTACCCTGTGAATGTAGGCAGGTTATGTGAATTTCTCTGTCAAATAGAATGCCGTGTACATGAAACTGTGCCAGTTTCAAGGTCCTGCACACTACTGCTTGCTCTCTTGATATGTTGCTATTACCATGAAAACAAGCTCTGGATAGTCTGCTGGATAATGAAAGACACAAGGTCCAGTCATTATGCCAGATGACCGCCAGCCAAGTGCCAGGAATGAATAAGATCCGTCCTAGAACATCTAGCCCCCAGCTCACACACTGGCTGAACATGTGTGAGTGAACTCCATCCAAGATGGGACAAGCTGACCCAGATCATCAGAACCACCCAGCCTACTTGTAAGTGTAAGAGCAATGGCAAATGCATATTTGTTTACTACTCTGTTTGGGGAGGGGGGTTATTTCTTATCAATAATGTATGATAAACCTTGTTAATGCCAAGCACTTACTCCTCTTCCCTCACAACCAACACTTCTTACATACACTTTTAATTTCTAATCATTTCAGCTATACATATCTTGAATCCGTAAGTAAAGACCGTAGAAGAGCTGTATGTGGTTCTTGTTAACCATCTTTAAATATAATTTTTAATACTCAACAAAGTATATTAGTGTTAGTGGAAGGATTTATAGAGTAAAGGAAAGAACTGTGGAATAAGCATCTACTAGGCTAACAGCATGTACTGCTTCTTTCACATAAGTGACCTTTGGCAAGTCTCTTAACCTTTCTGTACTTTCTAATTTTAAGCCCAGAGTGTTAGCCACTACATCACACTTTAGAGAGAACAGCATCTGGATGCTATCCTCCCACTTTGGTAATGAAGCCAGAGAACATGCACTTTTAGTTTCCATTTTACATCAGGGCCCAGATTTGAAAGCCTTACTCACTCCAAATTCTCTTGGACATCTCTATCACTTTGTACTGCATTAGCATTTCAAATTATCTCTTCTTCCAGCAGCTTTTTCCTTTGCCAATATGTTGAACAGGATAAAATGTAAATGAACTGATTTTGGGGGTAAGGAATGTAAATAATATTAATATATTTCTTGCAGACCTGGTCAAGTGTTGTACTGAATGCTGTCTCCTCTCATGTTAAACATGTGCTTATATATCTGGGTAATTTCACTCACCAGTTCCATCGAAAGGCTTAAAACCATAATGGAGGTTAATTGAAAGAAACATACTATTTTGAGGATGTTTGAAATATGCATGTGTGAATATTAAAAGTACTGATATAAAGCCACCAGAAAGAAAAATCACCTGATAACTAGCTAGTCAGTAGTGATTATACTTGATTTTGAGAGAAATTTGCAGGTGTCACAAATCTTATTGTGCTTTTGCTTTGCCACGTTTAATTTTAACTATTTGCAAATTTTAAGTAATTATCTACATATAAATGGATCTAAATAGCAAATTGCAGATACAAATGATATGTTTCATAAATAATGTACTATCAGTAGAACTACATTTTAAACATCTTGGTAAGAAAAGTAATTGCATGCCCTAATATGAGCTAAACAAATTTTTTAAAGCAAATGTTTGGCTCTCACAATCTTAAAGCACTTGTTTTTTGGAACGCTGCACTTGGTTTGAAACCAGGGTAATTAGCCAGGATTGGCAAGTTTTCCACGAATAAAGTACACGTTTGTGGTCATTTGGAATGCATAAGAATCTACCATTCAGTGGTAGCTCTTGTGTTTATTCTTCAGGAAATTTGGAACTATAGATACACAAATGAGCTTATGAGAATCTTAGAAATCTACGACTGATCTCTCACCTTAATAATTATTAGAGTAGCTTGAAATCATCAGATTCAATTTGTAGAGCCCGGATACTTAAATATTGTATTTATTTTCTCACATGAAATAGATAGGTTTTCAAAGCAGTGTTGATCTGAAGAACACAGGCACAGTATAAATTTTGATTCATATTATTGATACTTAGGGCTTATGCAACAGAAGTAACTAGAAAACTAGGTTGTGTGTTGATTCTCATTGAACTTACTCTTGGCAAGCTGTGTCTAAGTCTTTAATTTAGAAAGGCTCTAATATGACTTTGAGACCTTCAGGTAGGGAATAAAGTCTAATTCATTTATATCCTATTGGATGTCACTCTTGAATCCATCAAGAAATTGAAGTGTGCTTATTAAATTATTCTGGGTCTAGAACAATATACACTAATTGAGATACAGGAATACCATATTTTATTGATATTAGGATGCATAAATTTCACAATTTAACATCTCTAAAATAGAGCTGTATCACAATCAGAAACATCTTAAAATTAGAGTTGCCAGATAACATTAATGAGGTAGTTGCTTGTGTACATGCAAACTTTTATAATTTCTTTTTGGGTGGCATCACTGGTTACAAGCAACCTTTTGACATGTAAATTATTAAACCACTTGAGAATCATTGGAGAAATCTATCAATTCTAGATATTGTCTGAAAACCTTCAATTGTTATCATCTGGTAAAGTCAGGAAAGAAAACTTGCAGCACTGGTGTCAGAGCTTATAAGAGAATCCTAGAGAGAACAGTGGTCATCTTTTAAAAAAAGTTCCTGCACTCTCCTCTCGCCACCCCGTGCCCCGCCATGTCTTGGATGGTACAGAAGACACCATGGTGTGGAAAACCACTGACACCAACAACTGTAAGTTGAAAAGTGATACAAAATTTTTTGATTTTAACGTTAAGACATTTGAGGAGTACCTTAACTATTTTCAAAGTTGTGTTTCACATACACACAGGAGTTAACTTTTTAATTGACCAAAAAAAAATCTCTAAATGATCTTATTTAATAAGTACAGGTTTTAGTAAGAAGAAGACATCATGGAACAATAAGAGCATTGTGTCATAGTTGATTTGGCAGCAATTTTTCATCTTTAGTTTTACAAAAAGTAAGATGTCTAATAAAGGCAGCTTGGATTTATTAAGTAAGATGCTATTTATTTGAGAAATCATATTACTGTTTACACTCTAGGAATATGAGTTTGGTTTTAACCTGGTCATAAAGTGGACACTGAGGACCCAACCAAGCTGTGATAAACCAAATGTGATATACTATGTAGAGAAAATTATTATTGGACATTATAAAAATATTGCTTATGACAGTAAAAGGTCATCACTATGTTTTATAAACTTTGAATGTGAAACAATTTTAATAAAATATAACATGTCTTTTAAAATCAATAAAGAGGGCTTCCTAGGTGGCTCAGTGGTTGAGAATCAGCCTGCCAATGCAAAGGGCACGGGTTCGATCCCTGCTCCAGGAAGATCCCACATGCCGTAGAGCAGCTAAGCCCATGCGCCACAACTATTGAGCCTGCACTTTAGAGCCTGTGAGCCACAACTATCGAGCCCATGTGCTGCAACTACTGAAGCCCATGCACCTAGAGCCCGTGCTGCGCAGCAAGAGAAGCCACGGTAATGAGGAGCCCGCGCACTGCAACGAAGAGTAGCCCCCACTCACCGCAACTAAGAAGAAAGCCCACGCACAGCAAAAAAAGACCCAACACAGCCAATAAAATAATAAATAAATAAATAAATTTATAAAAAAATAAATAAATAAAATCAATAAAGAGGTTTTTGTCTCACTGACCAATTCTCTCAAGGCACCTCTCTCTATATATATATATATAATATACAGACACAATATATATATACATATATATATATATACACACACATACTTGAGAAACTTTAAAAAGAATATATGACTTTACTCTGAAACACTTTCTTAATTTGAGAGTTCTGGATATGCTGGGAAGAAAGACAGCTTTATTTGTGAATCTAGCACATCTTGGGTCTGTTTTATTTAATGTCTTCCTTTAGCTTATCCTCTTCTTTAGCATTTTATTATAAGCAGCAAGAACCCAGGAGGCATCTTCCACATTCTGCCTAGAAATCTCCATAGATAAATTATCATTTCATTAGATACATTTTCTACTTACTACTTTATCACAAGTAGTTTTCCAAAACTTTCTGCCAGTACATAGCAATAATTCCCTTTTTTCAGTTTCAAATTCTCTTCCTTTTTCTGCAAGATCTCACTGACAGCCCCCTAAGAGGCCATCAGACTTCCACTAACTATATTCAAAGCCCTTCCAACTTTTGTCTGTCTACTATCCATAGCTACTGGCAGTTTTTTAAGTTTTTTGTTACATAGAACCCTACTGGTGGTACCAAAATCTGTTTCAGTTATTATAATTATGTAACAAAAATTCTCAAAATGTAGTGGCTTAAAACAGCAGTATCAAATATTATCTCTCACAATTTTGGTGGGTGAGGAATTTGGGTAGGGTAGAGTGGGAACAATTTGTCTTGACTCCATAAGGTTTGGGGTCTCAGGTGAAAGAAGGGGAGACTGGGGACTGGAAAACGTTGAAAGTTTTTTTTCCTCACTTGACTGGAAGTGGATGCCGCCTGTTAACTGGGGACTCCAGTTTCTCTTCCTGTTATATTCTCCATGTGTTGGGTTTGGGAATTCCAGTAGAATGGTTGGGATCCAAAGGCAAAATTCCAGAGAGAGATGGGTAGTGGCGCAGAGTGTCAGGCTGAAGAGGATCATCTTTGTGCCCTTACCCTGAAAGTCTCATATTGTCACATCTGTCGTGCTTATTTATCACAAGAGGTACAAAGCCCAATGCCTCTATAGGAAGACAACAGAGACCCTACCTTTACATGAGAGTGATGCTTGGACTATAAGATGAGTACAGTTGGAAAATGCAACCTGACTCCATGGGGTTCTGTGGGTAAATTCTCAATTTTTGTTTTGTGAAACACATCTTTATTTCACCTTTATAATTGAACAGTATTTTTATTGAGTATTATCTAACTCTAGGTTGGGAGTTAATTGTTTTTTAATACATTGATAATATCGTTCCAGTGTCTTTTGTTGTTCATTGTTGTTTTCTAGAAGTCAGTTGTCAGTCCAGCTTTGCTCCTTCAAAGGTGTCCTGTTATTTTTTTTCCCATTTTTTCTCCCAGATTTATTTATAATTTTATATCTGTTTTGCCATTATACTATAATACGACTAGGTGTTAGTTTTTATTTATACTACTTGGTATTTGTTAGGCCTATTGATTTTGTGGATTCATGTCTTTTATTGTTGGGGGCAATTATCAGTGATTATCTCAGTAAATTTTGCTGCTGCCCTATTCTATTCCTTCTTTGCTTCTATGACCCTTATGTTAGAACTCTTTATTATATTATTTTTTATTTTTTAACAATTTTTTAAAAGTATTTTTCCCCTTTTTTATTCTAATTTCTTTTAACATTTCTCTTAGCTTATTATTTCTTTTAACTGAATTCTAAATATTCCATTGTCCAGCTATACCACAGATTATTTATTCATTCATCTATTGAAGGGCACTTTGGTTTGCTTTGGTCAATTGTAAATAAATCTTCTATAAACGTCTGTGTGCACATTTTTGTATGAACAGAGTTTTCAGCAACCTTGGGTAAGTCCTAAGGAGTGAGATTGCCAAATCATATGCTAAGGGTAAGTTTAATTTTGTAAGAAACTTTCAAACCATCTTCCAAACACCAAAGTGGCTGTAATATTTTGCATTCCCATCAGCAGCGAATGAGAGTTTCTATTGCTCCACATCCTCTCCAATATTAGGTGTTGGCAGTAGCATGAATTTTGACCATTCTAATAGGTGTGTAGTGGTGCTTCATTGTTGTTTTAATTTGCATTTCTCTAATGATACATAGTGTGAAGCATCTCTTTGGCCCATTTTTTAACTGGGTTGTTTGTTTTCTTTTTGTTCAATTTTAAGAATTCTTTGTATGTTTTGGACAGTAGTCTTTTATTATATATATCTTTTGCAAATATTTTCCCCCAGCCCATGGATGTCTCTTCATTCTGTTGACTGTGCCTTCTGTTATTATCACTTTTTTATTTCTAATATCTATAGTACCTGTGCTTCAGTTTCTTCTATCTGTTGTGTATGTTACCAGTTTTGTTTGTTTGTTTGTTTGTTTGTTTTTTAATCTGCCTAGATACCGTTTATTCTGTGCTGGACATGTATTTGAAATAATATTTGTAAAAATAATTTGAGATCTTGGATGATGCTATTTTCTTTCAGAAAAGATTTTTTTATTTGCTTCTGTCAGGTACCGGAGCACTATTAATCTTAGATCTTAGTGGAAAAATATCTGTAAAGTACCTAATATATGCCAAGCATTCTTTTGCACTCTGGAATGGAATAGAAAACTAAGTAGACTGAGTCCTTGTCCTCATGGAAGTTATATTCTACTTTGAGTTTGTCAGATTTTGAATATAGGGAAAGCTTGTTGCTTTTGCTATTTATATCAAGTCCACACTCTTTTGGCATTAAAAAAATCTTCATTTTCCTTTAAGTGACTACTTTTATCCATTAAAACTATTTCTGTTGGAACTATAAATTATGGGTCTCTTCTGCACCACCCCTCATAGTGAAAGTGTTCTGTGGACATGGGAAGGGAAAATTAGAATAAATCAAAATAGTAGTTATTTTAGAAATAGCTTTAGTCCCTGAGGAAAATATAGTGATCAGCTGCTTTTAAAATAATCACTACCTTGAATTTATCCTTTTAGATTGAATATTAAATTATATAATTTGTATACTTATAAAAGACTATATTGTTCTTTCTTTGAAATGTGAATTTGATTTTTTATAGTAACTTTTTATAGAGATAAAAAATTAAATGGCTCAAGTACATTTAATATATCTACTCAATCTTTCTTTTTGTTGTATTTACAAACGTATAGAATTTGGTAATTTTTCAATTAATTTCTCCATAGGAAAAATAAATTTACAATAAAAGTGATTAACATTCAAATTTTCTACTACTAGAAGTGATTGAAAAATGCCTACTATTATTGCAAGTTCTTTGAATCAAACTGTGGTTTAACATCTGAGAGTACATAGTTACTAGAAATATTACTATTTTTATTCTGAAAAGGTTTGTTGAAGCTTTGCTCTTTGTGTCTCTGTTCAAATTTATCGACTGAAGTCATGATTACAGTACAAAAAGCATACTTAATATTTAAATAGTGCTTAACTTCTCGAAAAGCATTTTACAGTCATAGTCCTATTTCATACTTAAATAGCTCTCACACAGGCAATCCTGGTGTTATATATGCCATTTTATGGATGAAGAAACTGAGGCTCAGATAACTTACTTCCCAAATCTTACATAGTAGGGGAGTGTTCGAATTAGAATCACCAAACTTCTGACTTCTAGTCTTGTCCCTTTCTTTCACTTTACTGAATGTATTCTGCAGATCACCATCCTGTGGGATGCAATATTAAACATTTTTTAAAGGCTCTATGGCAAATAAATTTGAGCAATTCCAATTATTGCAGATTTGCAGTGTATGTTAGCATCTTAACAAGTTCTGAGATGTCCATTGGCACTGTTTAACTTTGTTTAATCCAGCCTCTCTCACATTTATTTGTGCATGGAATTCTTTTTTTCATGAGATACATATTCATAATCTGTATAAATGTACTCTATAAAATATATTACCCAAAGAGCAGTACTGTATTATATTCTGTAGCTGGTCTTATGTTTTATCCATTGTTTGTTTTTTTTTCTGTAGGCCAAAAGCACCTTATGGAATTCCAAGAGATGTGCTATATAGTTTCTACCCTCAAATGGTTTTCAATTCTCCTAGGAGCAGAATACTTCACTGATCTGAAACGTTTCACAAACTATATTACGTCGTAATGGACAATAAGTGATGTGGTTGCTGAGAAGATGGAGTAATCAACAAGGACAAAATTTTCCCAGGTATGTTTTCATGGAGAAGGCTGTTATAGAAGATTACTGAACCGATATCTATTCTAATTTTTGCCTTCATTTCTTTGTGTGATAGTGGATAATTCAGTTCATTTAACATCTCCAGATTTCTTTTTTAATTCTTCTAGAAACTCGTATTTATTTGACTAGATCATTACTTTTCAAACGGTACCTGACAAAATTCTTGAGAGAGCATGGCAGGGAGGAAGTTGGGAGAAATTTTGTGGCACCCAGTTACCCCAAGAAGGCCCCCTGCTTCCGTGGTGGTCTTCTTCACCAGATTTCATGTGAAAAATAGATTCTCAGGATGAAATTAACTTTGAAACCAGTTCCTTTGGAAGACTAGTTCCTTTCTGTTTTAACATTCTAAGAATCTCAATCTATGGAAAACTGAGAATGAAAAATCAAAACTATTTTGATTTTTATAATAAACTATTTTAACTTTTATAAAATCTAATCAATCTGTATACAGTAGTTACTCAAATTAAAAAAATTTTTTTAATAGTGTCATTAATTAATCAACAAAATTTCTTAAATAATCTGTTTGGAAAATATTAGGTACTCAGAATTTAAAACTTGATATCCATGATTATTTTGTAGTAACATGGAGTGATTACACAAAGCAAAATCACAGAGTATTCACTTATTGTTCAATATAATACCATATGCTAATTTAGAAAGCAGTCTTTATGTATTTTGGTTTCTGGAATTATTGATCAATCATCACTAGGAGAGAGTTTGAACACTAAGGGGAAATTACTTTATTCATAAAGATTAATTTAAAGTGCAGGCTACATTCTTCTCATGAACATGGATTTATAACAGTGTCAGAAACAAGGATCCATTTGAGCTTTGAAAGAAGAGTTAAGATCTGGGGAAGGATCTCATTTTTCAAAAACTATTTGGATATCCAATAGTCCTTCTCTTGGGGTGACTTAAATTTTCCAAAAGGGAACACTTCGAGAAGCAGCAAAATGTGTTCATTTCTTTCTACCTCAACAATGACTCTGACTAAAATTATACCTAAATTGTGTTTACTGAAATAAACAGACCTCCACCATCACCTTCTGTGGGATTTATCAGGCAGGTCAATAAAGCTAAGTGAGAGTAGATGGCCTTTTGGAGATATATTAATGGGCTTTTACCACATAATGGTTCCCTAATTGCTTGCCTTAATGTACCTTCAAAAATTAAGCAATTTATCCCCTACCTCCTGAGTGACTTAAATATTGGGAATTTTTCATTCCTATGTCCAAGTTGTTTAGGATGACTTTCAGGGAAGTGGTGAGTAGAGAAGAATATTCAGATTTACTGCTTAAAAATTCCTTTGTTATAAAAAGTTGTTGCGTCTGTAAAGTACTAAGAAGAAGTTATATAGTCTGTAGATGTATGAAGGGACAAAAGAAAAATGATGGCAACTTTTAGTTACAAGGTCTCCTCTATATCCATGGGGAAAAAATCATTCTACCGCAAGGATACCACGTGCACTTTCTCCTTTTGATTGCACTACTGTATAGATTTATCAATAGTCTTTTGAAACCCATATTGGAATGGGTTTGATAAATATACAGTTAAACACAGCCTGACTTCATATGCATGTCACCAGGTTTAAAGTGATCTATTCCCATTTTACTCAGATAGTAAACTATTTAAGAGTCCATGGAATGGTACCCTACAATGAAACCTATTATCTGATCTGGGCATCTTGCAATTCACTTAATTTGGCTGAGCTTCAAATGCTTAATCTGCAGGAAAACTTATGTCAGAAAACCTAAGTAAATGAAAGCACTGAGGATAGATATGACTGATATGTAAGCAAAGCAATTCTTTCACTTGGAAGACTTTACTCCTTGATTATGGCACTCAATGGTAAAGCAACAACATCATATTTTCAAAAATGTAAGTACAGCATACTAAAGGGACATAAAATGGGGATGTGGGAGGGAGAAAAAGTGAGAGAGAACGTATTTGTGTGGAGGAACAGGGGTGGGGCAGAGCAAGGAGTACTTCGATGAAGAAAGATTGATATCCCCAAGTAATTTAAATTCAAAATTGAATGTGTTTGGTACCTGTGGCCCTATCATCACCTTACTTCTGTAAAATAGCATGAAACTCTAAAACACTAGTCTCTCCTATTGCTCTTTTCTAAATTCAATCTGATACAATTTTTAAAGACAGTGAAAACTCAATCAGACACTCTGAGTAGATCAAAGAAAATGCAAACCTTTATCTTTTGTGTTTCCCTTCACAGTTTAGCAGTTCTCAAGCTTAAAGCCTTCAGTGGCCACCTCAGCAAAAGAATACCTCAATCAAGTGCCATAGTGTGTTAATGAATCTTAATAATAATAATGAAAGAGACTCCTTTAATGTGCATAGAGGTCTTCATTTGTTATTCATTTAAGAGCTTAAATCTCCAGTTAAAAAAGAATACGATTTTCTCTGATTGTCAGCCCACTGACAAGTATGGAGTGGTAAGTACAATGTGCCTGGTGAGATTCTAGAGAGTGTATCTGTTGCTTAAAACCATTTTCATCATTCATTCACCAGTTAAACAAATATTTATTGAATGTCCAAGAAGCGCTGGGCTATAGTAAGTGCTAAGAAAAAAGAATGATTGAGAAAAGAACTCCTGAGAATGTCTTGAACCATGGAGGAGACAGACATATATCTTTATAATAATAAGACCATTAATAAATGTGTGTAGAAGATAACCCCAAATAGGTGATAGATACTCTAGCTTAGGGTGTTGAGATGGTAGAGGATCCAGGGGCAGTTTTATACTGAAGGAAAGACTTTTAAGTGAAACAAATCAGCCCTAGTTCTGTTCTATTTCTAGCTCTCCAGTGGCACTCAGATCCAACATTAGTTAAAGATCACGCTACATTACACATTATGCTTTTTCAAACATTGTGTTCCAAATAGGTAAGACTATCTTCAAGCAATTCTCCCATTCTTTTGCATTGTATAAGAAACAGTACATCTCTTTTTTTCTCCTCTCAAACTCTGCATGATTTTGTGAGTGGTTAGATTTTAGGAGAAATGAATCTGCTACCCAGTTTTTGTTGTTTTGTTTTTGTTTTTGTTTTTGTTTTTCTCACAAGGATAATCAGTTGTTAAAACTCTTTTTTTTTTTTTTTTTTTTTGATCTGTAAAATAAAGAGAAATAGAGGCTAACATAGACTCTGGTCAGAAGCAAAAGTTTTAGAGCTAGGATTTGAGATTAAATTTGAGACTTGGCTCTGATATTTATAGGTTATATGATCCCAGGAGGATGACTGAGTTCTTTATGCTTCAGTTTACATCTTTAAAATGGACTAGTAACACTCTCATCATTGGACTGGGGTTGGGGGGAGTAAATGAGCTAACACAGGCAAAGTACTTAGAATAGTGCTTAGCACATGCTAAATGCAACGTAAGTATTAGCTATTATAATCCATACACATAAATCAGTGTGGGTAGGAGTGAGATCACAAGGACTATTAGTCAAAAAATGAAATCACTAAAATCTATGTTCTTAAAAAAATAGCCGTTTATTTGACTGAAGCAATTTTTTTCCTATTCAGGTAAGATTCAGTAAACATTTGTTGAGTTCTTTACTATTGACAGTGGAGATGTACAAATATATACAAAGTTTAAAAATGGGCAGAAATCTTGCCCTCCTTGAACTTAAATTCAAGACAGTGAAGTTGAATAGGAAGATTAGATTAACTGAATTTTCAGATCCCATCCTAACCCATGACTTTAATAAACTGTTTGAGGAATTTGTTTTTCAGTGAAATGAGCATTTACTATATGGCATGCTTTGTGCTCAATAATTTTCCTACCTTTTTTTTTTCTTTGTGATGGAGCTGTAAGGAAATTATTGTCAGCATTTTACAAATGAGAAAACCACGATATGGGAAAGTTAGGAAACTTAGCCCAGATGGAACAGTACTCAGTAGCAAAACTAAAATGCAGACTTAGGAGATCTGATTCCAAGGGCACATGTTCTTTACCAATAACTAGTATTATCTCATTTTAAAATTCAGTGTGGCAGGATTACAGAAAAGAAAAAAGAAAAAAAAGACTTTCAATATTTCACTCAGTATAGAAAATGTATTGAAATATTTTGTTAGAAAAATGAAACTTGTTCGCACTTGTTACTTTTTGGTACTGAGCATATGTATGCTTGTTATATGAATCTTTATAATTTTATCTATTTTTTGAAAGGCACACACAGAGGATCAAATCATTTAGTATGCAATTACCATGTGCCAGGCTCTGTTCTAAGCTCTTTGTGTATATTACTCATTTAATCCACACAAGTATCTTGTGTGAGAGATGCTATTATTAAACCACAAATTTTAGAGATGAGGAAATGGTAATATGGAGAGATTGAATAAGTGATAGAGCTGATATTCAGATCCTGGCAGGAGGGTTCCAGAGCATGTGCTTTTCGTAAAGCTATTTGCTACTCTCATTTCAAATAGCAAAATGTAACACTTATGGAGTTTTTGTAGTGTGAAAAGCACTGTTACCCTTATTTGGCATGAATTAACTAGTTTAATTCTATCAACAACTTTAAAACGTTGTAGTATAATAGAAACTTGTATATTTGCCCTTTAAAGTTGGAAAATGTGAACCACACAGAAGTTAGTAATCTGCTTAAGTCCACGCATCTAGAACAAATATCATCATCAACATTAATAGTTACCTTTGAATATTCAAATGCGTCAAGTATAGTGATACCATTTCTTTTTGATTATTTTACTGGTTCATCAGATTAACTCTGCCAGGCAAGTGCTAGTCGCATTTTACATATAAGATAATTGAAGCTCAAAAAGCTTAAGTAAATTGTCCAAACCAAAAAGAAAGTAAACATCTAAGCCAATATTTGAACCAGTATCTTGCTGACTCCAGATGGTCAGGGTCTCATCCAAAGGTGTAGACTGAGATATTTCAAGCAATTTCATACTTACTCTCTAAAAAAGATAACAACCCTTAAGGAGTGTCTTGGGAATAAAATGTGATTTTTGGACATGTTTTGCATTCAGTACTTCACCAAACCCATCCCCCTAATTTTTTGGAGAAGGTGAAAAAATTGGGTCATTGTTGAATACCGTTCTTAATTTTGCCTTTTGAGTATACTATGTCAGTCACCTCCTGAGTATATAACTCTCTCTATAATTTACTTATAGAGTGAGATAAAAGTTCCATTACACTCCAAGACTGATTACCCAGGTTTTTTCATTAGATGAAGTTAAAAGCCCAGAATCTTTATCTAAAGACCATCTGACGGGAATTGTGCTGACATGATACTTTCATTTCTGGTTGACGCTATAGGGTGAATTTTCATTACTTAGCAATTCCTTGCAAATATTACTCAGGTTATGCTAGTGTGAACTGTAAGTCCCCTGAAAGGATCTGACAAGATAAAACGGCTGTTTTCCAAGTATTTCCATTTCAATCTTACACATAAGCGATCAGAGTTCTGTATAATACCTATCCAGGGCCATAAAGACCTCTGATGTCAGCTCTTTCCATTTCCCACTAGACCAATGTGATAGATAAACATGTGTACTGTCTCCTTTGTTGTCCTTTTTGAGTAAAGTTTTAACTTGTCACTATTTGTGTTGCTAAGTACAACAATGAATTATTCACCTAGAAATCTGAAAATAGAATTTCATTATATGCTGATGATGTATAATTTTTTTTTTTAATGGGCAAGTCCAGCTAAGAATTCTCTTATACTTCAGAGACAACTATTTCAAAGACAGATCAGTGGGGAAAAAAGAAAAGTCCTTCAATAACCCAATCTTCATTTAACTGATTTGTAGGACAAGGTCAGACTTCAGTGTGTTTCTAAAAGAGACCTTATGGATTTGCTAAAAATATCATAAGCAAATAATGACTCACATTTACATTGTTACCTTAAAATACATCTGAGTAATGTTGGTATGTTGGTGAAAGCTATCATGAGAATATAAATGTCCGATTATGGGAAAATAGAGTTGGATTTCGGGGCATATGAACTGTTTTATGTTGTATCTAACGTGTGTATTGACTCAATGCACTATATAACCTAGTTCTTCTATATGGATTTACTTCAAAGCTTATCAAAATATATTTGTAGATTACCAACTGTCTAATCATAATAAAGTACACAAGAATGTCTGAATGATAAAGAAATAATAATGATAACGCTGTTCCTGATGCTAATGACAGTAACTTGTATTTACTGAGTTCTTAGTATGTTCACTCTTTCAACAGAGCAAAATACCTCATTTAACACTCAAGAGAATGAGTTTTGCATGTACACATAAGATATGTATTATTTTTTATTATCTCAATTTTATAGATAGAGTGATTGGTGTTTAAAGAGATGACTTTTCATGCAACTCACATGAGGCAGAAGTGTGATTCAAATCCAGCTTTGTCTAACTCAAGAAACAATGGTTTTAACTCACCGTAAATTACAGACAGCAGTTAAAAGTAAGACACAAGGACATGTCTATTCATAAATCAGGTTACTCTTTGTGGTATTTTCTCTTGTGGAAAAAAAATTTCCTGCAATTGTTTACCTTTATGAATGCACGGTAGTTTCTCTCCATTCCCCAAGTTTGCTCTCACTGTACTTGTTAGTTTTCTTTTCTCTTCTCAAAGAAAGTACATTCAGTTTTTACTTCCATTTCTAATTTTGGTCATAATTTAATAACTGTTATGAAACTAGCCCTTCCACCAGATAAAACTTTATAATTTGAAGAATATATGAAGCCAATGCTTTCAGGAGTGGACAGCAGGCAGCACAAGATTGCAATGACTGAGAGAAGGAAAACTCACAATGTGAGCATTACGTTTACCCAGTTCTCTGCCTGAGTATAATTTCATGGCCACATTTCAGAGAGCTGTAATCCAAGCTGAAGACACAGTCAAGAGAGTTTAGGCAGCTAATGTGGTCAGAATCTGAAGGACAGAGCAACAGAGAGGAGGGCTCAGAGCAGAATGGGGGCTTTATATTTCACATGAGGACTGGGCTATGCAAATACAGGGCAAGACCTCCCAAAGCATACCAGATAATGTGAAGAGTGAAGGGGTATTCTAAATAGACTTTGACAAGTTAAGGATATATATTGTTCCCCATAGAGAACCAATTAAAAATTAAAAGGAGAAATAGCTACAAAGTCAATAAGGGAAATAAAATGGTATGCTAAGTTAAATAATAGTTTTTGAAAAGCAAGAAAAGTACAAAAGAGAAACAAAACACTGAAGGAACGAATGGCAAGCAAATATATTGATCTCTTAAACCAAAGAGATCAGTAATTATATTAAATGTAAATATACTAAACAGTTCCAGTGAATAAGCAGAAACTTGGTAAACAATGAAAATAAAGCAGATCCAATTGTGTCTTTTCTACAAAACATGATATTAACGTATAAAACATAGACAGACTGGAGATAAAAAAAAGCAAAAAGATAGCATACAAAGAGTAAGTAAAAAAGATGACATGGCTATAGTAATATCAGAAAACATACATTTCATGACCAAAATTATTAAAAGAGATAATGAAGAAAATACATTGTAAGAGAAAGAATTTACCAGGAAGACATTACAATTATAACTATGTATGTATCTAATAACAGAGTATTAATATATATGACTCAAAAACTGTCAGAAGAGGAAAAGTAGACAAATACACAATTATGGTCAGATTGTTAACATCCCTTTCTCAGTAATTAATTGGACAAGCAGACAAATATGTATATAGAGGATCTCAACACAAACAACTCACATGACTTAATTGACATATAACCGTGACATATAACATTTAACTCTAGAGCAGGGGTCCCCAACCCCCGGGCTGTGGACTGGTACGAGTTAGGAACTGGGCTGCACAGCAAGAGGTGAGCAGTGGGCTAGCGAGGGAAACTTCATCTGCTGCTCCCTATCACTCCCTATCACCCCAAATCGCTCGCATTACCATCTGAACCAGCCGCCAGCCCCAGCCCCTCCTGGTCCATGGAAAAATTGCCTTCCACGAAACTGGTCCCTGGTGCCAAAAAGGTTGGGGACCGCTGCTCTAGAGTATAACCCATTTTAAAGTAAATAGGAAATACTCACTAAGACAGATCATACACTGGGCTATAACATGTCTCAATAAGTGTCAAAAGTTTGAAATCTCACAGAGTACACAATCTGAACAAAAGAGAGTTAAATTTCAAATCAGTAATAATAACATGAAAAAATCCCTTATATATTTGGAAATTAAATTGCACATTTCTAGATAATCCATAGCTCAATAAAGAGATTACAAGGGAAGTAAAATATTTTGAGGAATAAAAATCAAAACTATGTATCGAAATACACAAATATGAAAATATCAAATATATCACTAGTAAATACAGTCACATTCTGAGGTACTGGGGATTAAAACAAGTGAATTCTTTTTTGAGGAGGGTACAATTCAGCCAACAATACAAACTTTATGTTAAGTGAATGAAGCTGGACACACAGAAGTCTATACTGCATGATTTCATTTATATTGAATTCTTAGTAAGCATAATTAATCTACAAAGATGGAAATTGGATTAGTATTGTTTGGTGTGTGGAACAGTAATAGTGGTGTGTACTGCCTGCAGTGGAGTCCGAGAGAACTTTGGGAAGATGGAAATGCCCCATATCTTAATGTTTGTTCCATAAATGTACATATCTATCAGAAATGATGAACCTCTGTGATTTTATTTTATATGTTGTACTTCAATATATTTGACCTCAAAAAAAGATACTCAAATTTTAGTTCAGCAAACATTTAGCACTGTGCTGTTCTCTGGGGATAAGAGTATTCTCCAAAATTTACTGTCACCCTTTCTTAGACCTGTGCTGACTTTAAGCTGATTTGATAGTTATTTTTATCATTCCAGTATTACAAATAAAGAAATTGAGGCTTAAAGAGTGCACAGTGCACAGCTAGGAAAGTGTTGATAATAACATGGGAATGTAATTCAGACTCTGTGCTTATAGCCTATTCTTGTTTCAAGGAATTCTAAATTGAATGGGTAATTTCCTTACCACTTGCTTCCTATATGGATTTGGGAAGATCGCATCGATATTGCATTTTTTTAGTTTATAAAATGGAAATAACAGCTATTTACTAAACAGAGTCTCTTTAGAGTATGTTAAAGGCCTAAAGTATTTTCTCAAAAATATGATGTTTTGCTATTGTTAAATATGGCATTTTTAAAATATGAATTTCAAATTGGATGCAAGTAATTCAATTAAATATTCTTGAAGGTATTTTTTTCAAGTAGGGAGTAATGAGGAAAGTTTTGGCACCTGAAACTTGGAAATTATTTTATGTTTTCACGATTGTTTGTACGAAAATGCTGTTAATCTTGCCCACTTCCTCAAATTACTTTTGTAATGAAGGCCAGAATAAAATGTATAATTGGTGCATGTTTTAAAGGTAAAAATCACACCTAGGAAAATTTCAAGAAGCTAGCATATATGCACAAAAAGTAGAAAATACATAAAACAACAAAATCCAGGGAATTAATAGTGCTCAAAAGACAATTTAAAAACAGTACTGAATGCAGGGCTTATTTTGTGATTTGAAAAACAATTCTTATGCTGACTGCCAAACAATAAAGATATAGAAGTTTTTTCTCTTGTATTTCATATATGTAAATCGTTTGTGTGTGTGATGAGAAGCTCTACTCTTAATTAAAAGGAGGAAGAATATAATTTTTAATAATAAAATATCTACTACAATTATTTACTGTAGTAGATATTCTAAAGAATTTTTACCCATAAGTCCTTTCAATTTTATCCAGGACTTTAATATGTAGTTTTTGATAAGTAAGGTGGTGGTGTTTATTTTATTAACACATTTCATAATTTGCCTATATTTTATGAATGTGTCTATATGTAAATATATATGAATATATTTCTGAATGTATATAGATATTATTTCCATGTAACAAACATTTCTTAGTGAAACCATTGAAGTTCTTAAAACAGGAGCAGAAACAAGATCTACACATTGAACAATTTTTTTTCTCTGCAGTGATATGATCAAGCATCTTGCATTGTTGTTCTTCCAAGCCACATACTATGTATATGTACATTGACATTACAAATGATCTCAAGAAAAATTATTTTATCTTAAAAATGTAGAAAAATATTATCCTATATGTATCCATGCAAATTAATTATTGAAGGTAATTCTGCCCAAAAGCATAAAATCACTTAAAATAAACACCACACTTAAATAATTTTTTTAAAATTATTGTCAGATCTAATTTTTTTCCTGTCTCTAAAGTTAGTACATGTGACTACTGATAATGATGGTGAAAACCAAATATGTTATGAGTTTTCTTTATTATTTTTTTGTAGTGGATTTTAAAAGGATTAGCAAAGAGTTTAAATTGTGGCTAGAAAGAGAACTACAGAAATTTTTATTTTAAAAAGACCATAGATAGCCTCTTCAATAAGTGGTGCTGGGAAAATTGGACAGCAACATGTAAAAGAATGAAATTAGAACACTTCTTAACACCATACACAAAAATAAACTCCAAATGGATTAAAGACCTAAATGTAAGGCCAGACACTATAAAACTCCTTGATGAACACATAGGCAGAACACTCTATGACATACATCAAAACAAGATCCTTTTTGACCCACCTCCTAGAATCATGGAAATAAAATCAAGAATAAACAAATGAGGGGGCTCCCTGGGTGGCGCAGTGGGTAGGAATCTGCCTGTCAATGCAGGGGACACAGGTTCGATCCCTGCCCCAGGAAGATACCACACACCGTAGAGCAACTAAACCCATGCACCACAACTATTGAGCCTGCGCTCTAGAGCCCGTGAGCCACAGCTATTGAGCCCATGTGCCACAACTACTGAAGCCCATGTGCCTAGAGCCCGTGTTCTGCAACAAGAGAGACCACTGCAATGAGAAGCCCGCGCACCACAATGAAGAGTAACTCCCGCTCACCACAACTAGAGAAAGCCCATGTGCAGCAACGAAGATCCAACACAGCCAATAAAATAAATAAATAAATAAATAAATTTATTTTAAAAAAAGGAATAAACAAATGGGACCTAATGAAACTTAAAAGCTTTTGCGCAGCAAAAGAGACCATAAACAAGACAAGAAGACAACCCTCAGAATGGGAGAAAATACTTGCCAATGAAGCAATGCACAAAGGATTAATCTACAAAATATATAAGCAGCTTATGCAGCTTAATACTAAAAAAAGCAAATAACTCAATCCACAAATGGGCGGAAGACCTAAACAGACATTTCTCCAAAGAAGACATACAGATGGCCAACAGACACATGAAAAGATGCTCAACATCACTAATCATTAGAGAAATGCAAGTCAAAGCCACAAGGAGGTATCACCTCACACCGGTCAGAATGGCCATCATCACAAAATCTAGAAACAATAAGTGTTGGAGAGGGTGTGGAGAAAAGGGAACTCTCCTCCACTGTTGGTGGGAATGTAAGTTGGTACAGCCACTATGGAAAACAGTTTGGAGGTTCCTTAAAAAACTAAAAATGGAACTACCATATGATCCAGTAATCCCACTACTGGGATTATAAAACCATAATCCAAAAAGAAACTTGTACCATAATGTTCACTGCAGCACTATTTACAATAGCCAGGACATAGAAGCGACCTAAATGCCCATTGACAGATGAATGGATAAAGAAGATGTGGCATATATATACAATGGAATATTACTCAGCCATAAAAAGGAATGAAATGGAGCTATATGTATGAGGTGGATAGATCTAGAGTCTGTCATACAGAGTGAAGTAAACCAGAAAGAGAAAAACAAATACTGTATGCTAACTCATATATACGGAATCTAAAGAAAAAAAAAATGGTTCTGATGAACCCAGTGACAGGGCAAGAATAAGGATGCAGATGCAGAGAATGGACTGGAGGACAAGGGGTTGGGGGGTTGGGGTCGAAGGGGAAGCTGGGGCAAAGTGAGAGAGTAGCATAGACATATATACACTACCAACTGTAAAATAGATAGCTAGTGGGAAGCTGCTGTATAACAAAGGGAGATCAACTCGATGATGGGTGATGCCTTAGAGGGCCAGGACAGGGAGGGTAGAGGGGAGTCATGGAAGGGAGGGGTTATGGGGATATACATATAAATACAGCTGATTCACTTTGGTGTACCTCAAAAGCTGGCACAAGAGTGTAAAGCAATTATATTCCAATAAAGAGCTTAAAAAAAAAAGACAATAAAAAGGGAATTTTTTTTTTAAATTGCAAACAGGCTTCCCATTAGCCTCTCACTTCTACTCATTTTTGAAAGAATGAAAAATGACTAGCATTACTCAATATTCTTTTATTTCATCAAGAATGATAATGCTTTGTATAATTTCTGCTTCAAGCCTGAGTAGTGATAATCGTGCATTATGTTTCTTTTAGTAATCAAAGAAAACTATGTCTCTATGAAATTCTTCAATATCTAGTTAAGATGGAATGTTTTCCTTTGACAGGTAACCTTATATGGAATTTTTCTGAATGCGTCCTTTGGGAAGCATGTCCTGGTGGTGCTCACAACTCCTTTTGGATCTTTCTTTTAATGCACATCACAGTAAGTAATACCACATACTTGTTGCTTCTTTGTGTCTCCTGTTTGTAAATTTAATTCCACAAACCAATTAATGTCTGTGTCCAACATGGAATTACTGGGGGGAGGGAGGAGTTGCATAAAGCATCTGGCCGGGTGCCATTTTACAGTTACGACGAGAATCATCAGTTGTGTGACTGTGAGAATAACCAAGAAGGCAGGAGTGAAATATGCCCAGTAATGCACAGGTTGCAAGTGTCCAGAACTAAATGTCTCCAATTCCAGAATGGTATCAAGCGTGTGAATCACTCTTGCAGAGATCAGTCAAAGAAAAGGGCCGTTCACATGAACACTGTTTTGTAGGTTACAAACAACTGGAAGACGTGACAACCCTGGGAAACTCCCACGTCACTGCTGAGGCACTTTAGCCCCAGTGATTACATAACTAGTTTTATTAGATGACTTGATTTGACCATTCTTTTAGGCAGTGTCCTCTCCATTCAGTGCCTTTAATAAAGAGTTGATGAAAGATGCCTGAGAATATATTCAAACTGTTTTATTTTATAGGTGAAGAGACATATAGCCAATTTTTACAATATGAAATATATATCTATATATCCCTGTCATGAAAATACCTCAGACATTCTTTTATTTCAGAATTATTGTTGCAACTATGGGTTGTTGAACAGAATTGAGATGTTCAGTTATTTGTCACAAGAACAGTGTTTGATTATGCTTTTGCAAATTGTATGAAAATAACAACAAAAAAGCAATAAAACTGTATGAAATGGTAATTTTAATATGTTAACATTTCAGAGTTAATAGTTTCTTTAGCTTGGACTTTTATTCTTAAAACTGCAGTCTTGAAGAATTTCCTTTATATGCTATTAAAAAAAAAATTACAGAAATCACTAGTGTCATCTGTTGGTGAAACTGAAAATTACAAGATATCTTAGAATTAGATTTCTTTAAAAAGATGTTTGTCATTCTTATAAGATCCATTGAAGAAGCATCTATGGGATTTTGAGGCTAATAAAACTCTTTTGTGCTTCATTTTATCATTTCTTCTCGTTAAAGAAAATAGTGCTCTTTTAGATCATAGTTGAGCAATGGCAACACTGTTATTGCAAAATGAGTTGGAAATGTGAGGCTGTTTTAGATAAATGGATTTATACTTATGTGGCTAACATGGATGGCACTGTAGAATAAAATAACAATAACTCCTATCTCCCTTCTATTACTAGCTGTATTGATACAGTGGGGCTGCTTTGAACTTGGGCAAAGTATTCCAATAACATTAAGAATGCTAAGTTTGGAGTATAGGAGGAAGAAAGAAGCTTATTCAATAATTTCTTTAAAACGAGTCTTAATTCCTAATACCCCAAACAATTTGCATTTCATCACTTCCTTTCTTCTAAAAGCTTGTAAATGAGTGAAATGGCAGTGATTTAAAAACACAAAAAGCAATCAAGTGCTCTCGGAAACAAAGCCAGTTCTTCTCCGAAGAAGAGTTAGAGCCTGAAGGGAAGAGAAGAGAAGGGAAGGGAGGAGGGGGAAAGGAGATACACCCAGAACTGGCCCCTGCTGATGTGCCAGGGGAATTACATCCTTGCTGTCATTCAAAATGGTCCAACCAGTATCACTGGCAATTAGCAGAGGTTTTGTTAAAAATGCAGAATCTCAAGCCCAATTGAAGCCTAATGAATAAAAGTTGACATTTGAATAATATCCTCGGGTAATTTATGAGAATGTTAATGTCTGTAAATCATGGAGCACACCACTTCGCTTGTTTAAGTCTCATAATGCTATTAGGTACATACTTTTATCCCCATTTTACTGATCAAGAAATAGATCCTCAGAGAATTTCCCTTTTCTTTCCCATGTGTTTCAGATACAGTAAGAATCTCCCAGCAAAGCAAAGTTTAATTAGTGCGCTTGTCAGAAATGACATTTTCTAGAAATTTGTGTTTGCTAAACCACTCACTTTATCATTTATGTGTGAACATTTTTTTTTCTCCTGTTAGAAAGAATAGAGGCTGTTTATACACCTGTATTCCTAGCCCCACGTTTGTCATGCCAAAAAAAGTTTAACAATTTGAAAATATGTACGTGTGTAACTGTATCAATAGTCTCTCTACCTCTGGGCAAATTTCTCAACTTCTATTAGTTTCAGAGTCATTATCCATAAATAATAATAGTGGTTCTCAATTCTAAAGGACCTCCAGCCCTTTTAGAGGACAAATATTTCATAACGCCTCTTTTATTATCCTGAAATTAAATTCACAGACGTTATTATCTATCTCTACACATAATCTAGGAAAATGGAAAAGTTATATAATGCTCTAAATTGACATAATGGAGAAACAAAAGGAGAGCAAATGATGAAATAATATGTTTTTCACTGTGTAATTGCTTTAGTATGACTACACTAAAAGATAAACTACAATACTTACCTGTTTGCACCTAGTTCCCCAGAATTACCATGAATTTTGTGGCCACAAATGCAGATTGATATAAGTAATTGTATTGGCTGTGTATATAGCACAAATGGCGTGACTACTAGTGATGTTACTTCCCCAAATGGCAAACAACCCTTAATTTTGAGGAAAGAAAATTGATTTGATTTATTGAGTTCATATAATTTGATCAACCTGGACAAAACATTTGCTGACTTAACCGGACCAAACTTTAGTCAGTCTTCTCCCCTACCCCCACATCCATTTCCTTCAGCTATGTCCACTTCTCCTTATAAAAGAAGAGCCGTTCTGATTGACCTTTGAAACTCTTGCAATTGCAGACCTTATAATCAGTGTTCTCTCTCTAGCAGTATTCTTCCTCTTCCTATTGCAATAGTCTTTTTGTATAAAATCTCTCTTTACCTAACTTTGTACTTTTTTTTTTTTGACATACTTCTAGAAATTCAGAAATTTGGCTAAAGAAGATAATGATCTTTGAAAGGACCTCACATTGTGGTCAGCTTTCATAGGTCCCTTTCGATATGGTTAAAGGCAACCTTCATAACTGAGTTGTAATAAATTTTCAGAAAAAGAGGGGTACAACATAATAGGCCACATTCCCTATCCTAGATATTAGCACTTGGGGCTAGAGTCTACTTGGTAGTTTTGAATGCAAAATATTTTGTAATTCAAAGTAAAGCAGAATAACATACAACGCTCAGGTGATTATGAACAGTTTTGAAAGTTGTGTGAGACATGAAAAGCTCTCCTCATTGTGTAAGACTTTTTCATGCCTGGTGATTTGTAGCCGTACTGGCTACCAAATACCATTAGCATTACCAGTTATAATAGCTAACACATCCCATCAAATTCCAAAATACTACCTAGAAAACCATACTACGTCCAAAAAATCCACTGCACTAGAAGACATCAATCTCTTTTTTACTCGGAAAAATCCCACCATTCTAAATCATTATAAAGCAAAGAATGGGTACTAAAAATGGTCTCTTTGCAAGAGAATATACCTTTCACTAGTCTGAACTAATAAATCCCTGAGATACAGGGATATGGAAGGGGGGTGTATTTATATCTTACCTCATTCCAAATAGATTTCAGAAAGTGACATTAAGGTATTTTTTTAATCCTTTTATATATTTTCAAGGCTGGTGGATTAAACAGGTCAACATAATCATTTAAGTAGGAGTTTTAATTGTTTTAAGGCTGTGTATGTCTAAATTGTGTAACTAACATTATTCTAAATGCATTATAGGAGTGTATTATACACAGAAGTTCTAGTAAATAAAATTATGGAAAATCATTTGGTTTTATTCCCATTCATCCATTTAGTCAGCTAGTCAGTCAAAATATGATTAGATACTTATACAGAGGATATAGTCCTAAATAATCTAGGAAATACTTGTGAAGTTTAGATTTTATTGGGAGGAGAAAGGGAAATAAAGGCACACACACAATATAAAACCATCAAATAAACACATACAAGTATAATAAATACTAAAGAGACCATTGAAATAGATCTATGATGGAGAACAACCTGACTGCTACTTCAGACTGGGTGGTTAGAAGAATCCTTTCTAATGATATAACATGTAAGATGACATCTGCATATTAGGAAACTACTAGATGTGTGAATATTATGAAGAAAAGCCTGTCAGGCAAAGACAACAGTTTGTGCAGTGGTCCTGACAGGAAGAAGCCCAGTATAGCTAGAATTCAGTGGGCAAGGAAGGGAGGTTACAAGAAATCAGAGTTAGGTAGGGCCACACTGGAGGTTACTTAAAAGTCACACATTCTTAAAAACCTAGCACACTATATTATTCAGAACACTCTGAAAGTAAATAGTCTAGCTCGTCCACTCATGTTTCCATGCATCAATCTATTCATCTATGCAAACATGCATGCATGCATCCATCCGTTTATCCGTCCATCCATCCATTTATCCATCTATTGATCCATGCATCTGTTTGCTCACAAACGTTTATCACATCCTGTGTTCTGTTTGTTTTCTTTAAATCGTCGAGTACAGTGATAAATAAATTCCCAATTGGTGACCTCAAAGAGCTCACAGCCTGATGGAAAACAATCTATTTTACAATAAATAGAGAACCAGGACCCCTCCTTCTGTCGCTTTCATTGCTCTGAGTTTTGATGCAAAACCTGCTGAGAGCTTTACCCAGTTGAGTTGTCAGCCTCCTTGCAGTCACACAGTAATGACTCTGTGGTGTTTGACAACAATCAAGCCCCTTATCTTCAGATTACTTGCAAGATAAAGCCTGTGACCACGGCATCAAGCCAGACTAATGTGCTTCTCTCACTATATGAGATCACATGCCTTTGGATATAGCTTTAGACGGATACACTGGTGGTGACGATAAATAGATGTTTTACATTGTCTGCCTAAGTGTACAGATACACAAATAGATAAATTCAGTGGGGAGAAAAGCAGGCCTTGGGATATCAGCTCCTCATCCCTGAGAAAGCTGATTGCTAGAGCCTCGACAGAAGGAACCTATTTACTTGTAACAAGGACCATGCCAGGGTGATTTGACAACTCCTGAAGTAAGTGTTTTAGAACCATAACAGAATAAGAAATTACTTAACCTCAAGTCCTTGTAAACCAAGGAAAGCTTGTCGTATGACATTTTCCCGTCTGTGACTTTATGTTGCAGTTCCCCTAAAGGCACAACTATTAACTGGATTTGATGGCTTTATTATTTAGATTCTATTTTGAGGAAGAAAAAGTAGGGGGGTGGGAACAGAGAACCACACAGCATGCTCATTAAGAGGTAGATTTTTCTAACTGTTTCCTAAATGGAATTTCTGGCTCATCTGACCTCTATTTTGTTACCTCTTCTATTTGCTAGAAAAAGGTTGAGGGCTTAGCATGATATCTTAACTGTGTTGATTCTGCTGTAGAGAAAAAGTTAAAATGTCTTTAGCTGAGTAATAGGGAAGAGATTCACTAAAGATGTCTTGCCGTGCGAATATAGAAATGTGTCACCCTATTCTCCCTCATCTTCTTGTAGAAAAAAGAACAATCTCCTCAAACTTTCACCTCTAAAAATTGCCACTGTGTTTTAAATTCCCATTGAAATGATGTAGTTGACTCTCTTGCCCAGGGTCAGTTCAGAAAGGCTGGTATCTAGATAATAATACAGTTCAGGCTTCCTGTACTTAGAAACAAATAGTTAAGATTTACCCTTTCCCCCTGCAGTGATCCTGAGATAAATCTTTCCCAGAGAAGTCAAGCTGTTGTTAAAAGCATGTCACCATTTTGGCCAGCTTGAGAGTTTCACAGCCCAGGGTCAGAGTTAAACGTAGTTTGCAGTCAAACGTAGAGAAGACAGGATGCGGGGGAAACTCGTTCCTGAAGCCCATCGAAGTGGACATCTTAGGTGCTGCAATAACATTTGGGGGTTGACCAGGTATGTTCATGTTTCTCAGGGAATAGCTACCTCTACCCAGCTGCCCTAGCAGCCAGGAATTAACTTTGGGAGCCAGAGCTGTTCAGCCTCAGATATAAATTTGTAACCAAGGGTGGACCAATCAGATTCTTTTTCCTAGGAATTTGGAACTGGAGCAAGTTAGCCTTAAGTCTGTGGACTTTGAATGGGGTACAAGTAAAATCAGGCATAATGATGGCCATTGACACAGAAAAAAATTAGACTCCCGCACAGAGAATATAATAATAAAGTTCACGTCGAGGAAAGTGAAGACGTCTCTGTTGTCTTTGCCCTTGATTCCATGCAGTTTCCTTTATCAGTTTAACCGAGTTTAAAAGGGTTTTATCATTGGAAACTGAAAGATTTTACCTAAAAGACACTACTCAAATAATTAGACCACAAAACGTATTTTCTCAACTGCCAGTACTGCAGTTTACCTGAAGTATATGTGCAGTGAAATATTAAATAACTAGTCTTAATGTCCTTAAAAGTCAATAAGCCATGCTATCAAACTTCATTTAATCACCTAGAATGTATAAGGCTCTGATAGTTCGGTGAGAATACAGAGGTGAATAAGATGTCCTTGACCTTGTAAATGAGTGGATGGGGCTCTTTGTCATTATGTTTCTATAATAGTTTTATGTATAACATACAAGAATTTATATGAAATGAGAAAGTAATCTATAGTCAATGTAACTGGTACATTCAGACACATTCAGAGTCAGGGAAACATCCCGAGTTTTCAAGACTGTAATAAACCAAGTTCCCTGAGAAGACAGTGAAGTGAAATGTTGTGATAAGCTCCTCTACTTATATAGACCTGTCCTTGGAGAAATCCAATTTCAAATGCTTGGGGAATCTATCCAAAGAAAACAGTCCAAAAACATACCAGGAAATCTATAAATCCAAGATGTTAAATGTCAACCTGCTGTTAGCTGGATAGAAAAGCTTGGCAATTAATCTCTAGAGGTAACGGTTGACTGTGTTGGAAAATGATTATGGAGTGAGGTTGTTAATCAGAATTATTTGGCAGGTGATGCATTAGATAAACTAAGGAGCTGATGATGAAAATTATCAGAGCACTGGGATACACTTGGGTTTATTAGCTTTCTTATTTGGGACACAGGGAGTCTAGTCCAAAAAAAAAAAAAAAAGACTCAGAATGTGTGGCTATCTAGCATGCCATAGTAGTAATAAGAGATTTGATCTGAGAAATGACTAAAGAAAACTAAATGGTAACTTCAGTACTTCTGAAGGTGCTTTAACTTGCGGCCATACTACATCACAGACTGCCTCCAGACCTCTGCAAGCAAACTATTCTTGGTTCAGAGACAGAATCCTCAGGCCTGCATTCAAATTCCATCACCACCACTCACAAACTGTGTAGCTTTGGACACGCACTTAACTTCTTTGAGCTTGTTTTTTTATCTATAAAACAAGAAAAAAAAAATCACAGTAACAACACCAAGAAAGATAATTATATTTCTCAAGGATATTTGGGATATCAAGCCAAATGAAATAAATTAAAATGCTCAGTAAAATGTATAGTGCTCTGCAGGAGTTAGCTAGCATGTTCAGACTCCCCTCTCCCTCATTTCTTCATCTCTGATCATCACCATAAGCACAAACCCATTTATTCACGACTAGTCCAGCCTGTCCTCCATCCTCATGGCTGTACAGGCCTGCTCCCCTCCCACACACCAAATCATTCCATGCTTTGAACCAAACACCAGTGCCTTGGATATAACACTTATCTACAGTTTCCTCCATAGCTTCACATAATGCGCTTTCCCCTCTTCCTTCATTTAAAGAAAGCTTTGGTTTGAGAACAAAATGAGTTTTTCTTTTCTCTTCCTTTAGTAGACCCAGAAAAAAGCTGGAATTTTCCTTCCTCCCCACTCTTACTTGCTCGTGAAAAACTGGGCATGTTTTAAACTCTTCTAAAGCTTCTTCTAAATTAGTGAAATATCTCTGGAGGATGAGGATGACTAAGTTAGGTAATACTTACAAAATAATCTGATTATTCTTTGCTGCTGCCACTCCCATTGACTGTTTAACTCTAATCTGGGATTGAGCTTGCAGAAGGCATTAGCTGGGCCCCTGGCCCTCAGGCTTCTGGGTGGGTTTGGCAGGTCACAGGAGGGCCTGAGCAGACAGCAGACCCTGCTTTACCACTTCTCTGGCAGTGACACTGTTTTTCTCTGGCTAGAGTCTCTGTTGGGTACCTCTTTCCCACAGTCCTCATCTGGACTCTGGCAATACCTCCCCACCCCTTGAGGCCTAGGGTGGTAACAGCTTCTCATTTTTGCTAGATTTTGGGCACCTCACCAACCATCAATGATTCCTTTGACCCTGTCCATACTCTGTGAAATTGTCCCTTCATTAAATTCTGTTCAGTTAAACCCATTTAATTAAGGCATCTTTTTTCTGCCAGAGTACTGATGGATGCATAAAGGATTTAGCACAGTGTCTGTCAGTAGCCAGCATTCAAGAAATATTGGCTTATGTGTAACAAAATAATATATAGAATGATGAAATAATTATTCATTTATTATTATTTTTAATCAGTGTCAGTACACATCATGCCTGAAAAACAACCCTAAATTAGTCTGTGTTGGTCTCTTCCAAGATTTCCATAGACAAAGAGCTCTGTAAGACACAACATAAAGACCTGCTATTTTTAGTTTGTCAGTAAACAGAATAGTCAAAAGCAAACATCAATTTTTTTTCCAAACTGAATTTGTTGTTTTAAATCCCGTTTTGATTGATGGATTTTCTGTTTTGTTTCATTAAGCTGAATAATCAGTTGTGAGGTTTTTTATTTTTGTTTCTGATGGAAACAATTTTAGTTGAAAGGACCCCTCAAGTTGCATGTGGTGGATTAAAGGCAGTTTAAGATTCTACAGAAATAAATTGAGGTTTTGAATACTGGATTATGACAGTTGAAAAGCATTGCCTAGAATCCTATTACTCTCCTTTATAACACTTTGTACCCTTGGATAGGAAAGTCATTATCTTCTTGGAGAATCACCTGTTAAGTAAGAATAATAATATATACTCCACCCAAATCACTGAGTTGTTGTAAATATCAGTTGAGTTAATATATGTACAAGAACTTCATTTAGTGAAAGGTGATTCAGTTACAAGCATTAACTGAGTGCCCATGATAGGCCAGACATGGTGCAAGGTTCTCAGAATAAAGATGAGTCAGCACAATGCCCATTGGTGGTGAGCAGTGTGGCAGTGAGGGTTGGCATGGGGGAAAATTAAGTAAATACTCTGTGTTGGTTTCATAGGGCTGCCTTAACAAAGCACCACAAGCTGGGCAGCTTATACACAGTTCTGGAGGATAGAAGTCCAAGGTCAAGGTTGGTTCCCTCCAAGGCTCTGAGGAAAGGATCTGTTCTTGGCCCTTCTCCTTAGCTATAGATGGTCATTTTCTCTGTCTCTTCACGTTGTCTTCCCTCTCTGTGGATCTGTGTCCAAATTCCCCCTTTTTTTAAGGACACCAGTGTTTTGTTTTGTTTTTTTTGCTTTAATATTTTTTTTATTATTTTTTTGGGGGGTACACCAAGTTCAATCATCTGTTTTTATACACATATCCCCATATTCCCTCCCTCCCTCAACTCCCCCCCCCACCCTCCCTCGAGTCCCCCCCACCCTCCCCGTCCCAGTCCTCTAAGGCATCGTCCATCCTCGAGTTGGACTCCCTTTGTTATACAACAACTTCCCACTGGCTATTTTACAGTTGGTAGTATATGTATGTCTGTGCTACTCTCTCGGTTTGTCTCAGCTTCCCCTTCACCCCCCGCCCCCCCCAAACCTCGAGTTCTCCAGTCCATTCTCTGCATCTGCGTCCTTGTTCTTGTCTTGTCACTGAGTTCATCAGTACCGACACCAGTGTTCAATGACGCAATGGCTTCTGTTAGCTTGTTTACCTCTGTAAAGACTCTGTTTCCAAACAAGGTCACGTTCTGAGATACTGGGGGTTAGGACATCAACATATAAAGGGGGGTAAAGGGCACAATTCAATCTATAATGTAATGAAAACAGAGTGACAATACACTGTGGTAGAGGAGAGCACAGGGCGCGTTGAGAGCCTAAAGTTGAGATGTCTACCTGAAATTATTAAAAATTCTGTCTTAAGCCTCATTTTCTAATTTCTCTCTGTATTTAATTGGCTCTAAATCATTTTGTGTTTTCTCAATATCCAGGGCTTTGCTGCATTAACCTAACAAAAATACTTCTATTCATTAACCTATAAGTCATTAGATTCATCTCTTTTCAAGGGTTTCAGTGGGACTGAGCCCAGGACTCAAGTCTCAGTTAAGGCAGTAACTAGCTAGGTGACCTTGGGCAAAGGAGTTAACTGCTCTGGACCTCTGTTTTTCTACTGGTAAATCAAGGGATCGGGTGGTGAGCTCACTAAAATATATTTTTAGCCCCTATATTCTAAGCTTCTAATTAATGTATGGATGTTGCCACAGACTAACAGAAGGCCCTTCCTTTTTGAAGAGTTGAGCTCTGCTAAATTGGATAATAAATTTACCAAATTCTATATAAAAAAGCACAGGTTGTACTGAACAGTTAATTGATTCATTCTGATATAAAAAGTTAATATGAAATTCTTAATCTTCTGGGAGGAGACATTCAATTAGAGTGTGCTGGGTTTCAACTTTCAATATAATGGCTCTGCTCAAGTGAAAAATAAAGTGGATACTTAGTCACATTAACTTAGGGCCTTCAAACACATCTACTGTGTTATTTGGATACTTTAGTCAGAAATTTTATCTCCCAGAACTATCTGGTTCTTTGCTTTGATTTTCCACTTTATGGTGTGTATTTGTTCTTGAAGGGGTCCAGAATATGCCACTGTGGCATAAGAGTTATATTGAGCTGAAGGCATCAGAGATTCAACTGATGCAGGAAGATGCTTTTTCTGCACTCCCCTTATCTGACTAACAGCAGAGTCTTCCAAAAGTATTCAACTGTCATAAATAAACCCTACATTAAGAAAGGATTCCTGTACTGGGGGAAAGAGTGACTACCGTCACTGGGGATGAAAAATTGTATAAACAGACCTTATTAAAACAAATCTTGTCTTCCATTAGTTTTCCTCATATATTTTTCAGTCCTTTTCTGCCATTTATTTTCCCTTAAAATTCTACCTGTCTCCCCTTGTTAAGCTGGTATATAAGCCCCAAATTCTAACCGCTTCTTTGAGTCATATTTTCTTTCTTACTCACAGGTTTACATAAGTGAATAAACTTTGTCTTTTCTCTTGCTTATCTGTCTTTTGTCAGTTTAATTTGCAGACCCCTGTCAACTGAAAAGGAAAGAAAAATGCACAACTGAAAGTTGAGAATTATGTTTTATTTGGCAGACAAAACTGAAGACTTAAGCCCAGGACACAGCATTGCAGATAGCTCTGAGAGATTGCTCCAAAAAGGTAAGGGAGGAGCCAGGATATATAGGAGTTTTTGCAACAAAGACCAGGTAGTCAGAACTTCAAAATATTGCTGTTAATTTAAGAAAACTATCAAGTTAAGGAATTTAGGGCTTTATTATGTATGGGAAGATGCAAGAGTCTGGGCTCACTGAAATCATTCCTTTGATATGCATCTCAGCTATTTGGGGCCAGTATCCTGAGTCTCCTCAGGGTGGGGAGGCAGCTGCAGGGGTTAACTGCTAGATGGCAGGCATCCCGTTTCTATCCTGAGTTCCCCTAGGGTTCACTGTCAGGTGGTTGTAATGTGATGGCGTGATGGCTGCAGCATCCTTTTTTTACTGAGATGGCAGGCAACATTTTTTTTTTCATTGACACCCCAATCAGTTACATAAAAGAGTAGAGGTAAAGTTTTTCTCCTCGACATTCTCTACATAAAACACAATTTAGAGAGTATATGACTAGTAAACATAGGTAATTATTAATGTAATAGCTAGAATGGAGATAGTTCAAAAGTCATGCTTTTAAAAGAGAAGAGAGCACAGTTCTCATACGGGTTGCTTGAAGGACAGTTATAGAAAAAGAAACGTTGCCTGTCTTAGTGACAGTGTGGGTCAAGAACATCACAGCATGTCCTTTTTTGGCCACAACTTTTATATGTTTCCTGAAGAGATACTGCTGGTGTGGAGCTACACTGATAATAAATTGGCATTTTCAGTGTAAGTAGGGCAATGCTATCTTGGGGAGCACGCCCTTCTGGTGATAATTCCACACGTTACACTGAGATATATATTAGCATTTCTGGTAGGTTCAGGGATATAGGTGTCAAAATGTCCCCCTACCGAGAGTCAGCATGATGTCCTTAGGAACACAAGTTACAATTCCAGATTGTGCCAACTCACACCAAACTGTACATTTGGAGAATCCAGTTCCTTTAAGAACTTGAAGAAGCAGAGGGAGATATGATTGCCTGATGAAAACTCTGTAAAGCAATAAAATAGCAACTTTCTTGGAGAAAGTGTGTGAAGTACTTCTGTAAATTCAGCAGAATGGGCCGGGCCCCCTGAGTAGTCAAAAGTTAATACAAAGATGGTTACCATGGAGACCCACTGATCAGGTGGAGCCCAGATGAAGAAGGGGTGTTTCTGGTCCTGGTTCTTCCATTTGCCACATACACCTGGTGAGACTTGGGAGACTTCAGTGGGGACCAAGAAGGAGGTATTCTGTCAAATCTGTCCCAAGGCTCTTTTCAAATGCCAGCTCTTCATTTGTCCATTCGTTCCACAACTATTTCTTCAGAATCTACTGTGTATCAAGCCCTGTGCTAGACAAGGGAGATAGAGAAGTGGATAAAACAGACCCAGTTCCTGTCATCATGCGGCTTTTCATATGTTGGGGGACTAGTGAGATAGCCTTGGAAGTCGGAGTTGAATGTGGAATAGGGGCAGGTGTGCAGAAACCTGATGAATGCAGATCCTAAATGCTGGACCCCAAAGTTAAATTTCACATGGAAGTCGGTAGGGATCTATTGAAGAAGTTTAAACACAAAGAAGGCATATCTTGCTTTATATTTCAGAAAGACTATTCCAGCAAGCCTTATGAAGGGTAGATTCATGAACAAAGCAAAATAAAAATCTATAAGCAGACAAAGCTATTTCTTTCCATGAAATTCAATTAATAATGTCATTTAAATATACAATGCCCTAATTTTTTCACATGTGAAATAGGTCAGTTGTACTAAATCAGAGGCTGGCAAACTATATAGCTGTTTTTACGTTGTAATGGAAGGGCTGAGTAGTGGCAACAGAGGCTATGTGTCCCACCACAACTGAAATATTTACTGTCTGGTCTTTATAGAAAAAAACAAATATGTAAACTGTGCACTAGACAGTTAGGTTTCTTCCAGTCATAATATGATTTGAGTTTAATCAAATATTTGACTAAACACCTGTAACCTCTTCTCCCTTTCTTTCTCACATGTGAGTTATTTATAAATTAATACATATACACATATAGTGATTTGGGATGTTTCAGATAATTGAATATATTGATTAACTGAGAGTTACCCATGCTCAAAATACATAAAATTTTAAATACTTAGAAAGCTAAAAAAATACATTAGATTTTAAATCTAGAGATAATTGGATATCTGGGGATACAGCTTATTTTGAGAGGAGGTAGAATAATGAAAACTCGTATAAAGTATAAGAAAGTAAAGCATGTAAGATAAGGGACTAAACATAACATCTTGAGATGGATGCATCTCAGATGTGATTTACTAAATCAATCCCTGACATTGCCTTTTCCAAGTATCATTCGTTTAACTTCTAAACATGTTTATCTTTTAATTACTTGTATTATGTCAAATGTGGTGACCTATATAGAGCCACCGAAGGACACCAGAATTGCTCAGAGGTCTCATCTGCTCAGGGATTCACAGTTTATTGCTATTAATAATGGAAATGCATTATATTTATGTAGCACCTTTCCTTGGAAGAATGCATTACATCCTTTATTCTCTCAGATTTTTATTTAAAATTCCATGGCTCATACTTATACCAAACGTTTCTTACAAATATGGAAGGATAGATAATTAGCTGTGTTTTATCTATGGTGAAATTAAAGTACAACAATCACCATTTTTTTAAAAATTTCTATTTTTTTCCTCATTTTGTCTCTTAGTGACAGAACTAGTCAAGTGTAGTACATCAGAAATCAGGTCATTTAGACTGAGGTCTACCTCCCCAAATAGGATTTTTATGATATTTCTTTGCTGTTTCTTTAGGCAGATGGATAAGGCACCAAATGCTCAGATTAGAAAGTTAGTTTCTGAAAGTTAAAAAATGGAAAACCTCTACTAAAACTGGAGATGGTCTGTAAATGGAGTTCTCCAGCACTCTCACTCCCCATCATTTGTAGGCACTGACCTTCATTTGCACACCCCACAGGAAGAAGTGCACCTTGTACTACCAAAAAGAAGTGCAACTACTTTACTATCTGGAAGGAAGAATTTCTCCTTGCCCGGAAATAGCCCAGCCAATTAGAAATGTTGCTCCTCAGCCAATGAAAAGCCTCCAAACTCCTGCTTTCTGCCAATGAATTTTCACCTAGAACTGCCAATCCCAACACCCCTTTTTTTCCCCAATTAAAGCAGTTCCCTTTCTTTGTTCTCTGGACTTACCTGTGGTTTGCTATAGTTTGTACATCTAGAGTGTAATTCTTTGGTCTCCTGAAAAAAAGGGGTGTGTAGGGGGCAAAACAAACAAACAAAACAATTGCTGATAAAATAAGTGGCTATTTTACTATTTTAGGTCAACATTTCCTTTCTGACTTTCATGAATTTTTGAAGTTCTCTGAGTCTACTTTAGAAGTCTACCATTAAGAAGATGGATACAATGCCAATGTAGGTAAATCTCAAATGTATTCCCAAAATGAATGAGAACCTAATATTCTAAGTAAGAAAATTTCAAAGTTTTATTGATTGCTAGCTCCAACCCTGTCCTTGTTTGGAATAAATTTCTTCCTTTATGATGATTCATATCCTACAGAGCTTAGTTCAAATCTGTCTTCTTCCCTGAACCTCTATCAAACTCTTCAGTCCTGGGTAGTTTCTCACTGATCTCAAGGATGTTAGCAAGTATTGAGTGTTTACTATGCTCTAGGCACTATACTGTCTAATACTTAACGGCATTCCTAATTTTTTTATCCCCATTTTAGAGATGAGAAAGTTGAGCTTGTCCAGTGTAGGGAAGAAAAATAATTTTTCCTCTACCTTTCTGAGTTCTTGGCTGAGGCATCCTCTGATAATAAAAGATAGATTAAAAGGAGAAAAACAGAACTTTAAAACATGTTACCTCCTACATACATAAGAGATACTCAGGAAATCTGAGTAACTCCCCCAAATGGCCCAATCCATCACCTTAAATAACATCTCCAGCTAATGACAAAAGAAGATGTTGGTGGAGAGGGAAGCCAGTTCTGGAATGTTACCAAGCAAAACAAACTAAACAAGATATATGGTTGCTCTGCAGATTAAGTCATTGCCTTCTCTATTAATAACAGTGTCTAGAGATTTAGTCATCCTCCTCCTCCTTGTACAGAGAGAGAGACCCCTTGCAAACAGATTTCCCTTACAATTGTAAATATATTTTATAAAAACGTAACTTCTATTCAGTTTCCAGAACTTTTCCTATGTCTGTCTTTTCCTAAAAACAATCAGTCTAAAATAATCCTTATGCTAAAGAGATACATTTTGTGATGGCAAATTCTGCTCCCCTTGGCTAGTAAGTGGTAGATATAAGATTCAAACCCAGGAATCCTGACTTCCAGATCTCCACTCTTAACACTATGTGCTTTCTAACCCATCAGTCCCTATATATGCTGCTCATTTGCTGTTTTGCCTTTATATTTTGTAAATAAGATTTACACTTTTAATCTAAATAAAGTATCTGCACCTTTTCTCTCTAATCAGATAGTATACCACTTGTTGGTAGTGACTATCTTATCAGTATCTGGAAGCTAGGTAGGTGTTGTTGACCAAAACAAAAACGTACAATGTAACAGTTGTGAGTTTCAGTTTTATTTATTGAGAAATATATCCGAGGAAACAGCCTCTCTGTAGCTGTTTGGAGCTACCTGCCTAGCTGCTCATGGAGGTAGGGGAGAAGGCAGTATATACATATATATGGTTTTGGCTAGGGAATATGTGGTCAAGCAAACATCTCAGTAAAAGTCACTGCTGGTCTCAAGGAACATATATCTCAGTTAATGATTTTGGTATCTTTTTCTTTATTTTTTTTTAAATTTCTATTGGGATATAGTTGATTTACAATGTTGTGTTAGTTTCAGGTATACAGCAAGGTGAATCTATTATATATATGTATATAACTCCACTCTTTTTCAGATTCCTTTCCCATATAGGCCATTACAGAGCATTAAGTAGAGTTCCCTGTGTTTTCTCTGGATATATGTCCAGGAGTGGAATTGCTGGATCATGTGGTAGCTCTATTTTTAGTGTTTTAAGGAACCTCAATACTGTCCTCCATAGTGGCGATATCAGTTTACATTCCCACCAACAGTGTAGGAGGGTTCCCTTTTCTTCACACCCTCTCCAGCATTTATTGTTTGCAGTTTTTTTGATGATGGCCATTCTGACCAGTGTGGGGTGATACTTATTGTAGTTTTGATTTGCATTTCTCTAATAATTAGTGATGTTGAGCATCTTTTCATGTCCTTTTTAACCATCTGTATGTCTTCTATGGAGAAATGTCTATTTAGATCTTCTGCCCATTTTTTGATTGTGGTTTTTTTTTATTGTGTTGGTTTTTTTTTAAATTGAGCTGCATGAACTGTTTGTATATTTTAGAAATTAATCCCTTGTCGGTTGCTTCGTTTGCAAATATTTTCTCCCATTCTGAGGGTTATCTTTTTGTTTTGTTTATGGTCTCCTTTGCTGTGCAAAAGCTTTTAAATTTAATTAGGTCCCATTTGTTTATTTTTATTTTTATGGTGTTTTTTTACATAATGGGAAGATGCAAGAATCTGGGTTCATTAAAATTCTTCCTGAAATGTACATCTAACTATCTAAAGGGACTGTTTTTCCAAAGCACCAAGTTCCTCATCCTGGTTTTTGTCCTGAATTCCTTTTGGGTGCAACATTGGTCAGCAATGGCAGTAGCTAATCCCTGTGAACTGAGTGATGGGCAGCATTCTTTGTTTTATAGTGTGCACAAATATCTCTGGAGTGACTGAAGTAAATAAATGTGTGTGTACCAGTGTGTCTGTGTAGAGTGTGTATCTTCAGTCTAAGGCAACTGTCAGATGTTTTATAAAAGTTCTTAAGAACATTACCATCCATAAAAGGGGAGGAGTTTTTCCTCCCTTAAACAGCTGTCTCGTGTTATGTGCATCACTCTTAAAGAATTTTTTTACATTCTACCTACTGCCATTGATATTTGGATATGTTTTAGATCCCTTTTAAATTATTAGCTTCTTGAGTTTAGGATTAAAGTCTATTTTTCCCCTTTATCTCTACAGTTCTTCACAGACTGACTTGTATATGATCTGCAAAATGCAAATCTCTGCTTAATAAGTGAATAAACATTAGTTGATTTTATTTGTAGACTTGTTATTTTGTTGATGTGCTGATGTAAGACACATCTTTAGCTTTCATGTTTAGATCCTTTTCTTAATCTAGAAAGTGTTCCAAATTGTATGATATCGCAAAGTCCCAGTAACATTTTAATTGAAGTTCTGCCTTTGATGCTTAACCTTGGGTTTATAAGGATTTTCTCTGATTTTGTGGTTAACTTTTTACATCTAAGTTGTAAATTTGTCTACTTTGAGGTGGCATAGCAATATCAGACTGAGCTCACTCTGAGGACAGGAACATTAGCTTTTGCTTTTGGAAATCATATTATTTTCAATTAAACAACTCTGGATACAAAGAGTAATTGGTCAGAAGTCACCATATAACAAGTCAGATGTATAAGAAGAAATGAATTTTGTGAGCCTGTGAGATGGTACAGAGCCATATGTCCTTTTACATTTTTGTTCAGTTTATTTCCAGACATGCTTTCCTTTCTTATTTTGGGTTTATTTATGTATTTAAACTTTTTTTTTTGTCTTCTTTTTTTCTGGATAGTTCTAAAAATTTTGCTTAACCATACTAACAATACCAAATCACATTTTTTTTCCAAATCACAATTTTTATTAACATGTTTTCAAGCAGAGTTTAGTTTTAATTAACTCATGATATTCTGCTCTGATTTTCCACTGAAGTTAATTTTTAAAGGAATAGAGATGTGATGCTTCTGTACATTACTTTTTATTAATTTTTGCAAAGAAGTGTGAAGATTATTAATTATCAGGTTTTTAAGGTGGGAAACACAGAGGTTTTACCAAGTTCAAAAACATCTACAAAAATCGTCTTTAGAACTCACAAACTGTACTTTCTCTTCCACTGTTGGTGAAGGTTAGAGTGAATAACTCAGGGATGAGGTTGTGGGCTCTCCTGATTCTTCCATTAATAATAAAAGTTAACATTACTGGTGTACTTATCATGTGCCAGAATCATCTTTTACATAGATTATCTCTTTTAATCTAGTTTACGTTCTAGATCACCTTTAATTAAAGTAGAAATGCCAGTAAGAGTGGACAAGATTCGCAAAGTAAATAATGGAGTGCCATTACTTTTTGAACTCATGTTCTCACCTTTATCAATAAGAATACTTGCATATATAAAAATTGTGGGTGGCCAGAATTTTGCAGGGAGTGGTCTTTGCAATGGGTTAGTTCAGTTGTCTCATTTTACAAATTAGAACGGATCTGTGAGTTGAGGGGACTTGCCTAAACACATTAGAAGTTGGGTCTGTTATCAAATACTGTGCAAAAATCTACCACAAAACTTCATGAATTGAATCAACAATATTCTATCTCATAATTGGGCAATCAGTGCTGGCTCAGTGGGACAGTCTTTCTGCTCTATTTTATGTCTTCTGAGCCTGGAATGTCTGAGATACTGCTACATTCGCATAGATGGTGTCTTAGCCAAGATAGCTGGAACCACTGGGGGATGGCCAGTCATCACTTCTTTTCACTTAATCTTTGCATTTGGCTAGTTTGTGCTTCCTCACCACATGGCATCTTGCTGCCAAGAGGGAAAATACTATTAAAAAACAAAATTCAATTGAGTATATTTTCAAGATTGTATTGCTTTTATTCAGTGATTCAAGCAGCATCCCATCAAGCAGATAGAAAGAAGTTCCAAGGAGCTGTACACAAAGAAATACTTTTATAGGTGGGTGATAGTGGGAGTAAGGAAGTTATACCAGCAAAAAGTGGATTTGTTGTGGCAAGGTCACATTCCTTTAGGGATGGCAGGGGTCTGTCAGGCAGATTAACTCACTAATGCTGGCCAACTGATTCCTGTTTGACTGGAAGATGCTACTCTGGAAGAGGCTGAAACTGTAATTAAGTCTCAGTTTGATGACATGGGATTAAGCATAAGTGACTCCGTTTTGGGCCTGTTGTCTTGTGTTCAGCAATTCCCTCCTTTTCATCAGACTTTCAGTCTAACAGATGTGATTAAAGCTTAAGGCATTAGCGTTGCTCCCAGTTATCACTTTGAGGTTCTTGCAGTTTTCTGCTGATCCTTTCTGTGGTATTCATTGGTCATAGCTTTTATTTCACATTTAAGTCAGTCATTCTTTTCACTTCTTTTCTGATATTCTGTTCTTAGCGAGATTATTTTCTTGGTGGCTGCAAGCTTGGAACATGCATTTAAATCTTTTGAGAGACTGCATCCTATAAGGGTCACTACTATAATTATTATAAACAGGATAATTCCCAATGTCTGGAGTGCACTTTGGAGTCATGGTTCCCAAGACCCAAACCAATCTGAATCAAATAAATCTAAGAAAGTGCTCTGTTGAAGGAGTCACTTTCTTAAGCCAAGTACCTTGTTCAGTGATCTTATGTAGCTGAGAATCAACTTCCTCCAAAATGTCAATCCAAGAGCAGTACGTGGTCTTTGCTCAGCTAAAAGATAATCAAGCCTATCCTAGTATCAAAAAGAACTTGCGATATCTTCAAGAGCTAAGGAAAGATTCCTGATCATAACCGCATTTGCACTTACTCCTAGCCAGGGTGTTGCGGGATTTTACAGAGTGAAGCAGGACACCGAGGCTATATGCAGGAAGCAGCATTTATTTGTGCCGGCACAGTCCCAGTGGATTACTATCCAAAGGCTGAGCCCCGAACACAGCGGGGCAGTTTCTTTTATGCCTTTTGTTAAGCTCCTATACATTAGGATTTCTTTGCCTCCCAAATAAGGTAACAGGGAAGGTAGCATATGATTTGACTGGATACTCATCTTTCATGGTCTCTGGGCCCTTTTTTAGAATTACAAGGGCTACATAGTAACAGAGGTAGGCAGGAAACATGCAAGAGGAGTTGGAGAGTAAGCAGGCACATATAGATAACATCTGGGCCCAGCTACATTTCTCTCTGGTTGAGTTATGGCCTCTGGGTCCTAAAGCTCCTAGAGTTCCCACCACAAGGGCAGTAGGAATCTGCCAAAGGAGGCAAATTTTGAATCGTGAATGATTCCTGGTGATTCCAGTTTGAATCTGTGGCTTAGGACTAGAAAGGTGACAGTCATAGAGGCCAGTAAAATTTAAAAATCTGTAGACAACACAAGAGGTTTTATTCTGGTTACCCTTGTCTTGTGTCCCTTTTTCTGTATAGAGCCTGGATGCAGATTTCCCCAGGTTTGGAGTTGTTAACCAGTGACAGGGAAATGGAACCCCAAGGATTCTGACACAATAGAGGGGAGATGAGTTTGTCCAGAGAAACTGAGGCATTGGAAATCAGGAAAAAGTTTGTGATGAACAGAACTTTATGATCACTGGCACTGTGGTAAATCCAACTGTTGTTTGGAGGTTGTATTACCCACTTTTGCAATAAGATAGATGAGCAATGGCATTATCTTTCCAAGTCGGAACAAGGAAAAAGGTGGACAAAAGAATCATAAATACCTTCATAGTGTAAGAATTAGGAAAAGGATTGTCAGAGAAGGAAGGAGAAATGGAAAGAAACATTCTTGATCCTCTTAACCTGACAAATTGAGAGGAAACAGTTTACCTTGATGTTGGCAGCCTTTTTTGTAGTCAGTTTGATTTTGCGGTCATCAGCTAGTGAGTAGTCCCTAGAGCCTTAGGGAGCCCTTTTTAATTGGGAGATATAGAACTGAGATTCAAGTCCCTGCAGTTTGGCTGCCATCTGTGTAGTGAAGAGCATCTGATATAGTCCCTTCCAAAAACATTCAAGGATAGTCTTTGTTCTTAGTGATTCCAAATCAGAAGGTTGGGAGAAAATTGGAAATGTTAGTTTGGAGATTTATAGCCAGATATTTGAGGAAACGAGAAGAATTCATTATGCAGTCTAGTTTATGGGTGTATAACAAGACCTCAAAGACAATTAACAGGATTACAATTTAATATTTATAAAGATGCAAACATAATTTCCCCTTCAGATACAGAAGTAATAGAAGAGGATGAAGAAGAGCCTTAGGACTTTTGATGTGAAGAGGAGGACAGTTGAGAGATGATTTGATTGATTAGAAATATCATCGAACACTACCAAAAGCAAAGACAAGTTAAATTAAAGATGATACTTCTGTATTGCTCTTTAAGGAATTTTGCCATCTTTCAGAGAGAGGAGGAAAGAATAACCACAGCACAAGACACTTGTCTTTTTCTTTTTAGAACTTCTAATCTTTAATTTTGAAATAACCCTTGATATCAGAAAGAGTGAATAGTTAAATTAGAGCTTAAAATCATTGAGTGCCAGATTCTCCAATTATTTTCCACCTTTGGAGGTTTTGTAAGTAGAAGATTAACAGTCTTCTCAATATTTGAAGCAATAAAATATATTTTGGAGGATATTAACATCCTTACTTAGAGTGTTCTGAACAGGAAGAGGTCAAGTTCAAGAAGAGAAAAAACTTCCACAGATCCTCAAGTGTTACTCAAGCCTCTGCAGTCTTTCCAATTTTTATGCAATGTCTCAGCCTATCTTAAAGAAAAATCTGTGTATCAGGTTGAACAAGGCTTTGGTTTTTCTTTTTTCTTTTTTTCAAATACATCTCTTTTTTAAAAAGAGAGCTTAATATCTCATCAGGAAAGACCAAAAACTAAGCCTCAGGAAATTAGCCATAAAGGCATTAATGAATTTCTGTGAGAATAGCCTGCAGCAAAGCTTCAGAGACATCATCCACTAATCTTAACATTAGCTGACATTAATTTTGAAGTAGTTATTGCTAATATGAATTATGTATAACAGATTAAACTATATATTTATTTGCAATCTTTAAAATTCAAGGGGATGTTTCCTCCCTTTGATGTATACATTTAAATTCCCATTCACACTAATCATGCATGCTCTCCTAAGAAGCACCTGATCACCCATAACCCATTTTTAGTGGGAAGAGGGAGTCTCATGGCTTCTTTATTCCTCATGCCTCATTTCACCAAACACCAACATTTTTGTTGGAAAGTTAAGAGTTGTCCTCCTCCCTCTCAGTTGTCTTAAGTAGTGCAAATTATTATTGAGACCAGTTAGGGTACATAAAGAATAAGAGCAACATTTTCTTTGGTGTGAAAGAGTTCAAGAGAAAATGGCTAGTGGTTTAGGTCATGGAATCTGGGTTCAGACTACCTGGGTGTCAATGCCAGCCTTGCCACTTAACTAGCTGTGTGCCAGGACAAATTGATCATTGTTGGCCTAACTTTCCCCAAGGAGAGATAATAGCAGTGCCCGTTGCATAGAGTTGTCATGAGGGTTAAATGAAATGACATATACTATGTCATTATCAGAGCACCCAATGTTATATTTTTTACTTTATTATTTTATTATCTCAAGCATGCCAAAATACTACAGAGCTTAATCTACACTTTATATGAAATAATACAACTTATTAAATAATAAAAATAACTCCCAGTGTTGTTTTTACAGTACCATGTAGCTCAAATGTCACTTTCTCAATAAGGCTTATCTCATTTAAAATTGATATCCATACTCCTCTATCTTGACCCTGTAATTCCAACACCCTTCCCAGGTCTGTTCTTTTTTTTTCCCATGACACTAATTTCCTAACCTGAGCTATGTGTTTATTCTACTTAAATTCTTTCTCCCTCCACTAGAATATCAGCTCCACAAGGACAGAGATTTATGTTAGTATTATCCTCTAGTATATTCCAAGTGCCAAGAATAGTGCCTGGAATACAGTAAGCAGTATATAAATATTTGTTAAGTGAAAAGAGGAAGAAGAAAAGAAAGAATGGAAGCAAATATAACTGTTCTTGTCAAAAAAAATAAAAAGGGGAAGGGAAAGGAAAGGAAAAATGAGTGTATCACTTATAAGGCTTAAAATATTTTAAGGGAATAGTAACACTATGAAAATGTTCTTGCTCCATGAGTAGTTCGTTAACCTTTTCTAGCTTAAACTGTGACAACAAATTTAAAGCTTTTAATAGTAAACATTTCCTCAAAAGAAGAAAAAAATAGCTTTAATTATATATTCAAAATAAGCATAACATTGAGGACCTGAATAGGCCAGGGGGTGCTTGTTCTGACACATTTTATTTTTGTAGACTTTTATTTTATAGAAGCAATTTTCTGTAAATAGGGGCCACAGATATCTAGTAATTACCTTCCTCAGAAGTGGAACCCACAGAATAGAGAGAGTCAGCTCTCTCTGCTCCTCTAACTGGAAGAGCTGCCCTAGAACCTATCACCTCTGATACCTAGTTCACGGCAAGATAACTATCTTGTTTCATCAACCCAATCACAGATTTGCTGTCCCTCTTGGAGAGATAAAGGAAGATATTAAAATGATTTAATTAGCATCTGAATTGGATCCAGAGGTAGAACCACTTATGGGGGTGAACATGAAACAAGCTTATGTCAAAAACAATACCAACGATCCTAATAATCGGGTGAGCCGAAGTGAGACCGTATTCTTGCCTCATTTCATCACTTGCAATTTAGGAACTTATTAAGTATCCTGAGAAAATGGTGCACAGAACCAACAACAATGGGGAGAGATGAATTCTCTATAATGGATGATTGATTTTATCCAGTTTCAGGAAAGTATTAACAGGGTGCCATCATGGTGATATCATCTAGATGGCATCTTTATGCAAAGGATTTCACATGCTACTTTCTTCATCTTCTATTTTCTCCTGTCTCACCTCTCCTGCTTCATGCTATATATGCAAACATTCTTTCCAACAACTGCATACTCTCATATTTATGAAGGGATATAAGAGGAATTTTCATACCACACTACCTAAGAGTCCAATGTCCAGACGTTGAGGTTGACCATACATGTCAGTTTGTAGGACAACCCCAGGTTTTGTCAGTATTCCTCATGTATTTATTAATAAAACCTCCTTTCATTCTCAAAAGCCTTTCATTTTGGACGAAGAATGTTAAGGTCACCCTAAAGATGTTGAAGTCCAGATGCCAAGAGAAGGGGAAAGAGTTTCAAAGAGCACACGTCTTGGTGAGTCCATCTTCCAAGGCCACTACCTATTAATGTTTACAGTGGAGGATTCAGAGGACTAAACACAATGTTCATCTCAGGAGACTCCAGTCAGCCACCCCTAGATTTACATCATCGCCACATCTTAAAAATGGCATTCACTCATGGGTCCCAAGATTTTACTAAAGTCTATTTATATTAAATACCTGTCCTTGTCCCAAAACTCTGATATTCTAAAACTCTAAAATCTTTCTTTCCAAACCTCCTTACAGGTTGTTAAACAGAAAAGGAGGTATCTTACCAGCATGTCTGCAAAAACTTAACTCAAGGGATAACATCTATTTGCTCCATGCTTCTAAAAAGTTATTTATCTATATCAAAAGTGCAAAAATATATTCTTTATATCTACATAGGTATTGAAAAGCTTGCAGTCATTTAAATCTAGGTGAAAAATAAAACCTGAAGGTAATAAGTAAAAGAAATCCATCAGCTGAGTTCAAAAGATATTTTAAATGCAAATAGTCTATTTCTTGTATAGCTATCATACTGTGGTAGTGGAGGTGGGTGGTTATAGATTTCCTGTCCATCTTAATTAAACCACTCTCTCCTCATTTGATGATCTTTTTCCTTTTGTTGGAAAATCATGATCACCTCTACCTTTGGTGGCATATTAAAACATAATTAACGAACTAAAAATTGGTTCAAACAAGGTGAGCAGACAGGCATAATAAAATCAGTCTATCGATTGTTGTTTAGTTACCATTTCACTCTCAGGCAGTGGAGAAGTGACAAATTGTAGGCCATGAAATCATCAGCCTGCAGGATCATGTCATTTAAATGGGAGGATTACACAAAGCTTGTATCTGCAGAAAATGACACTCCTCTCCAATTCCAATTCCGGCTACTCCAGGGGCAGAAATGACCATCATCAATATGAGAAAATGTTCAGGATCACAGGAAATGCTGTCCTCCATTTCTCTTCCTTCCCGATACAGCTTTCTGCTCTCCAAAATGAGATAGCTGAGTACTTGCTGGATGGTTTCCTAATGATTAAAGATGCTGCCCGCGTTACACCATACATTTTGTTGCTTGTACGTTGGGGCTCTAATGAAAAGACAGATACCTCACTACAGGAGAAGCATGTTTAGGCAATGCCCTTTTCCTAGATCCTGATTAAATCAGGATGCTTAAAAGAATTTTGCTTTTATGATACAAGTAGTTTGAGCCCTATTGGCACTGAGTTTAAACAGTGCAAGCAAAATATTAGTTTTGGGTCTGCAGTGTATTCATAGCCCTGAGTGTCTCCAACAAGCTTATCTGGAGGATTCTGTTTATGTGAAAGAAATTGCTGTGATCAATCACTGTGTAGTAAGGGATCAAACAAAATGCTGAATCGAGAAATGTTTTCCATTGGCCCTGTTCAGTAAGAGACAGGAGTACTGCAAGTGAGCTATTATATATTCTGCAAGAAAACTACAATTTATGTTCTAGATTTTTTTCTTCCGTTGTTGATATGAAACCTCATGTTTCAGAATCATTTTTTTCCTCCAGTTTGTATTATGCAGTCTCTATAGAGCAGAAGGCAATTTTGGTTGCCCAACCTTGGCTGTTATGAGTATTTTAGAAGCTTATATTTTTCCTGAAATAAAAGAAAACCACGGAAATTCTCAGTGTGCATTGCTGAAATGAATTCAGTTTGTTTCTTCTCTAAATCCATGAGAGGGTGGACAAAATCATTATCACCATTTCATAAATACACTGATACATTGAGAGAACATTTGGGTTATGGGAAGCTCTTCAAAGAAATAGCAACAATGAGAAAAGAAGAACGAACCTGAGTCCTAATTTCCAAGTATGATGGTAAATCATATGGCCATATATCCTTTCAAAATGTATTTCTGTGTACCTCTTTATGACTTCACAGTGTAGAGCAGGCGTTTGAAACTGCATGGGGTGATAACTCTTTTGTAGAGTTAGCAACAGGCAAATTTTAATATTGTTATTTTATGTTTAGAATACTTCCTTTTCTTTTTTTCTCCTTTTCTCTTTTCAGTTCCCAGCCCCCATCTAGTCATATACTTACAGTTAACTCTGGGGCAATCTATTTTGCCCCCTCACTTTCTTCCTGATGCCCCAATTAGACCTCGCCAGTGGTTTCCAGTCTGGTGCTCTTGTATCCAAACTCAGGCTTCTTTGTTGAAAAATCTACTGGACTACTCATTTGAGACTAATGCTCTGTATAGCTTATTCTACTGCTCACAAGTTTCATGAACCTTATCCTATAGAATGAATGTCAGATTTCTTATTTAAGCATTCAAGATCCTCTTCCACCTGGATGAAAGTGATCCACCTTTTTTTTTCCTTCAATTTCCTTCCTTACTTTTTTGGGTTGTTGCTCTTTAATCAAATTCTACACTTCAGACAAATAATCTTTATCCTGGAGGATCCCAAAGACACTTTCTTCCTCTTGAACTTGCCTACAACTCAATTTTTTAGATATGTTATCCGCCTTCAAGCCTCTCCTTCACCAGCACATACTCTATGACATCATTCCCCATCCTTTTAAGTATAGAAGAGAACCTTCTGCTCTTTCATACTCCCACAGCCTATTGCTTATTATGACATTTAGCACTTTTACATGATATCCTAGGGATTGATACGCATGCATTAATGTCCCTGAGTCTGCCAGGCTACCAATTCCTTGGGAGGAAAAGCCACAGCTTTTCCCCTTTGCCCTCTCACTGATAGTGACTTATATGTGGCAGGTGCTGGATATGATTTTGCTAAGTGAATAAAGAGGATTGTTTCATTTTTCAATTCTATTGAGATCATCAGAACTTATTTTTTACAAGTTTCATTCCCTCATTGAACTCTTTTCTTTCCTAAAAATTAATTAACTGGTTTATGATCATGGAGGTAAATGAATTAATGAGTTATTCTCATTCCAGGAGTTTTCATTTAAAAAGAGACTTCCTGGTGACACTGCCTTGGAGCTTTGACAACTTTATAAAATGGACAGCAATACCTTTTGCTCTTGCTCTGCTGACCCTTGATAGGGTCAGCTTAGAGGATTTGCCTTTACTACTTTTCCCATGAAATGCCAGGACCCATTTGCCCTCAGGGGATTCAAACCCCAAGCTCTGTTGACCCGTATCTTTTCCTCTTGAAAAATACTTTACAAAGGTTCTTTGTCCTATAATTTAGTTGATCTTGGTTACACTTAGCCCGGGCCTCCTGTTCTGAAAAATTTGAAAAGATAGTTTATTCACAAAAAAGTAAAACTTTGAGAAACTGAATATTCAAATGGGTAATAATCAGGCCATCTGTAGAAACAGAACTCTGACCACAATCTATAGTAACCACCTCAATGTACTATTTATAGCAACCAGTCCAGGAAGCCAGATAACAACCCCTATAACAGTGATTCAAATGGACCACAAACTTTTATCGGTTCCCTAATTTTTGACCTCACCTCTTTTTAAGACCAAAAGGAGATAGCCAAATATGTACCTCTAACCAATCATGTAGATTGTCTGGCTTCTAGTTACCTGTGTACAGCTTCCCAATGTCAACAGCTTTCCAATCAGCACATATCTTTCCACTGTAGAGCTTTCCCACTCCTCTGCCTGCCTTTGATTCTGCCAAAACACAGGTGATGGTAGCCGTCTCCCTTGCTATACAGAACAGTTCAGCTAGGTTTCCCCACCTCCATACTTTTTATCAAAGGAAAAAAAATTTTTATTGAACTTGCATAAAGACCGAAACTACTCATTGAAGTCTGTTCTATTCCTTTTACATTTTTGTTGAGTTTTTAAGCATAAACTTACTCTTTGAACATTTGAATTATTTAAACTGAGCTCTATGTATACATTACTAAAAAGTGCTCCTCCCTTTTGTGTGTATTAATCTCCTGTTGAAATTACATCTGTCCTTAAATACCCACTGAAGACTCCTTTTTTCCTTAAATTCTGCTCATTTATTCCATGTACAATTAATCTCTTCCACATAACATGTTTTTCTCACAATCTACATTGTCTTGTGATGTACTTCTGTACATTCCACTAGTTAAAATCTTGAGGTAAAGTACTTATTTCTGGGTTAGTCTTTTCAACAGAATCTAGCATAATCCCTTGCTGTTAGTAGGTACTCAATAAATGTGTATGAAATTGAATTTTATTGATGAATATATTTTTTACATCAAGGAAATATTCCTGTGTTGAACTTGCTAAGTTTATTTTTCTGCATACTCAAAATTCTACTTACCCATCACCTGATGGTAGGATTCTTGGGGAAATAGTCTCATACAAACTTAAGACTTGAAATCAATGAAGATGAAAAGTGCGTGTCTCTACCAGTTTCTTCTTTTTTCTTCTCCAAGTCTACTCCATCTAATTATAGTGGTTGAGAAAGAAAGATCCCCAACAGTACCCAGAAAATTAACTTCAGTAGTAACAACGGTATCAAAAACGGCTATTGAAATTACATTACTAACAAGCTCAAAACTGGCTTCAACGCAAGCTCTTTGTTTCTGTGTTGAGGGAGAGGTACCATATCTCAAAATATTATTAAAACTCTTTATATTATCATTTTGCCATGGACTTCTAGACTCATAGACTTTGAGAACAGGAAAAGATCTTAATTCTCACCAGATCTTCTCTCTCAGCTCATTTTAGTGATTATGAGACTGATATACAGAAAGATTACGTAACTCTCTACACATATAACTGCTTATCATGGATTTATGACGCAAAAGCTCCAGTAGCAGAGAACTTAAAAAGACATTCACAATGCCTTCCCTTAATTAAGGGCAATGATCAAGTTTTCTCCTTTAACAGAGGTGGGATTACTTATGTTGCTGTATTTCTCCCTGGCCAGGTGTCTACTTATTTGGAATAATTTCTGTGGCATTCACTCATACTAAAACCAAAGTGGCCATCTGCTCCTTGAAAGCTCTACAACCGGCAAAAGACAACTTGTCCCATTCTTGACCTAACTGCAGTGGTATACGTCCCTGTACATCTTCTATTCATATTAATGAGAAGGCTAATAAGTATCTTTTGCTAGGGGAGTTATGTCCCAAAGATACCTTGTAATTGTCATAAAGGTTTTGGAGTGTCAATCTGTGTTGTTGGAATTTCAGGTCACAGATTGTTGAAACTCACAATTTTCACACCCTATGAATGGTTTTTTGCTGAAGATTGTTGTTACCTCTGATCGTTGTTTTTTGAGATGGGTCAAAGCAGTAGGATTGAGACTCAGCATTGTAATGGTTGATAGCCACAATTACCTATAACAATATATGTTTCATGGAATTCATAACTTGTGCTATTTTATGCCTCTCAACTCAGCTTGAAATAGTCATTGGACAATAGCAGTACGTAGTGTGATACTCTGTCACAGGGGCCATTTAAGTTTTTCAAAGCCCAGAGGCAGGTTAAGATCAGAGGCAGCATCTACTTGCCTCATTAGGCATTTGTTTAACCAGCTTCATCAGTTCTCTGCCTCCAAGTTAGCATTGGAACCTCAGGCTTTAATAATGAACATAAAGTTGTTGAAGACTAGCCCCATCTATATTGATCACTAATGAAATCCTGATGCTTTCAAAAACTCTTCAATAATTAAACCCGGCAAGACACACACCAGGTTTAGTTTGCAGAATACTTAAGGCAATTGAGTAGGATAATTGATGATTAAAACAAAAAGGATCTGCAATTTGTTTCCTAGACTAGGAATTAGAACACTAAAGAGAATTCACAGGCTCATAAACAAATGATAGTACACACATGAAAATTGGTTGAAATGTTAAAAAATTTAAAAAAGCAATTCGTTGTCAGCCTAGATAAAATATACTATATTTCAGCAAAGTAAATTTCCATTTTAATATTTGCAGATGAATCAGGATTCTCTGCCCATATCTCTTTGGGAAGGGTACTATAGCAGAGAAATATAAGTTATCCACAAAAGCTCTGTAATATCACCAGAAAGATATTGAGAACTGAGTGAGTCTTAAGAGCAACCAGGGAATGTAGTTTCCAGTCATGTTTCTCTCCCATGTGCCTTAGATTGTCTTAGTTAATAGAATATCATGTTTCTGTGACATTACTGGAGCTGGCTTCCTGAGGTAATCATGTAAGTCTGCTTTTCAAGAAACTCTGCATGGGGCAGGAAGCAGCTATGAGAGCAAAAGGTTGAGAAAATGGCACCCTATGACATTGCCACAATGGAAGGAGCCACTAACTACCATCAACATTAAAAGAAAAGAAATTGCTTTACACATGTATGGAACATAAGTAGAGCAGCCTTCATAGACGACTGCAAACACACAGTGCTGAATCTATAATAGAGTAACACTGCAAGAAAACAGAACTTGTTTTACTTGGTAAAATGATACCACTAAGCCACTAACAGTCAGCCATATACTTGATATGTCCTTATCAGATAGGTCTGGACTCAGCCATGCAAACCATGTATCCTTTCTCCCTTGTGCTAAACAACAATTGTTTGCAAGCAAATAACCACCATTGAGTAAAATGCTAACTAGACTATTTGGAGATTAAACTCACAACTGTGTTCTCTTTAAAATCAGCTGCCCAACAGACTAAGCTAATTCATAACTCTGGTATACATGTATAACTTACTTTAAGCAAACTTACTTTCATGCAAAATAGGTCAAAATTTTCTCCTTTTACCACTCTTATTTTCTTTAGTTTATTTATTACATATGTATTTACTTGTTTTATTCTCTTTCTAATCCTCGCTAGGTTATAAACTCTCTGGAGGTAGTGTCTGCATCTCTTTTGTTCATCACTCTAGTGCCTGAAACAGTGTCTGCTATAGGGTGAGTTAATAGATAATTGTTGAATCTATCGATCTGTAACCAAAATAAAAATAAATGGTAGATAGATTAATATTTTTAAACTTTTTCCCAGAGGATAGTGAAATATGAATAATTTGGTATTTTAGCAATAGATCTGAAGCTGAAAAGAAAGAAAACGTAATCTGTAAACTCTACCAGAGGAAAAGAATTTTCTCACTGTAAGTCAGGGGAGCCTTGGTTAAGTTTCAAACTAGAAATCACTTTTATACTTTATCTGCAGCATTGGGCTGCATATCATGATGATCAGTAGCCTCCAAAGGCTTTTGAAATATATACCAAGCTCCAAACTCCTCAGCACAGCAAACCCCAAATTTATGTCCACTTCAGTCTTTGCCATTTCTGTGATAATTTACTACTTGGGCTGGAGATAATAAGCAAATACTATATATTTCTGCTCACTTACATGGACAAGAGCTTTCAATGACTAGCATATCATTTATTTTATAATACGGTAGCTCTAGCCAAACATTCTTATCCTCTCACACCACATTTGCATTCAGCGATTCAGTATAAATCAATTTTTTTTCCTTGCCTCTTACTTTTGAATCAGAGTGCTTACTGATAATTTTATTTTTCTGAAGGGAGGTTGAAGGTTGAAGAGTATACATGTATAAATATGGAATGTATGTTTGAAAGAAGGGGCATGAAGGTGTGGAGAGGGCATCTCCAGGTATATAATGGAGAGCTTTTGACTTGGCCTTTTGGATTACAGAAAGAACATCATTGATACACACTTCTTCCCTAGTAGTTTATTCTGTTAAATGAATAATATTCCCTAAAAAAGTTCCATTTACAAATCATTTGATGTATGCCTCTTTAGAGATGATATTGCCCCAATATAGAAAGTAAGGTAGAAAAACTTGTATAATAGCCACAAAAAGTTGTCATCCAACTTTAGCTTGAAAATCTCCAGTAATGAAGAGTGAAGGAACAAACAGAGGAGGGATATAGAGAATCATCCGTACTTACTTTTTTTTTTTTTAACATACTATAAACTGCATATATTTAAAGTGTACAATATGATTTTTTTTTCTTATTAGTAATGTATATATGGCAATCCCAATCTCCCAATTCATCCTGACCAAATGTCATCCCCCACCCCCGCCCCGGTTTCCCCACTTGGTGTCCATATGTTTGTTCTCCACATCTGTGTCTCTGTTTCTGCCTTGCAAACTGGTTGATTTGTACCATTTTTCTATATTCTGCATGTATATGTTAATATATATTTGTTTTTCTCTTTCTGACTTACTTCACTCTGTATGACTGTTTCTAAGTCCATCCATGTGTCTACAAATGTCCCAATTTTGTTCCTTTTTATGGCTGAGTAATATTCCATTGTATATATGTACCACATCTTCTTCATCCATTCATCTGTTGATGGGCATTTAGGTTGCTTCCATGTCCTGGCTATTGTAAATAGTGCTGCAATGAACATTGGGGTGCATGTCTCTTTTTGAATTGTGGTTTTCTCTGGGTATATGTCCAGTAGTAGGATTGCTGGGTCATATGGTAATTCCATTTTTAGTTTCATGAGGAACCTCCATACTGTTCTCCATAGTGGCTGTATCAATTTACGTTCCCTTTTCTCCACACCCTCTCCAGCATTTATTGTTTGTAGATTTTCTGATGATGCCCATTCTAACCGGTGTGAGGTCATACCTCATTGTAGTTTTGATTTGCATTTCTCTAATAATTAGTGATGTTGAGCAGCTTTTCTTGTGCTTCTTGGCCATCTGTATGTCTTCTTTGGAGCAATCGCCCATACTTACTTGATGGATTTGTTTGATGCTGTTGATTCATCACCAACACATTCCATCCACTAGCAAGTCCTGCACATCCTACCTCCAAACCATATCCTGGTCTATTTACTTCATGTCCATTGCTCATGGCCTCCTCTGTGCTCATCAGGCCACTGTCACACCTCACCTAGCACACTATAATTGTCTCCTTGCTTCCATATTTGCAGCCCAGCAATTGGCTCTTCACATGGCAGTCAGACAGACATTTTCAGAACATAAACCGTCTCATATCTCTTCCCTTCATAAAGCATTCCAGTATCCTCTCATCTCACCCAGAATCAAACCCAAATTCCCAAGGACCAATATGTTGCCTGACTTCTTTTTACTTTCCCAACCAGCCTCACTGTCACCTTTTCAGTTCCCTAGAAACACTGTTGACTGCCTCAAGGCTTTGATATTTAGTTTCTTCAGACTGCAAAGCTCTCCCCTTTATCTTCCATTGGCTGAACCCCAATATACCACATAAGTGTTCATTTACTACCCTATAGAGAACTAACCTGCATAGTCATTCCCTGTCCTATTGCTCTGTTTAACTTCAGAGAAGCTTATTACTATCTGAAGTGATTTTATTTATTCCCAGATTCATTCATTTTCTTGTGTATTTGTTGACTGCCTATCTTTGCCTCTAAAATATAAACTTTATACCACTAGGGCCAGAACCAGTCTAGCTCACTGCTTCAACTCCAGTTGTCCAGAAAAGTTTCCAACTCATAGAAGCTGTCCAGTGATGCTTACTGATTGAGTAAATGAATAATGCTTATCGATTAAGTCATGGCGAAGATTTCAGAACAAGTTTCTGAAAATCACCTAACTTTCCTACCATGGAATGAGTCTTTTGGAAAGTAGTAAACCTCATCATAATTGGCCCTTTTAACGTGTGAAAGCTCATGTTAGCTAGTATAGCAATAGCACTTATCAACTTCGTATTAAAACTCATAGTTTGCATGCCCTTCTCACTAAACTATGGTCAGTATGGTGCCATAGACCATGTATTTATTCACGTCTAGATCTCCTGTGCCTATCATAGTAGGATATTTCCCTATAATAACGTTTGTTACCAAAAGACCTCATGTTTTACATAGTAGTAAAGGATCACAAAGCAAGTTTTAAGTAAAATTTTTTAACCAAAGCACAAACAGAAAAAACAAACAAAAACCAACAACAATTGCCTGTGGAGTTAAGTAGACAAGCAGCTTAGTGTAGCTGAATGGTGCCATAGAATATTTTAATAATGTCCGAAAAACTTTAATTAAGGAGTTGTGATGAGTACTGAAACAAAGTGGATGAAACAGAGATCTCAAACTGTGAGGCTGATAATTTGGACTCAGAAGGAAGTAAAACAACTCGTACCAGTTGAATAAAGCTGATGGTGAGCATGTCTAGGGAGGAAGCCCTGTCTGCTTGCATTCAGTTGGAATGTCCTGAGCAGTAGCTGAGATGATGGCTTTTCCCTTTTCAGCTATAGGGTATAATCTATTTCCATTTGTCTGACTCGTTTTGCTTGAGAAAATCACATGTGAACCAGTAAAATTTTGTATAACACTGACGTCATTCCCTTACCTCAATCATACATGAACCATATATAATGGGCAGAATAGCCACAGTGGTGGTCGAAAGAATGATGTAAGATGACAAGCATATTTTGGCTTAAAGGGCATCTTCAGAAATTTTCTTTGGCAGTCAACACAATTTGGGGAAAAAAAAAAGAACATTTAATGGCCTCACCTCAGAATAATGGAGTGTCCTGAGGAACTTATGATCTGAGATATTGTATTTGAAGCAATAACACAATATCTATCTTTTAGGGTGTTTTCTCCTATCATTTTGACATCCTCCTAAAGAAGGATGGATTTTATAGACACATGCATTTGATTTTACATTTCTAAAGACTAATCTTAGTGTTAATTTTTAAGACTTATGTTGCTCCTTTAGAAAATCGCTTACTTCTATATAATTAATATCAGAACTCTGGCTAGCGATCGTTTTAGAATGCTAGCTTAAATATTATGAACTAATCCCTTTGCGGATGTTCTCACCTGCTTTTGAGTAGCTCTTAATAAAGTATGACTGATTAAATCATGATGGATGATGGACTTTGTTGTTGACCTTTCAAATTATGAATTGGCTTCACATTCAACATGTTGATTAAACAGAATTCTCCATTATTAAATATTCCTATGTAAAGACTGTGCAATATTAAATCCACACATAAATTTTATGATCTAATAGATGACATATCTGTAAGCTAATTAAATATATGAAAACCTAGGTAGGAAAATTAAGACCAAAGAGTAGGTATAAATTTGTAAATAGCCACTGCTCGTTCTTCTAGGTTGAGTGATTAATGCTAACAAGTGAAATGAATAGTACTTGAACAAAACTTTTCAATCAGTGCTGTGTTTTAAATGAGAGATTACAGGGACTTGCCTGGTGGTCCATTGGTTAAAAGATTCTGTGCTTCCACTGCAGGGGGCACAGGCTACGATCCCTGATTGGGAACTAAGATCCCACATGCCACGCGGCCAACAAAAAAAGAGAGTGAGAGAGAGATTACAAATTAATAGAAACGTAAATGAAGGTTTTGGAGTTCTCTCTTCATTATCTTAAGTAAAATTTTATACAGCAGATCCTTTTAGATATAAATGGTGAAGACAGCAATAATGCAACACTGAATCATAGATTCTCTGAGTTAAAAGAAATCTTTAACTTACTAATTGGAAGCTTCTATCTGATAAATCACTCATTCATATATTTGTTATATATTTGTTACTCATATAACCGTTCATATATTTGTATTTCTGCCTCTTTTGAACATTTCTAGGAACAGGAACTTGATTATAAAACAGCATATTCCAGTTTTAAATACCTCAATCTGTTTGAAACATTTTTCTAAAGCTGACTGGAACTGTGACCTCACAACTTCCATCTGCTGATAGAGTCATAAAAATAAACTGAAGTCCACTGAATATGACAATTCTTTTTTAAGTAATTATTGTAATTAGGAATTACCCAATAATTTTTCTCTCCTCAGACATAAATATGACTTCTCTATTTTTTTCAACTATTTATCATAGATATTGCTTTACAAGGCCTTCATATTCCTGAGGATTTTCACTCAAGTATACTCAATTTTTAAATGTTCCATTTATCTCTTGCCTGCAGCTAAGCACAGTGCAGTGTACTCTCACTAAGCTAGAAAGCTTCAGTTCTGGAAATCACTCTGTATACAAAAGCGTATAAAATGGCATATGTATAAAGTATATTTCTCTACTTCTCGCATTGGCAAAAACAGCAACATAACAAATTGTCAACAGTCACATTAGGACAGGGAGTTGGAAGCATAACTTAGAAGAGGGAACTCTATAAGCGCAAGATGAATGAGCAAATGCGTTGGTGTCCAAGCCCTCAAAACTGACTGTCAGTGGTACAAAGGTAAAGCGTAACTTTACAGAGCCGTGGGAAATGAACACACGTATTGCTCAAGGTGATTGCACTCCAGGTGTGATCTCTCAAATGTGGGCTGAAGTGGGGCTCATAGGACCTCACATCTGTACTTCTCAGAGAAACGGGAAGATTCAACACGCACACGCACACACTCTTTGCAGTCTTGTTACTTTACCTCGTGATTGTTTGCAGCCAACTACAACCTTTTTCTCACACAGACTGTTATTGCTATTTGACTCTATCTTCTCCTTACTGGGCTTTTTTTTTTTTTGCTTTTGCTTTGAATTTTTTCCTTCTTAATTCAAGTACGTTGATCCTTACTATACTTCATTTTAAGATCAAATTATTATTTCAACTTGTTGGTGTGGAATTAGATCTCAGTACTACTATTAAAAGTTTTTATTACTTTGTTTTGAGCCACTCAGGATGTCAGTGGTCTCAGCCAAAACACTGGTAAAATTAGGATGAGATAGGAAAACAAAAAACCAGCCAGATCTTTAGCTAAGGACTCTTTTCTAAAGTAATCAATTTCTATTTATTACATCAACTTTGAGTATATACTGTTGCTGTTTCTACAAGGGGAGTGATCTGGGAAAAAACAAATTCAGGTAGAGTTAAATGTAATCTGTTAATCATCCTCTAGTAATAATGCCTTTATGAACTTCATTTAATTTTATATGTTACTTTGCCCATGTTTTCTACACATACTTGTTTCCTCATCCTTGGAGGATTAAAATAATAAGTGCACATTGTGAATTAAAAATAATACCTTATTTCACATTGTTCACAAAAGACATCATATGTAATTTCTTATATGATACTTGTGATTCTCATGCCTTTATTCAGGGTGCCACAGGGCACCAGGGGCAGCTGACCATTACTGGGTGTCACATGAGTCATGCATTTCTAAACAGACTTCTCAATAAAATTATTTCCTTTATTATTTTCATGAGGCATGTTGAAAATAGATGCTTTTGTAAGCTTTTCAGTGAAGCAAAGAGCGAACTCCTGAAGGGTAAGATGGTTTTGACAGTGTGATTCATTTTTTTTTTCAAGCCATGAGCACTGAAAGAATAAAGAAACAAATAAACAAAACCTGTCAAGTTAGCTGTCAAATATAATTAGACTATAATGGCTGCTGTGAGACCTCAGTTTATTTCCAGCACAATGAGCTGGAGCAGTACTTCACTGTGACTGTGCCAGCGGTGGGTTTTATAGGCTGAGCATGGAAACCTTATTGATGGGGCAGCCCTTTCTTTTTAACACACAAATAATGTGCCAACAGTTCTCCTGACAAAGATGGCCCAGGAATTAAGGTTTGGTGTAAAGCAGTGTAAAAGGCACGACCTTTACGATCAGGAGCCTAAAGTTCTCATCTTTTCTCTGCCACCACCTGGCTTGGTAACTTTAAGCTGGATATGGGAATATGAGGTGTCTTTATTTTCACATCTATAGAATGAGAGGCTTGAACTGAATCATCTCCTTTCAGGACAGCTTTAAATTCTTTTATACCTTTCATTATCTGGGAGTCTTAAAATCAATCAGGCATTAAATAGAGAATATTCAGTTCACTCTAGTTTTATTTTGCCTTTCATTGGACATTTTGTCTGTGGTGGAAATCAATATTATTTTTGCTCTTGATATAGGAATATTAGAAGCTAGAGAGGGAAATAAGGAAGAGGTGGCAAAAGTTGGTGAAGAAAAGAAAAAAGATTCAAAGATGCCCTTTTCCTTCATGAAACTAGAAATACCATGGGATGCATGTAATTAACAGCTCTCTAATTATTATACACAATTGGGAGTGGAAAAACTCCTGCTGTTGTATGTTACTGAATTAAAATGTTTAAAGTCTGCAAACCCAACAGCTATCCCTCTTCTCCTTCCTTGCTGATATTATGCCTTGCTGGTGGTCCTGATCCAGAGAGGCTTGTGAAAGCCAATAGTTCAGTTCCCAGGAATTTTGCAAACCCTTTTTTAAACATAGGCATTGTTAAAAACCAAACTACCTAAACTCACAATTAATTATATCACAAGCAAGGGAATAAAAGCTCAAAACTCATCACTTCCAAGTATCTTACTACCTTGTGCTATTATCTTTGCTCCTGTGTTTATTTACATTTATTTAATCCACTCTACAGATGTAAATACAACAGCATGCAGTGGTATGCTACTACTGCACATCACTTCTCGATTCCATATACAGGATGTCATGTTGGCAGCATGAACTTAGCAAGCTAGGGACGTCTCCACCACAGAAATAGGCAAATGCTGTAAATCAAGACGATTTATTGCATTTTTGATTGTCTGGACCTAAGAGAGTGATGGAAAAATGTTAATGATGTAAATTGTTTTAAAGTGTCATGTCAATAACAATTATACTATGAAAACTGCAAAACATTGAGGAAATCCTGCTGGTATTCAAAGATTCGGCAAAAATGTCCTCACATCATTGATAAACAGGCAAACTTCTGACGTACATCTTCAGTGTGGCTTCACTTTCAAAGCACTCTTTACCTGGAATGAAGTTAGCAACTAACGTTCAAGGTTACTCTCAGGATCTGCAACCACAGTTTGGCTACAGATATAATGTTTCAAAAAAGTCAGTGAACACATTTTGTGTGTATCAATTATGTATATGGAATTTACAGTAAAGAATACTGTATAGATTATTATAAACTATTCATAAGTAGTACACTACTATACATCCTTTATATCAATGAAATTTATGATACTTATATATGTATAAACATGAGCCCTTCAGAAAGTCATTTATTAAACATTTACTAGCATTACCAGCCTTCAAAATTGAATGTAAAAATCACCAGAAACTTGTATTCCCAGTTCCCGTTGCAACTAGGAATGGCCATTTATCCTAGTTCTGCCCAATTACAGTAAAGTGAACTTGTTTGAAGGCCTCTAAGAAGTATTTTATTAATTGGTAGAAATGAACAGTTGTGTGAGAAGAAAGTCCCTGCCTCTTCTGTCCTGCCTTAGACATTTTTGTAGAAGTTATATGCTATGAGCTGCAGCAGCCATTTTGTGACTATGAGGGGAAGATTAAGAGAGTCATATAGAAGTTATCTGGAGCTCTGATATGAAAAAGTCACCAAAACCATCCTTGGAATTACCTCTCTCTCTCTACTTCTTTTTGGGATTTATTAATTCATATTCTTCAAGTCATTTTTAAAAATTCAGATATTTTCTTACTTTCAGAAAAAAGCATCCTAACTGACATAATAAAATGCACTTCTCATCTTGGATGCTTCTCAAGAAAGTTTCTCCTAAACATACATGATTCTGTACCTCTGTTGTCACATTGATGTCGTGTGTGTATGCATGTGTGTGTGCACATGTGTGCTTCAAGCCACACCATTCTTTCACTTCACTATACCATTTTCTTGGGCCATTGCAAATGTCAACCCCTCTGGTTGTAACACTTTCAAACCCTCTTCATTTCACCATTAATAATTAAACTGTACAAATCTTTTATCTCAAAATCACTTCCTTAGAGAAGCATTCCTGACCCATATCTTCTTTATCCTTATTTGTTATTATTAATTATTAAAAAAGGTGTCTTTTCTTTTGTAGCATTTATCTCAGTTTTATAGTTTATATTCATTGTATAATTACTAATTATCTGACTTTATTCTTTTTATCAATAATCTTTTATTAACAATATGACTAATTGCATTCTTACTTTACTAATATCTGAACTTATTTATGACTGTCATCCCAGAAATAAATTTGAAACTTATCTTCCAGGACACCATATATTTTCTTATTCTTCACTGGCTGCTCCTTCTCAACCCCCTTTGATGGTTCCATCTTGGCTCCTTAATCTCTTAACATGAGTGTCCCACTGCACAGCCATTATATCTCTCCATTTCTTGATATGTCACTCAGTCCCTTTGGGATCTCATCCAATCTAATTTCTTGAAATAATATCTATGATGACAACATCCCAGACTTGTCCTTCCGACTATAGACTAATGGAAATCTTCCCTGGGAACTGAAAAGCAACATGTTCAAACAGAACTCCTGGTCTGTTTCCACTCCCTTCCCTCCTTCAAAGCCTTCTCCATCCATACTCTTTCCCATCTCAATTAAAGATACATCTTTTTTTCCAGTTACTCAGGCCAAATCATTTTGGGTTAACCTTGGCTTATCTCTTGGTCTCTTACTCCAGGCCCTATTGAGAAGCCAATCCTCTCAACTATCTCTTCAAACTATCTAGAATGCGCCCACATCTCCCCAACTCCATCATCGCTGTCATGGTCTAGTCCTTTATTACCTCTCACCTGGATTATTGCAGTTGCCTTCTAACTGGTTTCCCTTCTTCCTCTTTACTCCATTTCAGGTTCTTCTCTATATAATAGAATCTGGCTTTTACTCTGCTTGAGAAAGGGAGGCTTTGGGGTATTAAGACAAAGCCTTGACAATGGCTTCTAAGAACCCACAAACTCTGGTTGCCTTTCACTCTCTGGTCTCATCTGCTACTGGTACCTTTCTTGCTCAGTTTACCCTTGGACCACTAGGCATCCCCTGGTCTTCAAGTTATTCCTCAAGTATAGCCATCTCAGGAAAGCCTTTACTGGTCACCTTCCAAAAAACTGAATACCTCCTGGTCCTGATACTCCCTTCTCTGCTTTATTTCCTTTCTAGCACATTCTGTCTCCTTACATAATGTATAGATTACTTATTTTTTCTTATGATTCTCCATGACAAGAATGTAAGTTACATAAAAATAGGCATCTTTGCATTTTTTTTACAATGTTATACTCCTAGAGCTTAAAACAACTCCCTACACAGTAGATTTTCAATATATACTAGTTCAGTTTAAAAAAAAAGCCAAAACTATCTTCTAGTTGTTGTTGTTGACACAGAGACACAAAGTGAGCAAATGCTGTTGGAAAAATGATGCGAATAGACTTGCTCTACACAGGGTTGTCACAAAGCTTCAGTTTGTAAAACACTCAATATCTGCAAGTGCAATAAGATGAGGTATACCTTTGCTGTATATTTGCCTGTACGGATGAGCCTTTTCATTTTGTAATTTTCGTATTTCTAGTTGTGGCCTTTTCTTTTGCTTAGAGAAGTTCCTTTAACGTTTCTTGTAAAGATGGTTTAGTGGTGCTGAATTCTTTTAGCTTTTGCTTGTCTATAAAACTTTGATCTCTCCATCAAATGTAAATGAAGCCTTGCTGGGTAGAGTATTCTTGGTTGCAGGTTTTTCCCTTTCATTACTCTAAATATATTGTGTCACTCCCTTCTGGCCTGCAGGAATTTCTGCTGAAAAGCCAGAGATGGCCTTATGGGAGTTTCCTTGTATGTTTTTTGTTGCTTTTCCTTTGCTGCTTTTAATATTCTCTCCTTATCTATAATTTTTGCTATTTTAATTACAATGTGTCTTGGTTTGTTCCTCTTTAGCTTCATCTTGTATGGGACTTGGATGACCATTTCCTTTCCTAGGTTAGCAAAGTTTTTAGCTATTCAATCTTCAAATATATTCTCAGCCCCTTTCTTTCTTCTCCTTCTGGGACCCTTATAATGCAAATATTAGTGTGCTTGATGTTGTCCCAGAGGTCTCTTAAACAGTCCTCTCTTCTCCTCATTCTTTTATCCTTTTTTTTTTTCTGTTCAACATCAGTGGTTTCCACTACTCTGTCTTCCAGTTCACTGATCTGTTCCTCTGTACCATTTAGTCTACTATTGATTCCCTCTATTATAGTTTTTCATTTCATTTACTATATTTTTCATCTCTGGTTGTTCCTTATGCTTCCTAATACTTTGTTAAAAAGTCTAACTTCTCGCTCTATGCACCTCATGTTGCCGAAATTGCTGTTTTTATTTTTATGTAACTGGTAGGTTGGTTACATTTCCCAGCTCTGAAGAAGTGACCCTCTTGGGGTCACTGTAGGAGACGTCCTATGCATCCCAGCAGTGCACTCCCCTCTCATCACTTCACCCAAGCCGTATGCTCTAGGGGCTCCCCCATGAGGGCTGCGTGGGTCCTCCTGTTGTGGAGGGCTGACTGTGTTGGCGGTCTGTAGGCTTGGTTGGCCCGTGATCCAGTTGGTTGCCAGGTCCTGCCTTGTGCAGAGGCTGCCACCTGCTGGTTGGTGGCACCGGGTCATGAAACCTCGCACTGTGGAACCACAGGACCTGAAGTCTGGGTGCGGGGCCCCGGGATCCCAGAGCTGTGTCAGGTTGCTGGCTGGGCGGGACGAGGGGTGGTCCTCAGGGTCCAGGGTGTCCCAAAGCTTGTGTTGGCCTCCTAGAGTGGGCAGGGCCGGGGTCCAGCTAGTCTCAGGACAGGGTCTGGCCTGCTGTGAGCCCGAGGCGGAATTGTGGTTTTCTTGAATGTGGTGCCTGCCCCCTGGTGGGCGAGCCTGGTCCAGAGGCTACAGCAGCCTCCTTGAGGGCAGGGCTGGGGCCCAGGGGATTCTGGGACTGTTGCCTGCCCACTGGTGCGTGGAGCCGGGTCCTGGGCCCTCTGGTGGGCTGGGCTGTGTCTAGAGGAGGCTGTGCGCACGGGAGGTCTTCAGGTAGCCTGTCTGCCCGATGGGTGGGGCTGTGCCCCCACCCAGGTAGTTGCTTGGCCTGAGGTGTCCCAGCACCGGCACCTGCAGGCTGTTGGGTGGGGCCAGGTCTTGGTGCTAAGGAGCTAGAGGGAAGAATCCGTAGCACCTGCACCAGGTAGAAGGAAATTCCAAGAACGTCTGCCGCCAGTGTCCACACCCACAGGATGAGCCACAGTGCCCCCTCTTCCGCCGGGAAACTCTCCAAGATCAGCAGGTAGGTCTGGCCAAGCCTCCTATCAAATTATTGCTTTGCCCTGGCTTCCGGAGGGCGTGAGATTTTGTGTGTGCCCTTTAAGAGTGAAGTCTATTTCTCCTATCCTTTGGGACTCACAGAATTAAGCCCAGCTGGCCTTCAGAGCTGAATGCTCTGGGGGCTTGTCTTCTGGTGCAGCACCGCTGGGCTGGGGAACCCGGCATGGGGCTCAGACCTCTCACTCCTATGGGAGAACCTCTGCAATGTAATTATTTTCCAGTTTGTGGGTTGCCTACCGGAGGTTATAGGACTTGACTATATCTCGAGTCCACCCTTCCTACCTGTCTCATTGTGGCTCCTTCTTTATGTCTTTAGTTGTAGAAGATCTTTTCTGGTAAGTTCTGACCTTTTCCATCAGTGGTTGTTCTGCAAACACGTGATTTGGATGTGCTCGTGAAAGAAGGTGAGCTCGCCTTCTTTCTCCTCTGCCATATTTTTTACATCCAGAACTATGTTTTATTCCACAATAATCTATCCCCAGTGCTGAACTTAATATATGACCCATAATTTACTCTTAATAAATATTTGTTGAATGAATGAAAGAACTGCCTACTCTCCAGAAATTGCCTAATAGATCTTTGATGGCTGATTAATTATTTACGTCCTGGGTCTCTTGGACTGCTCAAGGTAATTCTGGTGCAGGATATTTGACGATGGTACTTGCAGAAATACTTGGATAAGGACAGGGAAGAAAGTTAGAAAGAGGGGAAAATCCCCTCTGTGACTTCTTTGGTCATTTCTCCTTTATCTTTGGGTTTCTGCTTGAGTTTCAATTGAAATACGTGATGCCAATATACATTAGCAACATGTGTTTTCCATCTTGGATGTTATTGCTTAGTGAGACACCTCCCACAAATCCACAGGGTGTCTTCGCCAGGAAACAGCAAACAACCACCTGCAGCGCTTCATCCACCATCATCCACTTCCACAGCCAGTTCAATATCACATCAGTTCTAATGTCAGAGCAGGAAGGAATTTGTGTTTGACTTCATGTGCCTATATTTAAGGGACACATTTTTATATTTGAGTGCGCAGCTTTAATGATCTTAAACTTCCCAAATTAATGATTGGCTATCATAAAATATCTATGCTTTTCTTACTGAATCATAATCTTTTCCTTCTCACATCCTTCCTCATTTCCTTTTTTCCCTTCTCCTCTCTCCTTCCACCCTTGCCCCCTCTTCAACTCTCTTTTTGCTTCCCTACACCCCTGCCTCTGTTTCTCTCTTTCCTCTCTTGTCCGCCAGTGAGACTGTGGACATGAAAGTGTACGGATGACAGCAGGCACCGGCATCTTCCATGTTATACACAGGGTTCTGAGCACAGCATGCCTTTGGCCCAGGCAGGTGGGGGAGCTGAGAGAAGCAGGCTAGCCATCTGGAGACGAACATATGGGTGGTTGTGGCATACATTCTCACAATTGGCGGCTGGGAGAATCAGAAATAGAAAGGGGAGGTTTGACTCCTCTTAATCAAATAAAGAGCAAAAAAAGAAGTTTGAAAGGGGTACCAATGTGGAAGGATCCTAATTTTAAAAAGAACCATAGGTTTCCTAAATTTTCATTTAAGGCTGAATTTTTAAACTTTAGCGATATTTCTACCTTTGTGCAACTCATGAATGACTTTCTTCTTTTTTATCTTATCATCATTATTTTAATAGCTACTATATTAGCAGCTTAATGAAATACTAGTTGTTTAGTACTGTAGTTCCATAAATTGTGAGATTAAAAGAATCACTCAGGGAACTTTTTTTTCCTTCCTGCTGATAGCCAAATTCCAACTCAGATAAACTAACCTTGGATAGTGAGTACAAAAGAGTACAAAATAGTGTGAAAAATGAAGTATATTTAAAAAAAAAAACCTCTCTCGATTTATTTTAATCATTAACCAAATTTGGTATATTCATAAAAGAATCTGGCCTTGGACTCAGGAGTGCTATCTTTTAGTTCTAACTTTGATCTTTGCCAGAGCTTTAGGCAAATAACTTTGGTTTCTTGGGACTCCATTTCCTCATCTCAAAAACAAAGAGGGCAAAATAAAAGATCTCTATATTCAGATATTCTGTCATGGGATTTATAATTCTGTTTTTACTATAGTTGAAGTCGAGTGAAATGGATAAAATAGTGAGAACTATTATTACAAAATGTAAAATAGATGACTAGTGGGAATTTACTTCAGAGCACAGGGAGATCAGCTAGATGCTTTGTGAAGACCTAGAGGGGTGGGATAGGGAGGTTGGGAGGGAGGCTCAAGAGGGAGGGGATATGGGGACATATGTATACATGTGGGCGATTCACTTTGTTGTACAGCAGAAACTTACATAATATTGTAAAGCAGTTATACTACAATAAAGAAAAAAATTAAAAAATAGAAAATTTTTAAAAAGAGCATACAAAAAAAGAACTATTGTATTATATGCTAAAACAGGTTGAGAATTATGCCAAAAATGTAATAAGTTGCCTGGTAGCACAAAGTGGTGGTCATATAATTATTAGCAGTGGTTCCATGATGGCTATTTTATTAGCTAATCTACTCTCTACAAAATTGAATGAACAGGGAAATTGAATGATATGTGCAGAGAAAAAAAAATTGTTACCTAGACTATTGGGTTTTTTTCTGGTCACGAGATTTTTAGAGTTGTTTTTTTTTTTACCTAGAGAATGAAAACTCTGCCCAAGTAGGAGTGATTGGGGTTATTAGGGGTCAGAAAACATTTAATGTAAAGGTTGACTGAATAAATGAAGTGAGGACATCCAAGTCAGAATGAGGAGCGAGGATTCTCCTCAAATATCTGAAGAAACATTAGGTAGAAACTGTTACACTTCTTTTATGTAGACTAAAGGAAGTCCACTCATTTTTTCCACAAATATTTATTGAGTAAATATTATGCGTCAGACCAAAAGTTAGATGCCACAGATCAGATATTGAGCATAAACAAATACAGACCCACCTTCATAGAAATTTCTGGCCAAAACCTAATAAATCCTAGAAATAAATGTAAAATTATAAGTACGATAAGTTCTTTGTAGGAGAGACATTGATCTAGTTGGAGAGGTCAGGGATTGTTTGCCGGGGAGGAAACCACTGAACTGGAATCTAGAACATGAATGAATAAGAAGGAATTGACTTAGCCAAATAATCATTTAGTGCATGTGTATATGTGTGTGTTCTTGATGGTATGGCTGAATGGAAGAGTGTTGTCTCGGTAGAAGGAACAGCATATGCTAAGATCTTATAATAGGAGGGACATGGTCTAATTGAGAAACCAAACAGGTGGTTGCGACACATTGGTTGAAGGAGACTGTGGGGTGAGTTGAAGCTGTATAAAGTTGCTAAAACATTTAGGATTTCATAGGTCACACGAATTGTGATCAGAATCCACCAAAGTGTCTCATGAGATGAAGCATGTGACGTCATTACATATTTATTTACATAAGTTCAGCATGAAACCCATTGGAAGAGATGGAAAAGTGCTGTGGATTAACCAGTTTGGGAGATTCCAACTCCAGACAAAAGATAGTGACCACTTAGTCTTAATAAGTTGTAATGGCCATGCAGAAATAGTGAAGTGGGTATATGTGTGGGAATTTAAGAATAAAGAGCAACAGAATTTTCTGTGGAACTATACAAAAAACAGGAAGAGAGAAAGGAAGGGTGTCAAGGATGCCTCTGGGGTTTCTGGCTTGTATTGTACAAGCTGTGAATGGTGGTGGTTTCCTTTTTCCCTGTGAGATTACACTGGAGGAGACCAGGTTTGAAGACTTGTGTATATATATTTTGGGTTGAGTCGAGGCTTGCTGAGCTCGTGTGTCATATTCAACATTTTTAAATCACCAAGTCCTTACACACATACAGTCAGAGAGTTAAGTCATGGTTCAGTATTCATGAAAGCCAGAGTTGCTGAAAAGACTGGGAGAGAAAGGGCAAATGAAGGAAGACCTTTGCAAAAGCAGCTTGCCTCTTCTTGGTCCTGATCTTGTTTTAAACCAATGCTGAGACAAGCATAAAAGGAGCCCTCAGCTAATATTCAGCAAGAATCCAGTGTGACATTACCCAGAGGTCTATATTCAAGGTTGAAAGTGCTACTGGAAAAAATTCGGCTTGTCTGTGTCTTCCTTGCTTGGCGCTAAGTCTCAGTGCCTGCTGATAATTCAAGCTGTTAATAAAAAGAGGGCAACCTTTCCCCCAACATCAACAATTAAATATATAAATAAAACACCATGTGAAGAAATGAATAAAGCAAAGCAAGTAAAGACATAGCTGAGAAAGGAGAAAACAAAGTCAATAAAAGCTATCGATTAGGAATGTTTTAAGAATGTAAACACTCAATATTGAAAAGAAAACAGAAACATAATTGTAGACACTGTTTAATATTTGCACAGCCTTCATCAGAATGCTCAGTACAGTTAAAATTTTTAGAAGAAACTTTCTGCATGAATATAGTAAGCCTATGATTTGAACAACACTCTCTTCATTGTCTGAACTACTGAATAAAATAGCTTCAAATTCCCATTGACTGCTAGCACCTCTCCAAGTTATTTTCTTTAAAATAGAAATTGTAGGACATTTGTGAAGTTTTACTATTGGTGCACAATTCTACTTTTAATATCTTCGAGTTTTTAAAATTTTGGTATTTGGTAGTACACTATGCTTGGAAAAATTTTAGCATGTCTTTCTCAGTATCTTGGGTTTATGACACAAAGACATCAATCATTCTCCAAGTTGAATCTTTTCCAGTTTTGCCTCAGAAATAGTCAGCAACTTCAAGCTTTTAAAATGATCATTTCTTTGGTAGCCTATGAGCTGTTAAATCATGCAAATAATTAATTGATGTAATTAAAAAATAAAGCAATACTTGCAAAATTTTGTACTATGAATATTAGCTAGAGTTTTACAGTAACTAGGCAATTAATGCCAAAGAGAAGAGAAGTAAAGAATACATATGGAGATCGTGGTTTTTTAGTGTTATTAGCACAACCAGACGAAAATTTTTTAATTGTCTGGTGGACATCAGAACAGAATAACATAAACATTTATAATACTAATTGATCAGTTGGTATACTTAATACTGAATCAAACTATTAAGTCATTTTCTGACATATCTTCAATTGAGAAAGAAGATCTACTACAATGAATCACAGTGAGAAAAAATTTTTTTAAGAAAAAAGGGGGAGTTGTGTTGAGGACACTGGCTTCAGACAAGCTTCTTTTAAATCTCTGCACCCTAGGAGACAAGCTACTTGTTCCCTGAACCAAGGCTAGTGGGAAACTGCTGCATAGCACAGGGAGAACAACTCAAAGCTTGGTGATGACCTAGAGGCGGGGAGGGAGGCTCAAGAGGGAGGGTATATGAGGATATATGTATAAATACATCTGATTCACTTTGTTGTACAGCGGAAACTGGCACAACATTGTAAAGCAATTATACTCCAATAAAGATCCGAAGAAAAAAAAAAGATTAAATGAGATAGTATGAGTAGGGGTGTAATCCCATAGGATTCATGGCCTTATAAGAAGAAGAGAGAGAGATCTCTTTCTCCCTCTGCACACACCAACCAAGGAAAGACCGCCACATGAGAACCCAACAAGAAGGTGCTGTCTGTGAGCCAGAAAGAGATTTCCGTCCAGGAACCAAACCAACGGACAACCTCTATAACTGTAAGAAAGAAATGTCTGTTGTTTAAGCCCCCCAGTCTATGATATTTCGTTATATCAGCCTACATGACTAAAACATTTGATACTATTATTCTCTCCATTATATTGATGAGCAAACTGAGGCACAGAGAAGTTAGGTATTCTTCCTGTGGTCATAGAGCTAAGGAGGTAAAAGGGCCAGGGTTTGAAGTTAACACATAATGATTCCAGAGCCCATCCTATTAACCATTTATGGAGCTTCTGGGCATTAAGTAAGTAAAAGGGTGCAGATACAAAGAAAACATGCCATGTGGAGAAATCAAAGAGGAATGAACATGAACCCAAAGAAGCAAGTAAAGGCCAAACCAGGCAAGGGCTTTGTAAAAAATGTCCTAGTTTTCTCAAAGCAAAAGGAAGCCATTGAAAGCCTTTAAGCAAGGGGAACAGACGATGGGATGATGGATGAGATGAGGATTCTGAGGAGGCCACTCCAACTGTAGTCTATTTGTTAAAAATATTGAAAAGACTTGATCTCAAGAGTGAAATAAAAATGGTCATTTGGAATCTACTTGAAATCCTTATCTTTTCCACAAGTCAGCTTTCTGCCTGATATATCACTATAAAGGCAGAACTGTGTTAGTAAGGCAAAGAGGTTTAACGTCTCCAAAGGAGTTAGAAATGTGAGGTTTGCCTGCTTAAGCATCTCAGTTGCAGGTAAACATAGTGCATTATTTTCCCATTGCTATCATAACAAATTAACACACAGTTAGCATCTTAAAACAACTGAAATCTATTATCTTATGGTTCTATAGGTCTGAAGTCCATGAAAACTGGCTAGTTTGGTTCCATTAGCGCTACGCAATCGTAGGAATGGGGTCACCATTTCATTGCTAGTTTTCTGATGGGTCATTCATTTTCATCTACTAGAGACCATATTTTTAGGCTTTTGACACCCCTTTCGAAGCCAATAATGGTGGTCTTCATATCTCTCATATGCTTCTCTTTCTGCCTTTTCTCTCCAATGCGTCTCTTCTTCCTCAATATTCTTTCTTGGTCTTCTTCTTCAAGGACCCATGTGAGTTGAACCTACCCAGATAATCTAAAATAGTCTCCTTAAAGTAACATGAGCTGACTGGTAATCTTAATTCTAACTACAAAATCCCTCCCACAGCAGTAACAAGATTAGTGTTTGCTTAAATAAGCAAAGGATGGGAGTCTTGGGGGGAATGTGCCTAGCACATATGGTCTGCATTGTCTATGTACATATCACTTAGAACTAATTATATAACATAGACAACGTTCTTGAACTGATTATTTTGTTCATTTTTTCATTCTTCCTACAGTCATAAAAGATAAAAACACATTCTCTTGAAAGAAATCATAGTTTCTAATGCTAGGGGCGGATATGTCTTTACATGTGGAGCTAGTATATATGGATAGAGATTGAAAGCCTAGAAATAAATTTCTTAATATGATAAATTAAGATATTCCACTCATTCCAATTATCTTTCCAGCAACTCATCATTCTTCTGGGATTTCATTTTGCTATTTCAGATATAAATGACACATTTTATTCAGTCAAAGCCACATTAATAATTTCATAGCAAAATATGACAAAAAACAAGTGCACTTTACATGATAGATGGTGGAACTCGGAAGTAGGAACGAATTCTGATTTCATTTACTTTAATATCTATGCCAGTACCTCCAGCAATGAAGGGAGCAAGGGTAAGTGTCATGGGAAATACCTGCACCCTAAAGCAAGGAATAATTAGTCCGCATTCGTATTTTGTATGCGTCTTCATGCTTCATCTAAATCAATCTTTGTAAAAGCATTAGGTGCTTCAGAGATGCCCTTAAGTCAACTACCGAATGATATCAGTGATTTTGAAGGAGTTAATGTGTACCCCTTAGAAAGGAGCTTATCTGAAGGTAACTGAGGCATTTGAGAACATGCTCTAAGATATGATAAATATGGATAAAACTAAAAGCGACATTTAATTCTACATACAGATAAAAGAATAGATTGAGTATCCTTTAATGGATTCCAAATCTATACTGCTTTTCCTCCAGTAAAGAGAATAAGCAGGTAAGATTTAGTGAAGAGCTAAACACCTTTCTAATTTCAAAGAGCTTTGAAAAAATAAGTGAACATTCCAACAACTAATAGGGAATTAAGTTTATCTTTCCTTAAACAGAAACAATAAACCTAGGAGCCAGTATGAACAGTTATTTTTCAGTTTGCCCTACAGTGTTCCTAAAGTCATATGTCTCATGTTGAATGTGATCAGCATCTCTATGCTTTCTGTAGGAGATCGGAAAAAATACAGAGGGAATGCTAATTACATGGTCATTATGAAATGTACAACATGTTGATTGATTACTAGGCACTAACATCTATGCAAATAAGGAACTGAAGGCCAGTAGTTATGAAACACAAGAGTGAAAATGAGCTCAAGAATCCCACACGCGTGTTCTCTACTCTGGTTCTTTAACCAGTCAGTGAAGAGATGATGAAGTTTAGATGTGTTTTATTTTGGAGTTCATGTTAAATATACAGTGTAACTGAAAAGGCATCAAATTACTTCTCACATATTGTATTAATACTGTATATAAGTATAATAAGTATTTAGAAAGCAGTTGCTGGTAGTATAGGAAGATGTCCTTATCCTCAGAAAAATCCTAGTTACATCTATGTTGCCTTAGAAAAAAATCTACAATTTTTACCATCAACTAACTGCAAAGTGTGTTCTATTTCCAAAGAGACAGAGAATTTCTGAATTATAGGCATGCATTGCCTATAATTCTTTTAGAAAGTCCATATATAGTCACATTTATCTTGTGTTTATAGAGAATCAGTCATCTTTCACAATACAGCTACTTAGTACTGAGAAATACATAGGTAACTGACAGTGTACGTCTCCCAATATAAAATAAAGTTTGTATTTTGGGCTTAAAATATGTAGGTCAATTTACCAATATTTTGATGAACGGAGTAGATCCAGCTTACCTTACAGACTCTATCTATTAGGTTTGATGGAAGTTACTTGTTCCAAGTCTTACTCATGAAGTTGAAATGATACATAAATATATATCTTTTCACCATTTAAATGAAACTCAAACCCAAGAGTATCTAATGAGCGATGTATGCAGCTTACAAGGAATTTAATAACACTGCTGGAGCTAACCACTTTATAACATATTTGGGCCTCAGTTGTGTCAGAGCTCAGAATAAATCAGAGAGTAAACTGCTATTTATGCCTTCTACAATTTTCAGCCAAGCTCAGGAGAACAGCCATGTTCACTCATACCATTTTTTGAGTTATTAATGCCCTTGCAAAATAGAACCCTGAAAAAACGATGCAGAAGCTAAATGAGTACAACTTTGCAACAACCATTTTCTAAAATAGGATGACATTTAAGAAAAAAACAAAATTTACAATGTATAAATTCTACAGTTTCCAAATTTGTTATTGCTTATTAGTGGACTGAATACAAACATGGCGGCATTTCTAATGGGGTAGAATTCTGTGGAAAATCATAGGGAGGAGAAATAAGGAAAATGAAAAGAGATATGTTCTCCTACTTTCAGTGCGGAATAACTTACAGACTCCTAGACATTCTTGGCCGAAGTTCTGGGATGTCTTCTATATAAGCTATCAATTTACAGACAGTTTGATGATATAATTAAGCACACACTCTCTAAAGGAAATTGTTTTGTTTTGAATCCTGGCTCCACCAATTACTAGGAATATATTCTAAAGCTTTAAATATGGATAATAAAGCATTTGTTTGTGGAACTTGCAAGGGGGCAAAATGTCCCACCCCAAATGTGTCTCTTTGGCATGAGGATTATTTTAGGCAGGTTGTTCTTAAGGAAAAAAAAAGGCTCAGGAAGAGCTTTTGTCTCTCCATTCTTATTGCCTAAAAGAATTTAGATGGAGGGCCTATTCCATGGAGGGAACCATCACCAAAGATGACTAGAGTATAACATGAATTTGGTGTGATAGACCAGGAGGAACCCAGCAAAGTATTTTTCCCTTTCTTCCTTTCTTCCTTCCTTCCTTTCTTTCTTTCTTTCTCTCTCTCTCTCTCTCTTTCTTTCTTTCTTTCTTTCTTTCTTTCTTTCTTTCTTTCTTTCTTTCTTTCTTTTTCTTTCTTTCTTTCTTTCTCTCTCTCTCTCTCTTTCTTTCTTTCTTTCTTTCTTTCTTTCATTATTTGGCTGTGTTGGGTCTTCGTTGCTGTGTGAGGGCTTTCTCTAGTTGTGGCGAGCGGGGGCTACTCTTCATTGCAGTTGGTGCATGGGCTTCTTATTGTGGTGGCTTCTCTTGTTGTGGAGCACAGGCTCTATGCGCATGAACTCAGCAGTTGTGGCTCGCGGGCTCTAGAGCACAGGCTCGGTAGCTGTGCTGCATGGGCTTAGTTGCTCCGCAGCATGTGGGATCTTCCTGCAGCAGGGATCAAACCCATGTCCCCTGCACTAGCAGGTGGATTCTTAACCACTGTGTCACTAGGGAAGTCCTGTAAAGTCTGTTTCTTAAAATTCCTCTCTGTGCCCCATTGTTTCTGTGTGACCCAGCTATTTGTTTACAAATATTTGCTCTTTTTCACCTTCCTGTGAATTCCCTTGCTAATCTTTGAAGTCCTACACCCCTACCCCCTTTTCCCATAGTCCAGGATGACATGTATACCTCATTTTACTTCATGGTCTTTGGAATCTCTCATTTTATGTGGATTCCCTGTAACTTCAAAGTTAAATTTTATTTTGTTCTGTTAAGCTGTCTCTTGCCAATTTAATTATTGGGCCAGCCAGAAGAACTGGTAAGGGTAGAGGAAAATTTTCCCTCCCTGATAAACTGTTGAAGGGGTTAAATTAGGGAATGTATTTGAAGCATTTCATAGAATGCTTGGCACGTATTAGACACACAATAAATTTAGCTAGTAATATTGCTAGAGGTATAAGCAAAGCAACTTTAAAACGATAATTGCTCGGTGTTACAGTCAACAGCAAATTGCCAGTTGATGTTATAAGATTTTGTGTGCATGTGCTTTATATTCATTTCATTTAGGAATTACAGCCTGCTTACCTTTGAAAGGACTTTAGACAAAGTACACACACACAGAGACAAAACTTAAAGGAGGATAGAGTCAATATGAATAAAATCACATTTAATAAATATTTCTCCCCCTTACCTAATCCAGTGCTTTGCACATAGTTCACATACAAGTAATGCCTGATGAATAAGTAAATAAAGGAATGGAAAGATGAGTGGAAGTATACATGCATAAATGAAAGGCATTCTGGATCATCTGAAAGATACAGAAAGATTGTATTTTCAACATAAGATTGCCAAATTCAGCAATAGTTCTAAAGCTAAAGAAAAGTAGGACCAGAAAAATATTTAGGTATCTGCTTTTACTTCTTTCCTAAGGGAAAGAACACATTTTTTTCCCCCTGACATTAAGTGTGAGCAGAATTTGGAGAGGGCTTGTGCTACAGAGGAAAAAGATTCTAGTTTCTCCTGGTTTTGTCACTCTCTAGCCATATGAGTTTAATCTCTCTAGAATTTTGGATTCCTCAGTTGTAAAATTAAAGAGTAGAACAAGAGTAGTGACAAAGTTCCTTTTACCTTTAAATTTTTGTAATTTAGATAAAAGAAATTATTTAAAGCCACTGCATCGGGGAGCAGAAGGGGATTATCTTATGAAAATGCAACCTTAACAAGTCAAATCTATTCTACTCTACTGGGATATACCTTCTGATTCTGAGATCCTGGCCACTGCTAATCACAAAAGATCATTCAACCCTTGTTTAGCTGGAGGCCACGGAACTCAGACTGGATACAGACTGCCTTTAAATCTGAGTGCTTGCTGCTTACTAGCTCCCTGCTCCTCTTTAGTCTCATCTTGTAATAAGTAGTAGTAAATAGCATATACTTTCTAAGCTTGTTTGAGGGGTTGGATGAGTTACTGTAACATGCTTAGTAAGAGTGTGGCATAGTAAGCACCAATAAATGTCAACTATTAATACTGAAACTCAGAGTTGGTTAGAGGAATTTTCCAGAAGATGAATAGACCACTGATTTGTCTCTCTAAGTCTACTCTACTAGACACAGGTCCTTTGATGGCAAGGGCCATGCCTTTATTTATTCCTCAGCACTAATTGACAACAAATATTTGTTGAGCTCCATATCCCAGGAACTGTACAAGCACAAACAATGCATTAATGGGCAAATTTATACATGGACCACGCCCTCAAAGAGCTTGAATGGGTTGGAAATTAACAAAAGCATTCAACAAGTAAATGCCTAATTTCATTAATTAATTTGTTTTTGCTTTAGAGTATATAGCTAATTTTAACCGATCTTATGCTTATAAATATTTAAGAAAAACATAATAAAACAGATTTTTAAACAGGGATAGATATATTACTTAGTACAGTTTATTGTTTTACCTTCTGCTTTCATATTTAGTCTAAGGAAGTCAACCTGGTCTACATTTTTTAAGACAGCCTTTTGAATCTTTCTGGAATACTAAAGCTGAGATTTTTATCCATTCAAACACTGTTATTCAGCACGGTTCTAAATACTAGCGATGCTTCAATGAATAAGACATAAAAGATCCATATTCGCAAGGAATTTCTATTCTATTTTGGAGCGACAGTTACCTAGAAAATAAATGAATACATAAATAGGTAGAACTATCTTACAGTGAAAGGTGCTTTGCAGGAAATTAAAAACTAGCTAAGTGGTAATATGATAGCGTGTGCCTCGGTGACTGTATTAGGTTGAGTGATTAAGAAAAAGTCTCTTGAAGGAAGTGACATTTGAGCTGAAAGCTGATTGAGAAGGAGCTTTTCATGGGAGGCACTCACGGAGGAAGAGAATCCCAGGCACAGGCAGCAGCTAAGGCAAAGGTCCAGAAGTGGGAACTTAGCGTGGTAGAGGAACAGAAAACCCAGTGAGGTTGGAATGCAGTAAGTAAGAGGGAGAAGAAAGCTTGCAGCAGAAAGAAGAAGAATTCAAATCGTCTAGGGCTCTGTAAGATAAAGTAGGGAGTTGAATTTTATTCCAGGTGAAATGGATAGCTATTAGAAGTTTTTAAGCAGGGGAAGGGCTATGGGATATGTAATTTAGGAAGAACTGTCTATAATTTAAGTGTAAAGATTATAAAAGGCCAAAAAAAAAAATAGAATGGAAACTATTAAGAAGTTGTGTCAGTGCTTCGTATACCAGACAATGGTGGTTGCCATGGAGATTTTAAAAATAGAAAGAGTTAAGGTTTATTTTAAAGGTAGAGTCCATAGGAGCTCCTGATAACATTGGATGTAGTAGATAAGGAAAAGAAAAAGAAATAAGCATACTTTTGAAAATTTTGGCTTGGGAAATGAGACAGAAGGTGGTATTATGTAATCAGGTAAAGACTTACTAGAATAAGAGAAGGATGAGTATATCGACCAGATGTTAACAAACTCTCTGTAAAGGACCAGATAGTAAACATTTTAGTATTTGAAGAGCATACAGTCTCTGTTGCAACTACTTAATTCTACCACTGCAGTGTGAAATAAGCTATAGACAAAATGTAAAAAAAAAAAAAATGATGTGGTTGTGTTCCAATAAAATTTTACTTAACAAAATTAATGTGGTTGGTCAGATTTTAGTTATAGTTGTAGTTTGCTAATAGATGGTATAGACAAAAAATTTTGTCCAGGTCATGTTAAGTTTGAAATGCATCTCAGGACATCCAAATGAAAGTACCAAGTTAGATATTTCATCCTGGAGTTCTGAGGAGAGGTCAAGACTCCAGGTTGAGATTTAGGATCTATCAGCATTTAGATTGTATTGAATATGAGCCCCAATGTTGAGTGTACAGACAAAGAAAACAAGGTGACTCAAGGATAATGTTTCAAAACACTCCAATATTTGCCATTTTTAGGTAAAGAAGGAACAATCAGAGAGACAGGAGGAAAAATCATCATAATTTAGTGTCAGTGAAACAAAGAGAAGAAGTCCTGTGTAGCCAACCATGTGGAAAGCTGCTAAAAGATTAAGTTAAAAATAAAAATGAGGCTATTTGGTTTAGCACTGTGGAGGATATTGATGGAAAATAATTGAATTTCTGTGAAATGTGAGAAGTGAACATAGCAATAAAAGACAATTGTTTTACAAAGTTTGGCTGGGTAGGTGAGTAGAAAATTTGGGTCACAGTGAAATGTGAGCTAAAGGGATGGCTTTTCATTTAAGAATGAATGATGATCAAACCTTTATTAGTTGTTGGGAATGAGTTATTGGAGAGGGAGGGATCGAGGTATGCAGAAGAAAAAGCAAATATGTGTAAGAATTCAATTCTCCAACAAGGAAAAATGGGCTCAAATCCAGAGCACAAGGGACTGGGGGTTGACTTTGTCTCAGAATCTGAAGATCTTGGATAAATCGCTTCCCTTTCTCCTTCTGGAAGCCTTATATAACAGTCAGTGGTGTACTGGAGCCCATTTGGATCAGCTAGAGAGCACCAATGTAGGACAACCGGGAATTTTAACTTTTGGTAACTTGAAATTGGCCATGATGTGTGTATACTACAGGGAAATAAGCAAATCCTGCAAATCAAGACTTTTTTTTTTTCTTTTAAAGCATGTGAGAGTGTTGGACTGTTCGTTATCTGACCTTCATATCTAGAGACCATTACAGGAATTCCTTCAAGATGACTTAATACTGAAGTTTCCAATTTAAAATCCCACCATTCTAACCATTGTAGGCTATCGCTTGAAACTGGTACAGAAAGAAACACTGAAACCAGCATATGAACTAGGATTCAGAACACTGACTCTTCATAATTAACTGGAGTGTTTCGATATAAAGGGGACCTTGAACCTTAAAAAAAAGTCCGAACTATGCAAATCTGTCTGGAATGAGGTTTAATCAGATGCCTACTCCCACGGCAGTTTTATTCTTATCCAGTGCCTGGATTTTTGACTTGCAATCAGCCCATGGAATCAAGGTTCCCTGCTCATGTTATTCAAACATGCCACTTCCCATTGGCTCCTGATGCCAACCCCTTTCCTGACGCTAACTCCATTTCTCTTCCTAAGCAAGGTTTGGGCAGCAGGCTCATCTTTTCTCAGTAGTGATCCCTGTTTTTTTATCTCTATTTGGGATTTGCAACTTCCATTCAGGATGCTGATAACTTGTTATGAATTAAATGTGTTTCCCCAAAATGCATATGTTAGTTTCTTGACCTCCAATATGATGGCATTCGGAAGTGGGAGCTCAATGGGTCATGAAGGTGGAGCTCTCATGAATGGGATTAGTGCTCTTGGAAGAGACAAGAGTTTGCCAGGAGAATGGAAAGAGAAGATGGTTGTCTACCAAACAAAGTGACTTCATCAGATCTGCCCGAGCCTTCATTTTGGACTTTCCACGTTCAAGAAGTGTTAGAAATAGATGTTTGTTATTTAAGCCACCTAGTCAATGACATTTTTGTTAGAACAGCCCAAAATGACTAAGACTCAACCTATATCAACCGTGTATGAGACCCAATTACCCCTAGAGTGTCTGTATAATAAATGGGAATAATGATTAGGTATGTGAGGCACATAGAGAGTCAAGCTTATTTTTATTTTTAATTACCATAAAACAAACTAGAGACTAATTGCTACCAAGTCTTCAAACTTCGTAAGTGGAACTCATGCCAGAATAAACAGATGGCCTCCAAGCCTCCTTCAAGAAGCACATCCCACCACAGGCAGGACTCAGCATCCAAGTGTGTGGCATAAGGGAACTTAAAAGGAGACATTTAGATGTGTGATCCTGCACATTACAGGCTCACAGGTTTAATGAGATTGGCATGTCCTGTGCCTCTAAGTCAATTATGCTTCTAATAGGATAGTAGGGAGAAGCAGGAGAGGTAAATTAATTCTCTTGAAAGAGCCTCATTCCTCTAATTTTTAATAGTTTTCCCTAAGATTTCTCCCTAACTAAATACCTGGTTGAAACAGAATGGTACAGTTTGGGAAGGCAGATATTTTGTCTCTTTTTTCTTCTTCAAAATATCTTTAGATTGCAGATTTCAAAAACTGTGATGCAAAAGTAAGTAATAATGCTTATTGGTTATTTAATAATGCTCCCATTGGTCAGACGTTGTGATTGGACACTGAATAAAATGTCCCTGCTCTAGGATCCACTGTATCATTCTAATAACCACCAGTCTTCAAGAGCGGTAAAAGAAATGAGAAAAAAAATTTTCTCCATTACTTTTGTTTTCATTCTTTTCATTAGTTTTCTCATTAACCACGTTTACCAACTTTATGTTGCAATTCTATATTACTTAAACTTTTGAAGAAATGTGAAAATTAGAAGTAATGGCAAGAAAGATGTCACCAGGCTAGGAGGGAAGAGAGAATTGGAACTAGAAAATCAGAGCAGGTCACAAAGATTGTATTTACTTTCATTGATTCTATCTTGTGCTTTCTTGATGAAAGACTAGAAGTCTCTAAAGAAATGCGAGGATCTGTGGCATTATCTTCTTTTTAAAAATGTTGATCTTCATAAATAATAGCACCTTATATTTGTACATGGTTGGAATTATACAGTATATGTCCACATGCATTACATGCAGGGCATGCATTACATTTCCATTATTTTTATTTTGCTTAAGTTAAACAGACAATGAAAAACCAAGAATGAAGTCAGGTGTTGTCAACCTGGATTCATTCTTCTTTCCTTTAACTAACAGACTCCAGTCACTTACATTGCCATTCACTTATTAATTCAGTTAACAGGAAAGATTGAGACCCATTTTGTATCCGCTCTGTGCTAGTACTGGGTGTATAGTGATAAATAAAACACAAATGGTCCTTCCCTTATTGTGGCTTAGAGCCTAATTGGCTCTAGAGAAAACAGTAACATGTAAAGGAATGTCCAAAAAAATAACAAAACGTTTAAGATGAGTGTCATAAAAAATGATCAGAGTGCTCTTAGACAAAGAATATGGGTGGGTCTTATTTGAGGTGGCAAATGATAAGTGTAGATCTCTCTAATGACGCATAATTTAAGCAGAAACCTAGAAAATGGAAAGGGCCAAATATGTGAAAAGTGGGAGAAAAAATATTCCAGGCAAAAGCAAACTTATGGCAAAGAAAGCATTTGATATGTATGGAAAACTGAAAGTTTGCCACTGCAGTGAAAATGAAAATAATGAGGGAGAGGATGTCAGGAGAAGTTGGAAATGTGATCAGAGGCTACAAGAACAAAAATATTGCCAGTTATGAAAGGAGTTTACATTTTATTCTAGGTTCAATAGTAAGTCAGTGTATTGTTTCCAGGTGAGAATGGCATGATTATTTTATGTGATACTCTTAACAATGCTGTTAGATAAGTAAGAGAAGCATTATGATGACTGGTGGTCTATAGCATGAAAAGATGCAGAGAGCTTAGGTAAGTTGCCAGAGTTATACAGCCACTTAGTCACAAACTTCTCATCCTGGTTTCCCTGCCTAGCCTGATGGAAATATCCACAATAAACCTTAAGATAAGAATGAGTACCTCATGGTTTAAAAATAGCTAAACAGTTTCTGAAACTCTACTGTCAAAATGCAGAAGTCCTGAGCAATAGAGAAAGTCAACTTTCAGCAGTAGATTGCAGTTCTTTTAGCTGTAGAGAGTTTAAAACCTAAATGCTTGTGTGGAGTTTTGGCAATGGATGAACTGTTTATAAGAATTGTAATTTTTTAAAACAATGTGTAATGTTTAATACATAAGCTTTATCCACTGGTTAGTATTATGAGGATTAATTAGTTAAAGCTACACAAATACTTTTAGGATAAAGACTGCTAACAAGTTAATGTATCATGTTCTTGCTGCTCTAAGTCAAACGTGCTGATATTGGAATTTGTTTAAAAACCTGTCGCATCCCTAAAGTAAAATTTTAGATTTTCTGCTTTTGTTTGTTGTTGTATCCCTCATGCCTATAACAATATCTGGGTTAAAATGAGTGCTCAGTAAAATTGTGTTCCATGAAATAAAATATAACCGCATAAACCCTTTGAAAAGTGCGATTATGAAGATACTGATAATTTGGAATTTAATTGCATTTTTTATCAATGATTATGTCATTTACACTGTTAGTTCTCTGCATACAAATCAGTGAAAATTAACCAAATACAGTGCGCAAGTGTGTGCATGTATGTGTAAATTATTCAGCATATTGTGAAACAGTGGCAGCATGGAGGGTCAAAATGTCAGTGTTCTTATTCATCGCCCTGCCTCACCGCACATTAATTTATAAGGTCAAGAAGATAATCTCTTTAGAACAGTCTTTAGAATGTTAGAATATACAGTCAAATGTTCTTTAAACACAGAGATCATATAGCATAAGGACTTTCTTCTTGTCTTAGCAAAAGATTTGAAACCCTGGGTACTCTATCCACGATAACTCCACAGTTATGCTCCATATAATTCCTGTGCTGGTTTCTTTCTTGGCCATGATGCACACTATCATAGAATTATTTGTCTACTTCCCGTCTGCCCCAGCAGAGGATAAGTTCATGAAGACAGGAACCTTGTGCTTTTTTTATATATATTTAAAGTATACAATTTGATTTTTTTTCTTATTAGTAATGTATATATGGCAATCCCAATCTCCCAATTCATCCCACCCCAACCATCCCCACTTCCCCCACTTAATGTCCATATGTTTGTTCTCTACATCTATGTCTCTATTTCTGCCTTGCAAACCAGTTGATCTGTACCATTTTTCCAGATTCCACATATATGTGTTAATATGCGATATTTGTTTTTCTCTTTCTGACTTACTTCACTCTGTATGACAGTCTCTAGGTCCATCCACGTCTCTACAAATGTCCCAATTTGATTCCTTTTTATAGCTGAGTAATATTCCATTGTATATATGTACCACATCTTCTTTATCCATTCTTCTGTTGATGGGCATTTAGGTTGCTTCCATGTCCTGGCTATTGTAAATAGTGCTGCAATGAACACTGGGGTGCATGTGTCTTTTTGAATTATGGTGTTCTCTGGCTATATGCCCAGAAGTGGGGTTGCTGGGTCATATGGTAATTCTATTTTTAGTTTTGCAAGGAACCTCCATACTGTTCTCCACAGTGGCTGTATCAATTTATATTCCCACCAACAGTGCAAGAGGGTTCCCTTTACTCCACACCCTCTCAGGAACCTTGTCCTTCTTAGCTTTCACGTCATTTCTAGAGACTTGCACAGTGCCAAGGCTCAAGGTGCTCCATAAATATTTGGAGAATGAGTCAGCGGGATGATGAGTAGACTGAGTTCAGATATGTAACTAAGGCTTCTGTGCTGTAAATCCTCATACCCTTTCCATTTATTCTTTACATCATTTATTCTTCACCAGATATCTTTTAAAAGGCTTTATGTATCAGATACTATATTAGGCTTTGTGTAGCCAGATGGAAACAGGCATAGTCTTTGGGGGAAGCAGCCTTTTAAGGGAGGCAGGACCAAAATAAGAAACACACATAAATAAAACAGTCATAAATTATAATAATGGTGTGTAGTAGCCAGATTGGGTACTGGTGTGTAGGATGGAGAAGGACATGGGAGTCAAGAAAGGTTTGGATGGAAAATATGAATGATTTATGAGAGCCTGGGAATGAGGTCAGGGGTCAGTAAGAGACTCCAAGAAGGGACAGTCTTAGGATTTCAGAGGAGCATAAAGGAAGAAAATGAGGCTGGAATACAGTGATCAACAAAGAAAGTAAAGCATGATAAGTTTGGAGAGGTAGAAAACTATCACATAGGATTGCCCAATAAAATATAGGGCAACCAGTTGAATTTAAGATAAATTAATTTTTTTTGTGTAAGCGTGTCCCAAGTATTTTGTGAGATATACTAGAAATTTAATTGGTGTCTATCTGAAATTCAAATATATATATATACAGTTGACTCTCATTATTTATAGATTCCATATTTATGAATTTATGAATTTGTCTCCTCATTAACATTTATTTGTAACCCCCAAATCAATATGTGTTATGTTGTCACAATCATTCATGGATATGTGCAGAGAATCATAAAGTTTAACTCATCCAGCATGTACTATCCCAGCTGAAATAAAGGCTGTCTTTATTTCTATCTGCTTGTTTGAGCTCTCATACTCTACACTGTTCTTTTCATAGTCTATTTAGCACCACATATTTTTTGCATTTTTGTGTTTTTGCTGATGGTTTTTCTGTTCAATATGATCCCAAAGTTGGTCCAGTGTTCCTAAGCCCAAAATTGTATGTGCCTTAGGAGGAAAATATCTGTGCTAGATAAGCTTCTTTCAGGCACGAATTACATTGCTATTGATTATGAGTTCAAATATTAAATGAATCAAATATATATATGTATATCTTAACAGAAACACACATAATACAAGGTTTTGTATTGATTGGTTGATGAAAAGTTTCCAACCAGAGGCTCTCAGAAACCTAACTCTCTATTTCCCAGGAACAATAGTCCTATATTTGCTAATTCACGGTTGTTGGCAATGTTGTAGAACGTAAGTACTTTGAATATCAAGAGTCAACTATATATACAGCATATATATATGTAAATAGATAAACACACACAAGTGGACTGCATGTATATTTGTGTGTGTATGTTATATTTGTTTACATTTATATATTTTATGTAATTTATAAATGTCTAAAACAAAATTTGATAACATAAATATATGTTATATGTATATATTTTTTTCTTAATCTGGCAATCTGAGGTACCATGCAGAGCCTTTTAGACCGTGGTAAGTATTTCAGATGTCATTCTATGTTTCTATGTTCAAAAGGTCTTTGCAGTTTTATCATCAGGAGGTTAAAAATGGAGAACATGTTGGAGGGGGTGATATTTTGAAGCAGGGAGAACAATTAAATATCTATTGTGGTAGCCAAGGGAAGGACAGAAGATAAACTGATTTAAAGATAAACTGCTGGTGGTAAAGATAAGAAATAACAGACATTTTTGAGCCTAATTTTGAAGGTAGAATAAGACTATGGACAAGCCACACTAGCCCCCTCGATAAACATGAACAGTCACATGCATACACGAGTCGATAGATCAGAGTGCAGGTTAGAGATGGAGGTAGTAATAGCTGTCACTTTCATTGCAAGAACATAATGGGATAACACATGTAAAGAGGTTGGTGTAATTTATACTTATGGAGGATACTCAGGAAATCTTAATGCATTCTCCCACTGTGCTCACCTCTCCACAGACAAATCTTATATTTTTGCCATAAATATTAGTTGAGAGGATTTTTCTGATAAAAATGAGTTTCCAGGATAGTTATTTTTAAGCAGTTCATTTGACATCATTTTAGCATCAACATAGTTTTCATATGCATAAAAAGCTGCCTGCAAGTGAGTCAGATGCTCTCTTAGGTTTAGTGGTATAGGCATATATTTGTCAACTGTCCAAAGCTTTCTTAGTATTCCACAGGAATAAACATGTAAATATTCAGATGCTTCTGTTCTTGGCCAGCATCAGTGACATAAGGCACCAAAGCCTGCCATGTGATCCAAACCTTGTAGTCTTTAATTCAACACCAATGGCTGAGACATAAGAGCAAACACTTGTTCATGTTCCAGAGTCATCTGCGATGAAATCCGCTTGGCAGGTCAAGTTGGAGAAATGTTGACACAGAAAATGTTAAATAAAGGTTTGTTTTAAACCTCCATACTTCACAGGACTTAAGTTGTTTCTGGCTTATGAGTGATAAATACTGCAAGATCAGATGTTATATAGACCCTCCCATTTCTAGCAGGCAAATGTTGGAAGAGTCAAAGGAACATAATGGAACCCTTTCCAGATGCAAATATAGGGGAAAACGGTTAGAAACCACATTATATTGGTTTGAGATTAGCTCTCATTTTAAATGAAATGGTTTTCCTGAATTAATTAAACAATAGAGTACATACCCAGTATTTATTCAAATTGTCTTTATATTTGAAATGCATAGTTTAATGTAATGCAATTTTGAAATATTAAAATAGAATGGCACAAAGAAAAAGGAGAAAAAAAAAACCCCTATAGTCTCTAAATGTCTGCGCAACGTTCTCTCAATAAGAAATCTTTAACTACTCAAGAAAAAAAGAAAACATCAGTCATGTCTACTAATTTAATTATGTCCCCAATCAGTAGAGTCAGAACTAAAAAGAATAAAATTCAGTTTGTGGTGTGTGCATACGGGCACAAGCGCCTGCACGTACATAAAGATTGAAAAAATGTGGACAGAGAGCGGGTGGCAGATTACATTTCTACCCGAGACATGGAGTGCTGCTTTTGTTGGCACCCTGTCTCATAATCTAGTATTCATGTCCAGATAAAACTTCATGAAAAGTGATTCCATCTTCATAAATAAAAATATGTCGCCAGGCTTAGAAGGGCAACACTATTCCCTTCAAGCTTTTGGCAAGGATTTTCAACATTGTATTTGACCCAAATGGACGTGATCAGCAGATATAGTGTCACTCAGAGTAAGTTTGTGTGTATTCAAGGAAAAGGGGACAAAGAGGCAAAACATAAACGTTATTAGGCACAGATATTTGTGCACCCAAGAATTTTGGGGAGTGCAAGCTTTTTACTTTCTTCTGACCCTCTTTTCCAAAATGTTCATACACACACACACACACACACACACACACACACACACACACAACCTATTTTCTTCTTATTAAGCCATGTTGTTTTTGTTATTATTACATTTGAATAAAAATTTGAGGTTTTGGAAGAATTACTTTATAGGCTGGCTCATTGCATTTTTATGTTTTAAATCTATAGCACTAAGCCTGACTGTAAGGTTCTTCATAGTTGGACCTCTATTTTACCTCTCTCTTGCATTGCTCATTACTAATAGGGTTTAATCTTCCACTCTACGCTTCTTCTTGCCCTGTGGCTGGAACTTTGTTCTTTTCCACCTAACGCTTGTTGGTAATGAGGTCTGACAGGATCACCATCACCTGAGAACTTATTAGAAATGCACATTCTATGGCTCCAGCATAGACCTCAAAATCAGAAATTCAGAGGTTGGGGCCCAACATTTAGCATTTTAATAAGCCCTCCAGGCGATTCTGATGGAGGGTCAAGTCTTAGAACCACCAAACTAACTTATGGTTTTGAGGCCCAGCTCATGGTCACCTCCTACAGGAACTTACAAATCTTTCTTATTGACCAAATGCCCTCCTCCTTATGCCCTTATTAACCCAAATACATCAATGCTTATACTTTTTTATGGAAATTATTTGCTTATATTTTTGCAGTCGGAATCAAGATTTCTTTCTTACAATTCATATGTGTAAAAACAAAACAACCTGTGGCCAACATTTATTTTCTAATACTGGTTTCCTCATGATGTACGTAGTGAATATAGCATCGTGATTAGGAGAAGGAATTAAATTCTGGCTCTGCACTTACTACCTGGGAGACTTCGAGGAATTTGCTTCATATCTGTGGATCTCTTTTGTAAAATGGGCGTAGTAATGTCGCTGGACTGTTGTAAGGATTGAATAGGTTAATACTTGTAAAGCACTTAGCATGGTGCTTCGTATGTAGAAAGCAGTGCCTAAATATTCTTCCTCATTCTCTCTGTTCTCTATCTGGGACCACAGTAATAAATATTTTAGACTTTTATTCCCATGCCCTGTGTTTCTTACGTTCTTTTCCAAATTTTTCCTTATTTCTATTTTCTTCTTAATGCTTCAGTATATATCTCTTCTGACCTACTTATCAGTTCATTAATCCTGTTGTCAATTGTATCTAATACGTTGTTCTTTGAATCTGAGTCCTTAATTATATTTTTCATACTTTACATTTCAAAATTTTTATTTATTTTGTCGTTTACAGTTGTGTTGCCAAATAAAAGAAAGTGTTTTTAGTTAAATATAAATTTCAGATAAGCAGGAAAAAATTTTTAGTATGAATATGTCCTAAATATATTATGAGACATACCTTTACTAAAAAAAGTATTTGCTGTTTATCTGAAGTTGAAATTTGACTTGAAATTCTATATTTTTATTTGCTAAATTTGGCAATCCTATTTCCAGTTCCCTACTAAACATTTTTATGACTACACAATTTTTTAGCATATAAAACACAGCTATTTAAAATATCTGTGTATAATAACCCAAATATCTGGAAGTTATCCTGGGAATGTGTTTTATTTTCTTTTTCTTTCTCTTGGTTTTGGTTATACGGACTTGGCTACTGGTGTGGTGGGCAGAATTCTAAGAGGGCTCCCAAGATTCCTGATCCCTGGTGTGTATGCCCTGTGTAATCTTCTCCCTTGAAGGAGATAGGGAACTGTGAATCTGATGGGGTATTGGTCCCCTGATTATATTATTTTCTATGACAAGGGGATTTTACAAATGTAATTAAGGTCCTTAGTCAATTGACTTTAAATTAATCAAAAAAGATTTTATTCCTATTCATTCTTGATCATATGAGTAGGTCCGAGTGGTTTGACCTAAATATATTAACTCTTTAAAAGTGGGTTTAGAGCTCAAGGACAAGAGAAGTCAGAGAGATTTATAGCAAAGGAGGTGGTCTTTGCAGGCCTTCAAAACAAAGCAAATTTGCATGTTGTGAGAGGAACTGTGAAGGGGGGCACATGGGAAGAAATGAAATGGTGGACTTATTTTAGGGACCTGTAGCATCTCCTAGACAATAGCCAGTAAGAAAACAGCAACGTCAGTCCTGTAGCCACACAGAACATTCTTAAGAGAGGACCCCCAGACGCAGATGGGATCACAGCCACGGCTGACGCTTTGATTTCAACATAGGAGATCCTGAGCAAGGGACCCATATGACCTGTGCTGACAGTGGGAACTGTGAGAGAGTAAATTTGTGTTTCTTTTCTAGTCATTTTAGTGTGAGAATTGGCCTATATCAAACTAGCTAACCATTTGAAGCTACAGAGAGTTCTTATAAAATTTTAACAATTCTAACCTGAGAAATAGTCAGTCCAGATAGATCCACTCTAGATATATCATTGTTTGTAAAGATAATCTTGACCCTACAAATATGAGTGTCTAAAAATACTCTTTTAGGAAATATGAGAAAATCAAACTTTTGAGTAAATATGGGGGGTTATTAGGAGAGGGATATTAGATTCTTAGATCTGTAAACAGTTGTCCTACAGGATTTATTTTTAAAAGCATGCTCCAGATTTGAATTCAGTATGGTAAACTAGACATACATATTTACTTCACTACTGAGAGTCCACTGGAAAAAAAAGAGTAATAATGGAAATAACTTTAGAAAAGCAAAGGAAAAGAAAGAATACCAAAAAAAGGAAACATTTCAACAAATTTCTAGGTAGTGTAAAATGGATAGAATAAGTAGAAAAATTATTTTCTTTAGAAGTGGGAGAATCTGCCCAACAGAACCCCTTTCCAGCCTTTGACTTCAGAGTAATCAGGTACTGAAAGTTTTGGGAACACAATGGGAGCAGAAACCAGAAATCAATTGAAAGGTTCTATAATATTGTCACAGCTTAACAATATTTTCTCTCCCAAAGCAGCACAGACTGTAAAAGGCAAAGATGTTGACCATGGAGGAGACAATATCCCAAAAGCAAATGACTCTTCTCTAAAAGAACTGGATTATCTCCTTAGGAAGAGCTAAGGTCTTTAATGAGGACACTGGTTCTTTTCTTATCTTAGCATTTGGGGAATCTATGGCCAGTATCACTGCCCTTTTAAGGTATGAAGTGACAACCAAAGATCACTAAAAGCAGCAACTTGAAAGAGTAGGAACAAGAGAAATAAATAGACAAGCTTGTTCCAAAAGAAACAGACCTAATTTATAGAAAAAATTTAAAGTTATAATCTATACAGAAAGACTTAAAAACCTATCACAACTATTTAAAAAATGAATGGCATGCTATAAAATTTTAAAATCAAGAAAGTTCTCTTAGAGAACAAGAACATAACTGTCAAAAATTAACAGTACAACTTCTAAATAAAGTTGAATAGTTCCTAAGAACTATGAAGAAAGGAAAAAAAATACAAAAATGGAACAAACTCAGAAGGTTCAATATCTCAGAACAGAAGAAAAAAAGAATAGAAAATAATAGAAGATAATTTTGCGGAGATGAAGAAAGACATAAACCTTCAGAATTGAACCCAGGGCATCCAGCAAAAAAAATTTTAAGAACCCAAACATGAATCTTGAAATTTCATAGCACTAAAAATGAAAAGAAAGTCCCAAAAATATCCTGAGAAAAGAAAAACAAGCCCACCACTAATGAGAAGAGCATCAAATTCTCATGTACTGTGAATGCTAAAAGGCAATGGACAGGTAACTTTAAATTTGGGAGGATTGATAAGGATTGAGGGAGGGAGGGAGAAAGGGAAGAAAGAAAAGACAATTTCAGACACACAAGTACAAAGAAAATAATCTCCTGTTTGCCCACCCTTTTACAGAGATAGCCGTCATAACAACCTAAAATCAGAAACAGAGGGCTTTATTTCTGGAGAGGAAAAGGGGTGGGAGAGAGACTGTGGTTACTATTACTGTTATTTTATTACAAACCCCTCTACAGCCATTAGGTTTGTAACTAGTGTTAATCTTAAGCATGCTCTGATTTAAGGAACTGAAATTAATTAATTAGATTAAATATCAGTTTGACCTGAAAAACTTCAGCCCAACTAACAGAAGCACCTTATTTTGATTTCTGTATATGCAGTTAGACTAATTCTGATTGATCATTTAATTGTAATAATCTCTTAGTTGTCTATAACCTCAGTCCTGATATAAACAAGACTAGTCAGTACAGTTCATAATTATTCAGCATAAATCCTTTCTTTGTGATACAGTCTCCCTTGTCAAACTCCCTTTAAAAAAAAAATCTAAAGATATTCTCTTCATCATGCCTGTCATGTGACATCTGTGGCTAGTGTAAGACAACAAAGAGAATATGCATAATAAAGCTTACTAGAAAGAAATTTAATTTGAAAAAATATATTTTATTTTCACAGGTGGCTGGTTATTGCATCTTGTCATAAAATCTAAATGATGTGCTTGGTGTTGGATTGTATTTGAAACAATAAAAGACTTATACAGCCATCAAATACCACATTTTGCTTCTTTATTTAACTGACTTCCAGAGTCACTGTAATATGCTGTTGTGTGAAAGAATCTCTAATGGAGTGCAATTATAGTTTTTGTTTTGCTTTTTAATCTTTGAGCGATCATTGGGATTATCTAATTAAATTAGTTTGTCCATCTCTTGTCTGAACAATTGATTACACAATTAGATTCAGACTTTCACAAAAGCATGAAATATAACACAGACTGAGCTAAAAATCACCAGCTGAACTCTCACTTGGCCTTGTGTGCCAGGTATATTTTTAGCCACAGGGATATAGTGGTTAACAAGGTATATAAACAGATAAAACACCTTCCTTCATGGAGCTTCCTTTCTAGTGATTTTGGTATTGCAAAAGGATGAGAATAAAAGAGAAAACAGGCGGCAAAATTGGCCCATGTTCAGATACTAAGCATATATCATTTGCCTTTTTAAAACAGCATTAATCAAGTAACAAAAGATCTCAATTTTATATTTTACTTGATGAACATATTCAGGTTCTTCCTCCCAAGAGGAAGACATATAACTGGGACTATATAATTTCTTTGAAAGATGTAGCTGGTCAGAAGTCTTCCCTCCATCCCTAGATTTCATGAGAAATCCTTTCCTTGTGTTATATTCAACTGTATTCAGAGATGCAAAAATGTGCAACTAAGCCTTAAGATGGAGACTATGTCAGGAGGAAAAGATATCCACAGAGGCCTTGAAAAGATAAAGAAAAGTAGTTCTAACAAGCCAAAGGCAGGACAAAGTACTTACTCCAAATCTCCAAGTTCATCTGAGACCAACAAGGAACTGCTAGAAGTGTCCCTAGAGACCATTACAACCCCCTTGTCCTTGAGGCTGTGAGGCCACATACATCCCACTGTAACTACTCACTGTTCTTTTACATGTTCACCCTGAACTGAAGCATTTAATTTCCTTCTCTGCTTCCACTGATGGTACCCAAACTCTCCCACTCATTTGGGTGATGTTGTGGAACTTCTTGCTTCTGCCTTTTCTGCTGTGAGTCTTTGGCTAAAATATTCACATGTTGACATCCCAAATATTCCCCAGTTTTAAATCAAATTTCACTTTAACTTTGACCATGCCTTTGATCCATCTGGCTGCAGTGATCTATCCCTCATCTTTACCATCATGCCATGTCATTCCTACAAGATATTTCACTATACCGATATCTTGTAGATATTGCTACCAATTGTTTATCTCTTCAAACCATTGTCAAATTTCGTTGAAGAGTAGGGCTATGTTTTGTTTAGATGGAAAGAAGCCAGATAGAATGTAATGACTTTTGAACTGGACTATGAATGCGGACTGTCACTAACAATCTCTACGATCGTATCTCTATGATCGTATTTAAAACCCTTAGTGATTCTGAATCCAGATGTGTCATCTCTAAAATGAAGGTGCTTCATCAACATAGTGGTGTGATCCTACTTCTGCTCTGCAGTGCCTAGCATAATACTTTTAATATAGTAGGCCATTGTAAGTATTTGTGGAATAGTGGATGACTTTAAGAATAAATGATTCAGGGTGATAAAATGGTGTCTGTCTTTCTCTTTCTATCTTACTTCACTTAGTATGGTCATTTCCAGGTCCATCCATGTTGCTGCAAATGGCATTATTTCTTCTTTTTATGGCTGAGTAGTATTCCTGTGTGTGTGTGTGTGTGTGTGTGTGTGTGTGTGTGTGTGTGTGTGTGTGTGTGTATCATCTTCTTTATCCATTTGTCTGATGGACATTTAGGTTGCATCCATGTCTTGGATATTATACATAATGCTGCTATGAACATTGGGTTGCATGTATCTTTTCAAATTAGAGTTTTGTCCATGTATATGCCCAGGAGTGGGATTGCTGGATCATTTGGAAGCTCTATTTTTAGTTTTTTTAAGGAACCTTCATACTCTTTTCCATTGGCTGCACCAATTTACATTCCCACCAAGAGTGTAGGAGGCTTCCTTTTTCTCCACATCCTCTCTGATGATGGCCATTCCAACCAGTGTGAGGTGTTTTGATTTGCATTTCTTTAATATTAGTGATGTTGAACAATTTTTAGATGTTTTGTTTTTCTCTCTCTGTATATTGCACTTTCCACTCAATCAGCTTGTGCTTATTGGCTCAACAGATGGACAGCAGGGAACAAGCTTGTAACTGCCCAAGGGCTTCCTGGCTCTTTCTAAGCCTCAGTAAACAGAGGCCGTGCAATAGGCATAAAAAAAGTGCTTGCCTCAGAAATAGAACCATAGCAAAAATGATGGGAAATGACGAAAGTAGAGAGGATAGTAGGTCCAGGGCTGAACTTCTAGAGAGGCATCAAGACCTGAGAAAAAGGGTACATGGTGCACGGAGATGAACAGAGGCAGAAGCCATAGACAAGTCAGAGAACCATGAGCCTTGATGTTATTGTCTTATTACTGACTGGTGCCAATGACTCTCTGACCGGAGCCCGTACTCCTTCCTGGCACTACTTAAGATTCCATATGTGTCCACAACACATTTTAAATTTGGAGAAACCCTGAACAAAACTGAGGTTACATTTTACATATTCTTGATAGGATTATGATATGAATTGTCTTTAAAAATACATAACATTTGTTTGGACATCAATGTGTATCGGCTGAGATTCATATCTTCAAAGCACAATGAAAGAGTTTTACAAACTGCAAATTGCTACTGAATAAGTTATTCTTTAAATCTTTGATTAAATGGTATATTGGATGTAGTGAGTACAGTGTCTGGAGTAAGGTATACAGTTAATAATTAATATTGATATTATTGTCACTGTACTAACACCAGAGGCAGCGTAAACACATGTACACATGAAATGGTACAGAGAATTAAAAGTGAGTTTCTGGAACATGCCCATGTAAAGTGAAATCATGACATCTTTGACTTGAATGCTTTCTGCTATCCCATCTTTGGCTGCAGAAAATCTAGTGAGTCCTGGACTGACAGGAAGGTGACAAAAAAGCGCATGTCTGGTAGTCTGGGACAAAAGGCAACTTCAACATCACTTTTAGAATTACTGTGAGTTTACTGGGGTGAAGACCAATTCCAAATTTGCATAAGTAAGTACCTTATTCACAAAATGCCTTAAGGAATGTTGTAGTTACATGCGGATTACCTACATATTATGTCCAGTTTCAAGTCACACTCGTGGAGACTAAAAGTTTCAGGGATGATGACGTGCTGATTAATTTGTATTTAATAAGCAGTGACTCAACTCATGAAAAACACTTGCTATAGGATATGGTACCCTACTGTGTAGTGCAATTTAATTGCAAATTAAACACTGAATCCAACAAGGAATGTTACAGTCTAATAAATTTCTGATCTTCATAAACTAAAACAGGAAATTCTCATGTCCAATTCTGTTGAAGGATAGTAAATATATAACAGGGATTTACACAGAACTTCCTCCACATACAATGGGGGTACGTCCTGAGAAACCCACTGCAAACAGAATATCTTAAGTCGAAAATGCATTTAATGATATGCCTAATTACCGAACATCACAGCTTAGCCTCACCTACCTTAAATGTGCTCAGAACACTTACATTAGCCTACAGTTGGGCAAGATCATCTAATGCAAAGCTTATTTTATAGTAAGATGTTGAATATCTCCTGTAATGTATTGAATACTGTACTGCAAGTGAAAACCAGCCTGGTTGGGTACAGAATGGTTGTAAGTGTAACAGTTGTTTACCCATGTGATCGAATGGCTGACTGGGAGTTGGGGCTCGGCCAGCATCCCGAGGGAGTGTCCTGTGGCCTATCGCTGGCCAGGGAAAAGATCCACATTCAAAATTTCAAGTACAGTTCCTACCGAGTGTAAATTGCTCTTGCAGTATCCTAAAGTGGAAAAGTCATAAGTTGAACCATCGTAAGTCAGGGACAGTCTGGAATCTTCTACCCACCCACTTGCACCCCATGAGGAACACCATAAACCCATAAAAGTTTCTCCCTGGGCATTTTTATTTTCTTTTTCCCTTGAGTTACATCCTTCTTACATCAAAGATTCCTAACAAGTCTAGCTCTTTAGAGTGCAAAGCTTGCTATGCAGACCTGACAGTGGGATCTTTTGAACTTTGCTAATCTGAACGGCTGCTCACCATGCCTGACATAATTCTGAGATATCTGAAAGACTCCCTATCTGTTGATGCAGTCAATTATTATTCTTTTTTGTTGTTCTTCTATCAGCAATCCTGTGGACCAGCAATGCTGAGATTTACAGTCATTTCTCTGTTAGCCATGCTTACTAATTTTTGGATATCATTATAAAATGTCACATTTGCATGATGAATTCCCACTTAGTGTGTTTCAGTAGTGACTTATTTTCTGTGTAACAAAAGGGTGAAGTATTTTTAATCTCCTTTTTTTAAATAACTGTATTTATTTATTATTGGCTGTGTTGGGTCTTTATTGCTGCATGGGCGTTCTCTAGTTGCAGTGAGTGGGGGCTCCTCATTGCGGTGGCTTCTCTTGTTGTGGAGCACGGGCTCTAGGCACGTGGGCTTCAGTAGTTGCAGCACTTGGGCTCAGTAGTTGTGGCTCACGGGCCCTAGAGCATAGGCTCAGTGGTTGTGGCACATGGGCTTAGTTGCTCTGCGGCATGTGAGATCTTCCAGGACCAGGGATCGAACCCCTGTCCCCTGCATTGGCAGGTGGATTCTTAACCACTGCGCCACCAGGGAAGTCCCTTAATCTCATTTTGGAGTGAAGCCAAAATTAGTAACTTGTGGTATGATCCTACTGCTAGTGGTTAACAAAGACTAGTCAACCAGGAACTCCAAACTAAACTTTTGTCTGTAGATCCTAGGCTCTTTTTACTATGCATTGTGGCTTAGAAACGATTCTTTTCCAGCCTTCTTGTTTCTCATTTATGTTCCATCCTCCTTTTAGGAATGGTGTATTCCAGGAGCCAACTAAAAGATCCTCAAATGGCCAAAGCCAGAACAATGTGAGTAACAAAAGTATTGGATTATAACTTAAATTCTAGCATAAATATTCATAAGTCCATAATGAAATAAGTGATGATTTAATTATATTTAATAAATAGATAGATAAATCAATGAAAAAACAAGTTTCCTGTGTAGAAGAATGTCACATATTTTATGTAGATACTCTTCTCTTTCACCTCTGGAAGGCAAAGCCTTAATTCTTAAATGCAGACTGTTTAGTAACTTCCTTCCAAAGTGTGCAGTGCACAAAGGCGGAAAAAGTAACTTTACAGTGAACCTGACAAACATTACCTCAGCCAGTGATCAAGGTCAACATCAACAGTGATGTCATGTTGATACTGCGTACCCTTAAGGTGGTATGATGACAATGCACTTTACCTTTGCAGTCTTCCTGTCAAAAAACTGTATCTCAGTATAATGATGTGCAAAACAGCAGACATACCTCAAATGAGCAACATTGCACAAAATGCTTAACCAGAGCTACTTAAAAATGCCCAAATCATCAAAAACAAGGAAAGTCTGAGAAACAGTCAGTCGAGAGGAGCTTAAGGAGACATGACAAAGAAATGTAATGTGGTATTTGGAGACAGAAAAAGGACACCAGATAAAAACTAAAGGAATCTGAATATAAATTATAGACTTTAATTACTGATAATGAGTTACTAATTGTAAGAAGTGTAGCGTAGTAATGTAAGATATTAATAATAAGGAAAACTAGGAGGGGAGAGGAACTCTACTATCTTTGCAATTTTTCTGTAAATCAAAAACTATTCTAAAATTTTTATAAAATGGCATATTCGTCTTTCTGTATAATCATCTGCACATCCTCCTTTCACTGTGATATCTGCTCTTAGTGTCATAAATAACATTTACCAAATTATCATTCTTATTTGATACTAAAGAATCAATTCATTTTTCAAAACATGTTGATAATCTGAGGAAAATAGGATATAGATTTGAGGTCCATCTTGGTCTCCTCCCCAGCAGAAAAGAACCAGATCTTGCCAACCACCAGTCCCATGGTAACTCCCCACAGAAACAGCAAATCCACTTTAAAAGATTTATTTACGAATCAAAAATCCAAATCACCGCTCCTTCTAACTGCCCCCAGCTACAGGGAATTACCATAAAGGACTTAGTACCCTAACAGTCTAATCAATTGCAAACTGAAAATTTCATTTTGCTTTTAAAAGATTAGCACTGACCATTTATACTTTCTGCCTACACAGATTTAAAATAGATATTGCAAGGCCATGCCATTCAATTGATTACAAAATTAATCCATGTAAAGGGGAGAGAAAATAAGTTTGAATGGACCTTTGATTTTAAAGTAAGCTCTAGCTGTAGGATAAAGACAAAAGCCTGAGATATTTAGAAGTGTATTCAGCAGGGCAGATAGAAGTACCAATCTGAATATTATGACCTCAAGAAATATGAACAGCCTCCTCTCAACACCACTTTTAGAACAGAGTTTTGCTTTTGGGAAGAAACTTCTTGGTATATTCAATGCTGTTCCTAGCCCTACTTTAGAAATGCAAATTCCGTGTGGAAGTGCAATAGTAAATTGACTTTCTTTAAGGATTTTATGGTCAGTGTCAAGTCACTGACTGTCTTCTGTGGTTCTGAGGCCTCTCTGATAAAGGAGATGTGAGAACAAGCTCAGCAAGTAGGTGGGCTGGGATGGCAGGGAAATTGACTCCTTGCTGCCTGACACAGTCGGCACAGCTCAACTGTGCAGGAGGGAGTCTTTGAGATCTCCTCACAAGTCAGACTACAAAGATTCAACTGCCAGAGAGAAAATGCCTTTTAAAAGGACAGCTGTCTGAATTTTTTAAAATTCTGAAAAGAGGTGAAAGTTCAAGAGCTGCCGGTTTTCTTTCCCTCTGTACTCGCTTCCCTCTGTGTGCTGTTTATGTAGAACTGCTATAAACCAGGCTTTTGGGTTTGTCTTCTGTCCACAGTCAATATCTTGCGAGGATAAAACAGTGAGGAGAGTCAGGAGTACTGTGTCTTAGGCCAAGTTTTTGCACTTTATAGTCCAGCTCCAGTGCTTCTCAAATTTTAATGTGCACCTGGGGTCCATCTTGCTCTCCTCCCAAGCAGAGAAATGCCAAATTCTAATCACCTGGGATCTTTTTAAAATGTAGATTCCAATTTAATTAGTTTGGGTTGGGGCCTGAGACTCTGCATTCTTATCGAATTCCGGGATGATGCTAATGCTGATGGTTTGCAAATCACCCTTTGAGTGGCAAGGGTCTAGCTAATGTAATTTTACGCAGCATACAGCCATACAGAGTTTCAATGCCCAAGTCTTGGGAATGTTTGGGAAAACATCCCTCATGGACACCCTTTCTTAATGTCAACCTCTTTTCTTCTCCTGGTTCATCAATTAAAAAAAAAAACCCTTCCCTTGTCTGTGTGGTCCTTTCTCTTAATTTATCCATAGCAATTAACATACCCCCTAACTTCTTTTATCTTAGAAGATCTTTTTTATTTCCTTTGAATGAATATATATGTTCAGACATGTTACCATATGAATTTCCCCCTTTTCCAACAGCTCTCCCCAGATTTATTCAAAAGCTAAATTTTTTTCCTCTTTCTTCACCATCATTCTTAGCATAAATTTAATAGATTGTTGTGTTAAAATTGTGTCGATCTTCTATCTTATATTAAGTTTATATTACAAAGCATTCTTCCATTAGCCTAACAGTGGAAGGTGTCAGTCCTAATTTTCTCTTTCCCAAATTACTAATAATGGCTATCAGAGCAACTCTGATGTGGTAAGTAACTGAGGACTACACACACACACACACACACACACACACATTTCTAGAAAGCACATATAAATAGATAACTAGGTTAGTTTTTGTCTGTTGTTTCACATTAAAAAATTAAGTCAATGGGAGCTGTGAATGTATAGGTATACAAAGTGGGTATGATGAGAAGACACACCTAAATTTCACTGTAAAAATATGAGTAATTTCCATAAAATTATACCAAGAACTGTTTGAGTTATTTTGCCGTATTATTTTACTCTTGGAAATGAGAATAAGAAAGTAAAGTGAAGTATAAGTAAATATCCTAGTCTTCATGGCTTTATGGTATGAAAGATTTGAAGTAATATAGACAACATCTACTTTTATATTCTGTTTAACCAGACATAATTTCACTCACTGGGTAGGAAGACAGAATGAGAAAACCTCACTAGTTTGTGGCTTCTGCTTTAATTCATCTTCTGTTCATGAATAATAAAAGAAAATTGCCAAACATGGCAATTTTGATCTTATTTTCATTGTTACCGGTGATTTTTTTTCACTAGGGATATTGTTCAATTAATGAAAAGATTCCACCTATGGCTCAGATTGTGTAATACGTGCTTGTCCTACATTGTGAATGTAAGCGCATGGATAAATCACTGTGCAATGGTGCCTCTTTTTCCCACTGGAAAATTGGTATGAAAACACAAAGTAACCAGATACTTCACATTAACTTTATAATAATGTCTACTAATCTACTGTGGGATGTGATGCTATTTGATCATGGTGTTTCAGGCCAACTAACTATAATTGAGTGTGTCTGTTGTTGCTAGTGTTTTCTTTTGTTTCTGTAGTCATATATATATATATAGCAACAGTTTAGTGTAGAGTTCTGAGGATGAGAGTTCAAACTGCTTGCTGATGGAATCTAAATAGGACCTCAAAGTTGCTTTGATTGGCTAGCACAATATTTTACAGGTTAAATATAGTAATTTGGATGCCATGAAAAGGGGCTTGCACTTTAGTTCAAGGAGTCTTTTCCTTCTATTTCACTTCCTCACATTCCCATCTTTCCTCTTCTTCCCCATCCAATTCACTCGTGTATATTCCCTGACTTGCGTTTAAGGTGTTTAAATTTGCATCTCTGTTCTAGAGTTGGTCTCAGTAAAGAATTGGAGTCCACACCAGTGCATCTGCTGTATGGCATTTGCTGTCCTAGCACAATGCATACTAGTGTTTTTAGTTTTAACCGCCTTTCAGCATGACTCTGTCTATTCTATTATTTAAGCAATTCACTTATAACCACATAATAGCTTTTCAGTGGTAAACAAAACACCTGATTCATAATCTGATAATTCAGTTTGTTCTTTTCCTTGTTAATTTAAAATGAAAACACACAGTAAAAAATCCTCTTCGTATACCTAAAAGATGGGGGGAAATAAACCTCTGAAATATTCTAAAATGGTAAGAATTTGTTTAGCTCCTCTTTCCTTTCATCCACATATGTATAAATTAGCCAAGATACACTTTGGGCTAGCAGGTTCCACTTTATTTTGACAATTAGTCAGATTATAGTATAACGTTTTTTCTACTATATACTCATTGAAATGAGAATTAATATTTATTTCTAAAAGGAAGCTGCATCAGACTGATCTTAAATTTATAGATAAAGGCAATATAAAGGACTCCTCATACTTCTGAATTTTTAGGATAATTATAACAAATATGGATCATATTTTATATGGACTAATGAATTGTGGATGGTCATCAATCATTAGTGAATTATCTATATGGTGGAAATATCTACATCAGATTTTGCTTTCAAGTTAACCAACGCATTCGCTCAACTCATATCTACTATCTACTCTGTAAAATGTAGAGTGCTAGATTCTATACAGCAGTCATCTTCTTTGCTTTGAAATCATTTTGCTCCCATTCTTCTGTTTTGTAGGTTTTTCTTGTAGGTAATTTTGGAAGTTATTTGGCATTCAGGCAATGGAAAATGCTACAACATGTTGAAAGGCATATGAGAAAGAGAAGGGAAGAAGGAAAGGAAGAAGGGAGGAAGGGAGGGAGGAGGGAAGGGAGGAAGGAAGGAAGAGAGGAAGATGTTATTTTAGGAAAATTCAGTACCTGAGTTTTGGCCAATTTTTTAAAGTTTTAAAAGTTTTTAAAGTTTATTTTGTATTATGTTGACCTTTTAAAAGTATACAAATATAATCTCCTTTGACTACATTTCTTATTCATTTTCCTAACAACCACAATTTTATGATTTATGATGATACTTCATGGTATGATAAATTCATAGCTTGGTGCATTTTGCAAAAACTCAAATCTGAACAGTAACATTTTTTTTTTTCCTGTAAATCCTTGCACAGTAAGCAAATTGCTTAGGAGAGAAAGAATGAAAAATAACCCCATTTTCTTGTGAAAGTTCAGGTAACGTGTTGCAAATCTGGTGAAACAATAGCTTTTGAAATTTAGGAGTCAGGCTTATATAGGTATGTGTTGGTGGGATCAATTTTCTTTTTTAAAAAGGAGGACTCAGACTAACCCCAGGCCTCACTCTGGTCTTTTTAAATATGGTTAATTGATATCAATCATATGATTTGAATTTGTATCTTTAACAGCTAACTTATCTAATCCATATTAGAAAAAAAAATAGCTACTTGTAAACTTTTTATTACCTGCCACCAAGACTGGCTCTGTAATTTGTGTACCCACTGCAAATGCAAATGTGGGCCCCTTGTTCAAATATTCTCAACAATTTCAAGATGGCAGCAGCAGAGAATTAAGCCCAGCATAGAGACTTTCTAAGTGTGGGACCCTCTGTCCACATAGGTCACACACCCATGAAGCCTGTCACTAGTAAATATTTAAACGCAGGATAAAAATGGAAAAGTGCTCTGGAGAAACTTGGTATTTTGGGTGGTATGTGTGTTTAACATTTTCTTTTGAGATCATTTATATGCAGTTTCCGGAACTAATACAGAGAGCTCTTCTGTACCTTTTACCCAGATTCTCCCAATGACAACACTTTGAAAAACTAGAGTGTAATATCACAACCAAGATCCTTCATTTTGCTTTTTAGTAACCACACCCATTTTGGTCCTGGCAACCACTTATCTCCATTTTTATAACTTGGTACATTTCTTTTTTTTTAATTTATTTTTTATTTTTATTTTTTATTTATTTTTTATTTTGGGGGGGTACACCAAGTTCAATCATCTGTTTTTATGCACATATCCCCATATTCCCTCCTTCTCTTGACTCCCCCCCACCCTCCCTCGAGTCTGTCCCACCCTCCCTGTCCCAGTCCTCTAAGGCATCTTCCATCCTCGAGTTGAACTACCTTTGTTTGTTTGTTTGTTTTTTTAGCTTTTTTTTTTTTTTTTTGGGGGGTACACCAAGTTCAATCATCTGTTTTTATGCACATATCCCCGTATTCCCTCCCTTCCTTGACTCCCCCCCCCTCGAGTCCCCCCCCACCCTCCCGCCCCAGTCCTCTAAGGCATCTTCCATCCTCGAGTTGGACTCCCTTTGTTATACAGCAACTTCCCACTGACTATCTATTTTACAGTTGGTAGTATATATATGTCTGTGCTACTCTCTCGCTTCGTCTCAGCTTCCCCTTCACCCCCACCCCCTCCCAAACCTCGAGTTCTCCAGTCCATTCTCTGCACCTGCATCCTTGTTCATCAGTACCATTTTTAGATTCCGTATATGTGAGTTAGCATACAATATTTGTCTTTCTCTTTCTGACTTACTTCACTCTGTATGACAGACTGTAGGTCTATCCACCTCATTACATATAGCTCCATCTCATCCCTTTTTATAGCTGAGTAATATTCCATTGTATATATATGCCACATCTTCTTTATCCATTCATTTCTTGATGGGCATTTAGGTTGCTTCCATGTCCTGGCTATTGTAAATAGTGCTGCAATAAATATTATGGTACGTGTTTCTTTTGGGATTATGGTTTTCTTTGGGTATATGCCCAGAAGTGGGATTACTGGATCATATGGTAGTTCTATTTATAGTTTTTTAAGGAACCTCCAAATTGTTTTCCATAGTGGCTGTGCCAACTTACATTCCCACCAACAGTGCAGGAGAGTTCCCTTTTCTCCACACCCTCTCCAACATTTGTTGTTTCCAGATTTTGTGATGATGGCCATTCTGATCAGTGTGAGGTGATACCTCATTGTGGCTTTGACTTGCATTTCTCTGATGAGTAGTGATGTTGAGCATCTTTTCATGTGTTTGTTGGGCATCTGTATGTCTTCTTTGGAGAAATGTCTATTTAGGTCTTCTGCCCATTTGTGGATTGGGTTATTTGCTTTTTAGGTATTAAGCTACATGAGCTGCTTGTATATTTTGGAGGTTAATCCTTTGTCCATTGTTTCATAGGCAACTATTTTTTCCCATTCTGAGGGTTGCCTTTTAGTCTTGTTTATGGTTTCTTTCACTGTGCAAAAGCTTTTAAGTTTCTTGAGGTCCCATTTGTTTATTCTTGATTTTATTTCCATTGTTCTAGGAGGTGGGTCCAAAAGGATCTTGCTTTGATGGATGTCATAGAGTGTTCTGCCTATGTTTTCCTTGAGGAGTTTGATAGTGTCTGGCCTTATATGTAGGTCTTTAATCCATTTGGAGTTTATTTTTGTGTATGGTGTTAGGAAGTGTTCTAATTTCATTCTTTTACATGTAGCTGTCCAATTTTCCCAGCACCACTTCTTGAAGAGGCTTTTTTTTTCCATTGTATATTCGTGCCTCCTTTGTCAAAGATAAGGTGCCCATATATGTTTGGGCTTACTTCTGAGTTCTCTATTCTATTCCACTGATCTCCTTTCTATTTTTGTGCCAGTACCATACTGTCTTGATCACTATGGCCTTGTAGTATAGTTTGAAGTCAGGAAGCCTGATTCCACCCACTCCATTTTTCCTTCTCAAGATTGCTTTGGCTATTCGGGGTCTTTTGTGTTTCCATACAAATCATAAGATTTCTTGTTCTAGTTATGTGAAAAATGCCATTGGTAATTTGATCAGGATTGCATTGAATCTGTAAATTGCTTTGGGTAGTACAGTCATTTTCACGATGTTGATTCTTCCAATCCAGGAACATGGTATGTCCCTTCATCTGTTTGTGTCGTCTTTCATTTCTTTCATCAATGTCTTAAAGTTTTCTGCATACAGATCTTTTGCCTCCTTAGGCGGGTTTATTCCTAGGTATTTTATTCTTTTTGTTGCAATGGTGAATGGGAGAGTTTCCTTAATTTCTCTTTCTGCTCTTTCGTTGTTAGTGTATAGGAATGCAAGAGATTTCTGTGCATTAATTTTGTATCCTGCTACTTTACTAAACTCATCAATGAGTGCTAGCAGTTTTCTGGTAGAGTCTTTAGGGTTTTCTATATATAATATCATGTCATCTGCAAAGAGTGACAATTTTACTTCTTCTTTTCCAATTTGGATTCCTATTATTTCTTTTTCTTCTCTGATTGCTGTGGCTAAAACTTCCAAAACTATGTTGAATAATAATGGTGAGAGTGGACACCTTTGTCTTGTTCCTGTTCTTAGAAGGAATTCTTTCAGTTTTTCCCCATTTAGAATGATGTTGGCTTTTGGTTTCTCATATATGGCTTTTATTATTTTGAGGAGGTTGTTTATTCGATAATTTTCTTGTTTCTTAAGGTAGGACTGTATTGCTATAAACTTCCCTCTTAGAACTGCTTTTGCTGCGTCCCATAGGTTTTGGGTTGTTGTGTTTCGTTGTCGTTTGTTTCTAGATATTTTTTGATTTCCTCTTTGATTTCTTTAGTGATTTCTTGGTTGTTTAAGAGTGAATTGTTTAGCCTCCATGTGTTTGTATTTTTTGCAGTTTTTTTCCTGTAATTGATATCTAGTCTCATGGCATTGTGGTCTGAGAAGATGCTTGATATGATTTCAATTTTCTTGAATTTGCTGAGGTTTGATTTGTGACCCAAGATGTGATCTATCCTGGAAAATGTTCCATGTGCACTTGAGAAGAAAGTGTAGTCTGTCATTTTTGGATGGGATGTCCTATAAATATCAGTTAGGTCGAGTTGGTCTAATGTGTCATTTAAAGCTTGTGTGTCTTTATTTATTTTCTGTTTGGATGATCTGTCCATTGATGTAAGTGGGCTGTTTAAGTCTCCCACTATTATTGTGTTACTGTCGATGTCCCCTTTTAGGGCTGTTAGCATTTGCCTTATGTGTTGAGGTGCTCCTATGCTGGGGACATAGATATTTACCATTGTGATATGTTCTTCTTGAATGGATCCCTTGATCATTATGTAGTGTCCTTCCTTATCTCTTTTAATAGTCTTTATTTTCAAGTCTAATTTGTCTGATATGAGTATTGCTACTCCAGCTTTCTTTGGACTTCCATTTGCATGGAATATCTTTTTCCATCCCTTGACTTTCAGTCTATATGTATCCCTTGGTCTGAAGTGGGTTTCTTGTAGGCAGCATATAGAAGGGTCTTGTTTTTGTATCCATTCAGCCAGTCTGTGTCTTTTGGTTGGAGCATTTAATCCATTTACGTTTAAAGTGATTATTGACATGTGTGTTCCAATTACCATTTTCTTAATTGTTTTGGGTTTGTATTTGTAGACGTTTTCCTTTCCTTGTGTTTCCTACTTAGAGAAGTTCCTTTAGCACTTGTTGTAAGGCTGGTTTGGTGGTGCTGAATTCTCTTAACTTTTGCTTGTCTGGAAAGCTTTTGATTTCTCCCTCAAATCTGAATGAGATTCTTGCTGGGTAGAGTATTCTTGGCTGTAGGTTTCTCTCTTTCAGGACTTTCAGTATATCCTGCCATTCCCTTCTGGCCTGCAGAGTTTCTGTAGAAAGGTCAGCTGTTATCCTGATGGGTTTTCCCTTATATGTTGTTTGTTGCTTTTCTCTTGCTGCTTTTAATATTTTTTCTTTGTGTTTAATTGTCGTTAGTTTGATTAATATGTGTCTTGGTGTATTTCTCCTTGGGTTTATTCTGTATGGGACTCTCTGTGCTTCTTGGACTTGGTTCATTATTTCCTTTCCCATGTTGGGGAAGTTTTCCACTATAACCTCTTCAAATATTCTCTCAGACCCTTTCTTGTTTTCTTCTTCTTCTGGGATGCCTATAATTCGAATGTTGGTACGCTTAATGTTATCACTGAGGTCTCTGGGACTGTCTTCTATTCTTTTTATTCTTTTTTCTTTTTCCTGCTCTGTGGTGTTTATTTCCCCCATTCTGTCTTCCAACTCACTTATTCGTTCTTCTGCCTCAGTCATTCTGCTGGTTATAGCATCTAGAGTATTTTTAATTTCAGTTATTTTGTTATCCATTGCTATTTGTTTTTCTGAGTTCTTATGAACTGTTTCTTGTACTTTCTCTATTTTGTTATCGAGATTTTGTATCATTTTTACTATCAGTACTCTGAATTCTTTTTCAGGCATTTTTCCTATTTCCTCCTCATTTATTTGGTCTTGTGGGTTTTTTTCCTGCTCCTTTGCCTGCATGGGGTTTCTTTGTTTCCTCATGGTTGTCCAAACTTTTGGGGTTGCTTGTCCTGGCGATAGAGGTGTTTATAGAAGACTGTCCAAGCCTCAGACTAATGTCCAAGTATTGGATTAAACGAATGTTAAGTCTAGGAAACACATACATGTATAAGACACACAATTACTGAATCCATTAGGATATAAGGCTCTGGAAAGACCTGACAGAACCCCAGTGTGCTATCAGATATTCAAAGAGAAACCCAACAGAAATTGACAACTGAAACAGAACAAATCAGAGACAAAAGCAAAAGCAAACAAACAAACAAATAACACCTTACACATACAAACACTAATCCAGGGAGATTTTGTAAGCTAGGATCAAATATAGAAAAGAGCTAGAGTACCACCAGACAGAATGGAGATTCTCAGAATGAAATTAGACAATTGTACTAAGAACTAAGATAAAGACAAAAACCTAATATTAAATACCAAGGTGGTGTGTCATCTGGAGAATAGAACAAGGAGTCTGAGCAGATCGATGGTGTTGCTTATAAGTATGTTAAGATAAAATAAACTTAAAATAGCTGGAAGAAAGGGGAACAGAAGAGCGTAGTGTGGTTGGAAATATGCAAATAAAAAGAACGGAATAGAAATGTATAAAAGATAGGGATGAAAGGAAAGTATGAGAGATATATTGTCCATACTACCAAAAACTTAGCTAGATATAGAAGTATATAAAAAGGCAAAAAAATAAAAATAGAATAAAAAATATCATTAAAAAAATTGTTATAAAACTTGTAGATACCTTAGGACTAAGATCGCAATTAATAAAGGAAAAAAAAAATCCAGAACTGATCCCAGAATGGACCAGTTCAATAGGATTGATACTAATAGTTCTGTTTCCTTAGAGTCTCAGCTGTTAGTGTTCTTCTCCTCGCCTTGGGTTTTTTTGCATTATTCTGTGACCAGCAGAGGTTCCTTTATTGTTCGTCTGTAAGCGTCGGTGTGTGGGGAGGGAGAGGGTACAATAGTGGCTCCTTCTCCTGGGAGTGAGTGAGCAGTGGCACACTGTTGTTTCAGTCGGGCTTGGAGGTGCCTGTTGCAGAGGGACGCAGGTGGCTCAGGTGTAAACAGAAAGTCTTAGAGTTGGGCCTCTCTCTCGGGTTTTTGTTTATGTTTTTGTTTTTGTTTTCTCCCTGCTGCCATCGTTCCAAGGGGTTTTAATCCAGCCCCACCTGAGTGCCTGAGGGTGCTTGTTATCCCTGAGCGCCTTAGGTGGCCCACTGGGCGTCTCTCCACTAGCTGTTGCAGAGGCGCCGAAAGAGAGAGAGAGGCTCTGCCCGTGGCTCCTCCCCCCCGCCCGTGAGCCCGCAGCATCCAGCCGCCATCAAGGCCAGGCAGCCCTCAGGGACGGGCACTCCTTGCCGTGGACCTCTTCCCTCCTGTCCTCTCGGTCCGTCACCTTACTGGAAACAATGTTTCTCACCCTGAACCAGCTCTCCAGTTCCCACGCTCCTGCTCCCGGACCCTCTGTTCAGCTGTAAATCGATGTCTCATTCCGGGAACGCTGAGCTGTGGTGCGGACCCTCCATATGTTTCTCACTCCCTCCCGTCTGCCATAGCTCCACCGCTTCACCCTCTTTGAGCCATCGTAGATGCCTCCCTACTGGTTATGTCGGGCTCCTTGTGGTCCTTCCTGGTGTCCGAGGTCATCTGCTGGTGTTCAGTTGGTTCTCTGTGGGAATTATTGCGTCCTTCGGTTTGTTCCCAATGCATCTGTGGAGAGGGATGCATTCCACATCCCTCTACTTCGCCGCCATCTTTTTCCCCTAACTTGGTACATTTCAAGGGTGATGTTTCAGTGGAATCATACAGAATGTAACTTTTTGGGGTTGGCTGTTTTCATTCAGCATAATCCATACTGTTGAGTAGCACTCCAAAGTATGGACCCACCACTATTTGTTTAGACAGTCACCGGATGAAGAGCATTAGGTTGTTTCCAGTTTGGGGCAGTCATGAATAAAGCTGCTGTGAATATTCCTGAACACATTTCTGCATGAAGATAAGTCTTCACTTCTCTGGAATTAAAGCCTAGAAGAGCAATTGCTGGGTTACACAATAGTTATTTGTTTACCTAAGAAACTGACAAACGCTTCCTAAGTGGCTCTCCTTTCTTAAACTCTCACTAGCTAATATATGAGTGATTCAGTTTCTCTGCGTTTCTACTAGCACGTTATGTTTATTTTACTTTATTATTTTAAATTTTAGCCATTCCCTCAGTTGTAGAGTATACTAGATTGTGGCTTTAGTTTGCATTTCTCTAACGGCTGATGATATTGAACATATTTTCTTGAACTTATGTACCATATGTATACACATTTCGCTGACTTTTTTTTTTTTCTCTCATTTTCTAATTGGATTGTTTGTGCTGTGAAAGTTGAGTTTTGAACATTCTCTGTATTTTCTGCATGGCAGTCCATTGTCGGATATGTGACTTGCAGATAACTTCTTCCTATCTGTAGCTTTTCTTTCAATACTTTTGACAGGGACCATTGCAAAGAAAAGAAGTTTAATTCATCATTTTTTCTTTTATGGATCATGTTTTTGGTGTCAAGCCTAAGAACTCTTTGCCTAGTTCTAGATTCCAAAGATTTTTTTTTCCCTGTATGTTTTCTAAATGTTTTATAATTTTATGTTTAAATCCATTATCTATTTTGAGTTAATTTTTATAAAAGATATGAGACATAGGTAGAGATTTTTTTCCCCCATGAATGTTCTATTTCTCTGGCACTGTTTGTTAAAAAGATTGTCTTTTCTCTTTTGAATTGCTTTTGCACCTGTGTATGAGATCAGTTGATTGTGTTGGGATGAGTCAAACTCAGGGTTTTCTGTCCTGTTTCATTGATCTATATGTCTGTTTTTCTGTCAATACCAAGCCATCTTGATTACTTGAATATGTCTTGAAATTAGGTAGATTGATACCTCCCACTTTATTCTTCTTTTGAAAATTGTTTTCTTTGTTTGCCTTTCTATATAAATTTTAAAATAATGTTGTTTATGTCTACAAAAATATTGTTGGGATTTTAATAGAAATTGTGTTAACCTATATATCATTTGGGGGTAAGTTCACATCTATACTATATTGAGTCTTCAAATTCATTAAAACAGGATGTTCCTCCATTTACTTAGATTGTCTTCAATTGCTTTCATCAGTGTTATATAGTTTTAACATAGACGTTCTATACATGTTTTCCTAGATTTACACCTAAATATTTCACTTTTAACAATTATAAATGGTATTGTAGTTTTACATTTGGTGTCCATGTGTTCCTTGCATATGTGCAGAGATAGAGTTGAGTTTTTGTTTGTTTGTTTGTTTGTTTGTTTGTTTGTTTTGACTGTGCCAGGCAGCATGTGGGATATAGTTCCCTGACCAGGGATAGAACCCACACCCCTGGCCTTGGAAGTGTGGAGTGTTAACCACTGGACATCCAGGGAAGTCCTAGAGTTGAGTTTTAAATGTTAATCTTGTATGTATCATATGACCTTATAGATTCACTAATTAGTTCTAAGGTTTCTTTATTTCTTCTTTTCCAATGCATGTGATTTTTTTTTCTCTTTTCTTGCTTTATTTCATTGGCTTGCACTATGTTGAATAAGAGTAGTGAGAGTGGACATTCTTACTGTTTTCCTGATTTTAGGGTGAAAAATTTGGTCTTTTACCATTGAGTATAATAACTATATATATATATGTATTTTTTAGAAGATCTTTAACAAGTTAAGAAAAGTTCTCTCTATGTCTGTGTTTCTGAGAGGTTTTTTTTTTAATTTTTTATTTTATATTGGGGTATAGTTGATTTACAATGTTGTTTTAGTTTTAGGTGTACAGCAGAGTGATTCAGTTATACATATACATATATCTATTCCTTCAGACTGTTTTCCCATTTAGGTTATTACAGAGTACTCTACAGAGTAGAGTTTCTTGTGCTATATAGTAGGTCCTTGTTGATTATCTATTTTATATATAGTCATGTGAGTATGTTAGTGCCAGACTCCTAACGTGGATGGTATATTTTGTCAAATGATTTTTCTATATCTGTTAATGCAGTTATATGATTTTTCTTCTTAGCTTATTGATATAGTAGATTACATTGTGTTATTTTTGAATATTAAACCAGCCATGTATCCCTGGAATAACCTCATTTGGTCATAGTGTGTAATTATTTTTATACATACTGGACACTGTTTGCTAGTATTCTGTTGAGGAATTTTGTATATATATTCCTGAGGAGTGTTTCTTTGTTGCTTGAACTGTCTGTCTGAAGTTGTTATCAAGGTATTACTAGCTTTATAAAGTGGAATGGGGAATGTCTCCTACTCTTTTATCTACTTACATCATATTTGAAACAAATTTCTTATAAAGAGCATAAAGTTAGATCATGTTTTAAAATCCACCCTGCTAATTTCTATCTTTTATTTGATGAATTGCTGTTTACATTTAATGTAGTTATTGATATGTTAGGGCTTATGTCTGACATTTAGTTTTTTGTCATCTTTTTTTTCTACATGCTTTGTTTTTCAGTTTTATTTCATATCTTCCTATTGGTTAATTGAAAAATTTTTAGACTTCCATTTTGACTCATCCGTAGTGTTTTTGAGTGTTTTTTTAGTATAGAAATTTTAGTGTTAGCTCTGGGTTATTGTTCATATATAACTTATTACAGTCTACTGTTATAATATTTACCAGTTTGACTGAAGTACAGAAACCTCATCTGTTTTATGCCCCTTTACTTTCTCATATTTATAAATACTTGTCTCAAATAGTTTTTTTCATACATTTAAACCACATCAAAATTATAATATTTTTCTTCAATGATGAAACATAGTATAGAAAACTCAGAAGAGAAAGTAATTCTATTGTATTTATAATAATTTTGCTTGACATACTCCTTTTTATTCCCTGATGTCCCAAGTTTCCTCATTTTATTATTCTGTTTTTGTTTGGAGAAAAACTTCTTTTAACCCTTCTTTCTTGATAGTTCTGCTGGTGACAAAATAATTTTCCTTTTGTTTAAGTGTGTCTTGATATCGCCTCTAATCAAGAAGGATATTTTCACTGTGTGTAGGATCCTTGATTGAAAGGACTTTTCTTTCAGTACTCTAAATTATTGTGCCACTTCTTTCTGGCTCGCATGATTTCTAATAAGAAATCTGCTGTCATTTGTATTTTTTTTTCCCTAGAGGAAGGTGTTTTTCTCATTATACTTTCAAGATTCTTTTTCCTTATCTTTAGTTTTCAGTATTATATCTCTTGGCACAGAGTTTTGGGGGTTTACTCAGTGTTTATATGTATGTGTATAAAACATAAATTGTATTATTAGAAAAGTTGGGTAAATATTTACTTGTTCTTTTCTAGGAACTAGTTATCTAACCCACTGAGAATTGCCATATAGCATGTGTACAAAAAGCTCATACAAATCAATAAAAAAAAAGTCTAGGTGCATCTACTTAATGGAAAAAAGGGTTATTTATGGCATAGGCCATAAATAAAAGAAACACAAGTGGCAAAATAACCTTATATTAAATAGTTTATCATAGCTGACATTGTATTTTTTTCCTATTAAATTGGGAAAATTCAAAAAGAAAGAGGGCAGAATGAAAATGATACAGCCTAGTTTAAAGCAGCATACACGTTCAAATTTGTACATTCAAAAATAAAATAATTTTGAATAATATCACACTTTATTAACATATTATGGAAGATAATGCAAAATTTCTACATTAAAAGTGTATTAAGGATCATAGAACTTCAAAGCTTTTGGACCTGGTGAATTATAAATGGATTTAATGTAATTGCCACTTAGCTCTTTAGTGAGTAAAAAGTAATAGGTACCATTCTTTATCAGGATTAGTCTTGAATGACGCAAGTTTTGAATTAGGGGAGTCTTTTAGAAAGTTCTCTTTCACACATATAGCACATACACACAGCAACTCTGTTATAACATGATAAAGGTGTTTCTAAACATTACCACACTGTGCAAAGTCATGAAATAAAAAATGAAGAACTTGTGGGATAAATGGAGTTGGGATATAATACTTTAAAAACGTTGTCAGTGACGTACATACACACAAAAAAATAGAAAACCAATAAAAATGTTAGCACATTTTTATGCATGTTAAATGGTTAAGAATACTTAATTACCAAAGTAAATATGTACTTTAATCTTAAAAAGACCTGAAGTTCCCTGTGGAAGTGGGTGTTGAAATGGTTTCAACTTTTGAGGGACTGTGAAACTGTGGAAAAAGGGTTATCTGAAATGAGACAAAAAGTCATAATGCAGGCTATAAATGAATTAGCTATAGATAATAACACAGCTGCTGAACTAAGGTATCTGCTAGGTGTTTGGGTGTGTGCATGTTTACATTGTGTATATTCCTGTAGGGCTTGGTTCAACCAGGTACTGTTTTGTGCCTCCACCTAGTGTTTCTCAAAGACAAAGTAGCACAAAAGCAAATGTGATATCTGTGTTATGCTTAAATTGTCCTTTAATATGTCAGTAGTATTGGAACAAATTCACTTCTTCCAAACAAGCGTTTTAGCAGAATTGGCTGCACCTTCTTTATAATCAGGATACATGTGTTTGCAGGTGCTTAAGTTGGCTGAGACTTTCTGTAGTGTAATTTAGTACAATTCCTTTTAATATTGTCTAAACCCTATAAAATCTGTATGCCATTTGATCCAACATATCAACTTTTGGGATTTTACTAAGGAAGTTAAAAACGTTTCATTTCAAAAATATTTAGTGTGAGGATAAATTTAAATACATGTAAATTAAACCCTACTTTGATGTATAAATATAGGTACTTGGTTTACTAAATTATGGTATGTCCATATAATCTACTGGCATGCAAATATCAAAATAGCTTTGCAAAATATCTTTTGATATGAAAAATATTTATGGCATACAAGAGAGAAGAAGGAGAAGATATTAAAATAATATATATGGTGAAAGAATGTCAATGATAGTCATTTTTGTTTCAGGGTAATGCATTATCACTGTGTTCCATTTTGATGAGGTATTATACTAATCAATCAATATATTGTTCCTCTGGGTGGGTGCAATTATAGTTTTCACTTAAGTATTTTTGTTCCTTTTGTTTCTAAATATTTACTATTATTTTATTCTTGTAATAAATATACAATTAGCATTATAATAAAAACATGCATTATGCAAATTATAGTGTGATTTTCAGAACAATCTGATGATATATTTTTATTAAGTGATTTACCCGTGGCCCAAAGTTTTAATAGGTACAATGCCTTTGTTAGACCCAGGCCTTATGTCTTGGACCACTGGCAGACACTCTAATTGATCCCTGACTCATAATTTTTATCAACACACTGTTGGTATAACTGCCCCAGAGCAATTAGAACTGGCACATGAGATGACATCTCTTGGCTTCCTCTCTGTTTCACCACTTTGGCCAAAATGACCAGTACAATGTATTCCCATTTGAACACCCATTGTCACGATCAATAGTGAAAAATGTGGTTTGGCTATTTTTAGAGCTGGCCAAAATGAACTCTACACTCACTGTATTGTCGTATGTGTATTTTTGAAATAGATATGTGTCCTACAACAACATCAAGAAATGATCTATTTTTTTTCAGCATGTAATGCTATCTTTCTTCTAATGGATCCTCAGAGGATTCATTTTTAGATCTCACTCTTGGACAAAATATTGCTGTGCTCTCCTTCAGTGCTGACATTGAAATAAAACTACTGTGAGCCAAGGACTAAAAAATAAATACAGTATTTTTTTTTGAAGAAGCTAATTTGGCAGCAAATGGGGGGAAAACACTGCTGTGCCAATGTCAAAAACAGCCCTTCCTCAAATCCTATCCTTTTTACAGTGCAGAACAACCTTCCTGAGTTATACTTCTCTTAAGTCCTGAAGCCAAACTTAAAAAGTTTAATCCCACATGAGCAAGGAATGAAATCTTTTATAAAAATAGCTCCTGGCCAAAAAGCTCTACTTAAAGGAAGAAAGAAAGGAAGAATAAAAAAAGCAGACAGCAAATGGGATAGTGAGCCCACAGAATTCTAGCACTGTTAACCTTACCACCTAGCACACAAAGATTCTGGGCCACCAAGTGTCAAGCTATGTTGAGAAAAAACATGACTCTCTGGTGCTTACAAATTCAATTCCATTAAACATGTATTTATTGAGTATCTTCCGTGGTCTCAGCAATGTTTTAGACACTGTGGAAGAAACAAAGGAAGTATAAGACAATTACTACCCTGAAGGAGTTTGCAGTCTTGTTGAAGAGCTTCCTTTGGAAAACAATTTGCTGCTGAATGAGTCAGAAATACACATGATTCAAAACACCCTGTGGACAGAAAACCTATTCACATGTCATCCAGATGTCATTTTAATGGAAGTTCAATCACCTCATTTCTAATTTACCAGAGGAATCAACCCAGAGCATACATACGTCTTTAGCCTTGTCCACATTTCAAGTGGATCATTATAAGCAAACATACTCGCTTCCGGACCCAGAATGCTGTTGATGAACTGTGCTGGAGCTGCCTGAATTTGCTCCTTGACCTTGTCTGTCAAGTATGATAGTCATTTTTTTCCTGGTAATGCATTATCAACGTGTCCCATTTTGATGATGTATTATACTTACACATCATTGAAGAGGCAATTTGCTTTGATGATGTACCGACATGCAATAGATCACAACTCTGAAGGAACAAGAGGAGGAGCGCCCTGGAGCTCTGTAACTCAAGCAGTGATGGCATTTGTAGAACAGGGAGATGATTAATTTAAATTATCTGGACAGGAACTGGACTGACAGAAAGACTTTTGACCCTCTCCCAAATGTAGAATGTAAAAACAGTTACACTAAAAGTGCTATCACATGGTTATAAAAGAGCAACATCAGAGATCCTGTGTTTATGGAACTTTTCAGTACCTTGACTACCTTCATGGAGGCACAGACCTACACAGGTGACAAAAATGCATAGAATTTAAATGTGCACACATACACACACGATTATAAGTCAAACTCGGGTAATCTAAATAAGATAAATGGATTGTATCAGTGTCAGTATCCTGGTGTGATATTATACTGTAGTTTTCAAAATGTTAACATGGAGGGAACTGGGTAAAGTGTATACAGCATATTTTGTGCTTTTTTTTTTACAAATGCACATTTGTACTTTTTTATAAATGCACACGATTGTACAATTCTAACTTCAATGAAAATATTTCACATTAAGAATCTCAATCTTCTAAAATAATACTCAGTATTAGAATTTGTTATATTTTAAGAAAGTGCACAATTTAGGAGAAAAGCACAAATACTAACATTTATAAATCATGAGCAACTCTGTGATATCTAAATCTGATTGTATATAAATTTAAGAAGCCTATAATTTATTACAAGTGAGGACTATCTACTTAAGTGAGCCCAGAATTTCTAAGACACAATGAGTTTAGGTTAAGAGTCAGTGACTTTCAATCATTTTTGAATGAAGTAATTAATAAAAAACAAAAATATGCTGTTTATAGTAGCAAATAAAATTAAAAATCTGGTGATGTTTAAAATAGAATACAGACAACTTGATAATGAGGTGAAGGAGAGATAATGAGGTGACTATTAAAGGATTCTTATATAAAAGACAGAGAAGACTTTGGTTTCATATCAAGTAAGGGAATTAGACCCAATGATGGAAATGCAAAGGAGGTAGTCTAATGAAGGTGTATTTCAAAATGGAAAAGATTTCCTCAGCTTTTGATGCGTTTCTGGCCACAGAGGATTTGAGGGAATCTTTTTAAAGATGCTTCAAACATTTTGTAGGTCTTACCCTTCCTTATGAATCAGAAATTCTATAATTCAATCATAGGCAAAGTTACATTAAAGGAAAATATTTGATAAGAATGTAGATAATGCAGTTTACAAAAACTGATGGTGATTAGTAAAGAGGTTCCAGGGATAGCTGGAGCATATTCTTAACTGCTGAATTTGAAGTCAAATACCACAGCCAAGATCTTGCTATCTCTTTTAAAAAATTAAAATGCACCTGAATGAGTCTTCAGTTAGGTCCAGTTTTGTAAGTCTGATATTTCTAGGATAATGAAACTATTAGCTTTTCTAAAGAGAGAATCAGCATGAATTGTAGGAGAGATGGCTAAAGCAACATTCCTTTGTTCTGAAGAAAATAGTTTTCGAGCTTATTGGAATCCACCAGCTGAGGTAATCTTAATTCATTACTACCTAATTCAATCCTGCCTTAAACTCTTTCTTTTAGCTTTTAAAATTTGGAAATGTGTTTGTTCCTAATTGTGATTTTCTACTCTCCTCACTGACATGCATGATAAACGTCAAAGGCTATGAAAGCTCATCCTATTGAGAGTGAAGTTAAAAGGCATGTTTGTCTCAGACCTGTGTATAATATACAACAGATTTCCAAGAGGGTCTATTCTCTTCTTTCTGTCTCACTATGCTTGTTTTGAGTGAAACATTTAAAGCCCTTTCATATATCATTAACTTGTTTTCTGGTGATAAAGGCATAGCATATACAGAGATTTAAGAAAAATAAAACTCTCTTATTTTGCTATCCGAAAGTGTTTTTTTAAACAATATCACAATGAAAGTCCAACGGCAGTAACATTTATTCTATTCTTAAGATGCTCATCAATTCAAAGAACAAAGATCCCTATTTGTTTGTTTCAGTAGTTTAACATAACAAAATACAGCAGGATTTTAATAAAGCTAAGGGGATTGAACATGCCTTTGCTATTGCTTCAAAATTAATTAATACTAGCACTGAAGCTCCCAAGTTTTTTATGTACTGAGGATCATTTTTCAATTAAAAAATGATCTATGACTAATATGGAAAATAAGTCAAATAATAATTATATACTCCCAGGAAAGAAGCAGAAATTATGACACACGTATACATTTTATTGTAGATTTACCATTTTTTAATAATGTTCCCTACTGATAAAAACTCTAAGTTGCAAAAGACTTAAATTATGACATTAATTCACACATATGTTAATGTTTTGCCATTGACATCTGGATTAATTTGCAGATTTATTTTGAAGTTAATCATACCTCAGTTGTTCCAGGACATTGATAAATTTGGAATCTAATAAAATCCTGAGGATTTTATCTCTTTGGAAAAAATAAAAATGGATTGCACTCAAAGATGCATATTATACGAATAAAGCAATAGACTTTTTTGTACGTGTTTTGGGTTGGGAATTAAGTCTGAGTTTGTTAACAATCAGTTGGTATCTACTTGGATTTAGTTTTCGAGTAATCACTTAGAAATCAGGCCATTTTTTTTTCTTTTTTGGTAGCATTGCAAGGTAAGAAAACTAGATATTGAAATTCAAAGTCTCTTGAAAAATGGAATGCTGTGTGTAGAAATAATAGAATCTCAGGTAGGTAGATTATTCACATCAGTTTTAAGCATGATAATTTTTAAAGGATAAAGACAAAATGGAAAATATTCATGGTGAAAAGCAATATGATGAGAGAAGATTCAGAGCCATGACGTGTTACAGACTGCTGAACGAACTCAGTGTTTAACCTCTATACAGATGACTCTGGATTTAGGTCAGTATTGCATGTAGCAGTGAAGACTGTAACTGGGCCTCATGGTAGAAGTTTCCACAAGGAGCTTTCAGTTCTGTGTGAAAATGGGGACACTACACAGAGATGACATGGACTTCCCTAGAATTTTCACGAGTTTGTACATTTTTCTGTGTTCTGTTTTTTAAGTTAGAGGTATTAAAAAATAACAATTGGCAGGCAAAGTGTAATTCTTAATATTCATGATTATGAATAAGGATAAAATGGAATAAATCCATTTTATTGTTATATTTCAAGGGCTAGTTATATATCAAGACAGTCTAGTATCAAAATACAACTTGGCTCCACGTAAACCTATTTCTTAAGATACGTATTTTCACAGCTTTCAAGTAGCATATCTGAACACATACGTATCTAATGAAGTTTCATAATGGATTCAATGTAATATATCACATATTCAAGCATAGTGATGGGTTGTACAAGGATTCTTTCTGTTATTAATAAATACAATTTTTATTAACTAATGATGACATACTGTGTGCTGTTCTAAACAGTTTGAGTCAATAATCCTTTGAATCATTAGAATCAAGGCATTAAAGGGTTAAGTAATTATTTAAGGTCACCCATAAATTGTAGAATGAGAACTCAAGCTTCAGTTTATCTGAAACACATAGGACACTTTTTTATAATTTAACCACTTTAGTCAAGCTTGTGGGATTATTTTTCACTTATACCACTCCAATAATTATTCCAGTATCTTCTTTGTTCTGAATAGATGAAATATGAAAAAATTAGCTCAGGCATATATATTATAAATATAATATACACACCATATAACATTATATGTTATATGATATTATCTAGAAGAGATATATAATTTTGCTCAGATATATATATATGCCATATATATGGCAAAATTAGTGTAAAAGATATCTAGAACAGAAAGGCTGTGAAGAAAACTATTTGTTATTGTACTTCATATAATAAAGACAATAATTGCTGGATAATAATTTTAATCAAGTATTATTTTAGAGTTTGAGACATATGTGTTTATTTTGTTGGCTACTGTATTCTCTCATGCTTGAATGAGGCACGTTTGAGTCACAGATATTTTTGGCAAGGTCTGTGATGTTTCAACCAGCATGATGAATGAGGGTTTTGAAGATAGGCAGCAACAGCCTCTGACTTTAGCCCCAGGAAAGTCTGTGAGCCCTGACATTGTCTGTCTTTAATAGGAAGCAAGTTTATCCTTGAGTCCTTTGACCCCAGATAAGTTTATTTGCTTGCCTTTCTTTGCTCCCTAGTGGTTTCTCTGGGCAGCAAACTCAGGCCCTTTCGCTCAAAAGATAAAAGATCACACATGATTTGGCAAGTTTGCTATAGTTTCATAAATGTGCTGGGTGATGCAGGTAATGTCATTTATTTTGCCTGTATCTCTACACATAAAATGAAAGGAGATTATTGCGATCACTGTCCTGGTAATTCAGGGGGAAAAAAAGTTTTATTTGCAAAAATTAGGGCTCTGTGTGAGTTAGCAGGATATATTTAAATCAATGATTAACATTGGTCAGCAGATCATTTAACTGAGTTGTACAGTCATAATATTCATTTTTGGGGGGTTCCTCACCTGATAGATGAAACTAGCTAAAGTTTAACACAAAAAGCAGAGCAATGTCCTGAAGGTGATGAAGAATACTAAATAGCAAGAATGTTACAGAGGATCGTTAGAAAAATCTAGAAAAATTGCAGTTTTCTGGAAAGAGAAATAGAGACAGCCAAGGAGCTGAAATATGTACAGCTCAGGCAGCTGATTCGTATTAGGGCAAAAGCCTGTCCAGGTGATTTCCCCTGGCTTGGAATCCCCCAGGAATAATAGCTTTGAGGTATACAGTCCGTGGAGACAAAATGCATATGCTTGTTCCACCCTTTCAAACTTCTTCTGCCCAAGGTCAATAATAAATACTATAATTAAAGCAGTTTGTGAAATATGAACCTAGAGAGGTGAAAACAGGAGTAGCACAGGTGGAGAAATGCCTGTTAAAGTTGTTCTCCAAGTATGTGTGGCATGACAGCTCAACGTATTGAGTCTTAGCCATTTGAGCACCTCCACACTTGCTGAAACACTCCAGACATACTAAATGAGGATGATTCTAGGTAGTGCTGAAAATGTGTGACTTTTCATAAAGAATAAATTGCAGGTTCTTATTTTATAATTTAAAAGTGGCTCAAAAACTAAGGTATCCCCTACTACCATAAATAAATTTTCACCAAGCTTTCATGTTTGCATCTTGTCTTTAATTCTTTATCAAGATCACCTAGGAAAAAACACCAACTGGTCAAAAACCAAGTTTATTCTTTCTTAAACTTTCTCTGTCATAATCTATGTGTTGAACTCTTAAAACTTCCTATTTTATAAGCAGCTGTAATAGATCTGCTACATCTACTCAGATATGACCCACGTTAGTTAACTTCTTCCTATTCCTTGTGTGAACTTTGCATTATATATAATGCTATAAAATGAAAGCATTATTTGTGTGTCTGCCTACTTTTAGACCAAGTATTTTCACCAAGAGTTAATGTTCTTTGGTGCCAAGGAAATTCAAAGAATAAAAGAAAGAAAATATTTAATAAATGATTTTGAAACAGCAGAATAGCTACATTGGAAAAATGATGAACCTCAACTCTTAAACTCACTTCATAGACATAAATGAATCTGGGATGAATCATAAATGTAAATGTAAAAGTTTGAACCATAAACCTTCCAAAAGAAAACAGAAGAGTATACAAGGGTGAGTCAAAAATTATCCGCACATCGGTTACTTTAAAACTTCTGTTGGCCACACTGCCTTATCAGCACTTTCCGTTCAAGGCTACTGTCTCCCGAGTCACTGCTGTGCAGGTGTGAACATATTACATCAATTCATTTGTAACTGCGGTGCAAGCAAAAATGGATGCCCCACTTGTGGTTTACATCAAAGAAGAGCAGTGTGCAGTGACTCGTTTTTTGTGGTCTGAGGGTGTACCAGGTGCCATTATTTATCAGACTTTGTGCGTAGTACAGAGAAAATGCTTTGTCATGATGAAGTGTGTATGAATGGATAGAGATGCTTATTGAAGAACTGAAGCCTAAACTTCGGATTAAAGCAGAGGACTGCTATCCAAGGGCGTTGTGATCTTGCCTGACAGTGCACGTCTGCACACTTCTGCCCACACTGTGGACACTCTGCAAAAACTTCATTTTGAGGTGTGAAAGCATCCTCCCTATAGTTCTGATCTTGCTCCATCGGACTTTCACCTATTCGGTCTCCTGAAAGCAGCCCTACGAGGACAAAGATTCAAATAAATTCTACTGCCAGAATGCAGATGATTTTTGACTCACCCTTGTAGTGTAGTGATATTGAGGGAGGCAGTAATTTCGTTGTACACAAAAACAATAACCATAAAAGAAAATAATACATATGTAGAGTTTACTAAAATTAGAAATTATATCTCATCAAAAGACAATATTAAGAAAATGAATAGGTAAGTCATAGATTGGAAAATATCTATAACACATCTATCTGGCAGAGAACTTGCATCAAAAATATATATAAAAACACCTGCTAATCAACAACAAAAGGGAAAATAATTCAATAGAATGAAGAACAAAAACCTTGAAAAAAATACTTCACAGAGAAAGATATGCAAGTGGCCAAAAGCATATGAAAATGTGTTCAGTGTCATTATATCATCAGGCAAATGCAAATTAAAATGACAATTTAAACCATTGCACACTCACTAGAGTGACAAAAATTAAAAAGATTGGAAACTCCAGAAGTTGGCAAGGATGCAAGCTGTATTAGTTTCCTGTTGCTGCTGTAGCAAATTGCCAAACACTTAGTGTCTTAAAGCAACACAACCTTTTTATCTATAGTTCTGGCGGTCAAAAGTCCCAAAATCGAAGTGTTGGAAAGGTCATATTCCTTCTGGAGGTTCTACAGCGGAATGTACTTCCGTGCCTTTTCTAGCTTCTGGACACCACTTGCATCCCTTGGTTCATAGCCTCTTCCTCCATTTTCAGAGGCAGCACTGTGGCATCTTTTTTCTCTCTCCCTCCCTTCTGTCTCTACCCCCATCATCATATTTCCTTCTTTGACTCTGACTCTCCTGCCTCCCTATTCTAAGAACCCTGTGATCACTCTTGATCCACTGAATAATCTAGGATAATCTTCTTATTTCAAGATCCTTAAATTAATCATATTTACAAAGTCACTTTTGGTGTGTAAGGTAATATATCATTGGGTTTGGAGGAATAGGACATTTGGATGGGGGCATTATCTTGCCTACCACACAGAGCAACATGAATTCTCAAAAATGGCTGGTGGTAACATAAAGTGGCATGACCTCATTGAAAAATAGGTTGGCGATTTTTTATACATTTAAAATGTGTGTATAGTTACACCTTATGGCCAGGTTATTTACCCAAATAAAAACTAAATATATAACCACAAACAAGCTAACATAAGAATGCTTATAGCAGCCTTAACAACAGCAGACAAAAACTGGAAATAACTCAAAATATTTATCAGAGATTATATAAATACATTTTGGTATATTCCTGCAATGGGATACTACTTAGCAATAAAAGTGAGCAAACAAATGATACATGCAAAAACATGCATGGATTTTAAAAACATTATTTTGAATGAAAGAAGCCAGACACAAAAGACTACACACTGTGATTCCATTTATAAGAATCCAAGAACAGGCAAAACACACTTGTTCAGTGGAAATCAGAAAGCGGTTGCCACTTTGAGGTGGAAATTGAATAGCAAGGTATATGAAGAAACTCTGTAGGATGATGAAAATATTTTATGACTCGCTTAGGGTCTTGGTTACATTGGTCTATACAATATAACTCATCAAAATGAACACATAGGATCTGTGCATTTTATTGAATTTAAATTATACAACCATAAAAACATGGTTTAAAAGTAAATGTTTAAAAATGCTTGTCTTGAAAAAATTTCAAGACTTTATGTTACATTTTTCTTCTACAGGTCTCAATTCTGCCTAAAGGTAGTACAAATCTCATTATATTGAATCTATGTAAAAGAAAACAGCAACTACCACCACAGAACTTTATTAATTGTTAACACGCATGCATCAGTGGTCTTTTTCCCTCTCTTGATTTCTTCTCTCCTTTTTCCACAACAGTTGATCATGATTGCTAAAAGCAAGCAACTTGACCTATTAGTAAACTGGGAAATGTTTTTTTTTTTTTTCATTTTAATATACCACAGACAGCCCTATGGCAAAAACATTTTTATTACAATCAATCCTAACAATATTTGGATTTTGAAATAAAATTCCTTCCATCCTTGACTGATGATTTTCTGTTATGTTAAATTAAATGAAGATTTGCTGTAAACCTAGAATCAATCCGCCTTCACTCTGTGTCTATATCCATCTATCTACATGGAAAATGTAGGTTCTTATAAACCCATATTTTTAGATTTTGCACTGAATGTTCTATTAGTTCTTCTCAGAATATCCCTTTGAATATTCTGTTTATTCATCATTCAGAATTAGTGATTCTGCCTAAGCAAAGGAAAACATTAGTAAGAATCACACTAACTATTCCCTAAATCCTTGTTGAAAACACGCAGGCATACAAAGAGGTTTTGTTTCACTTTAACCCACAGAGCTTCTTGCATTGAAATTCCACAACATTTTGTTCACCCAAGGCAGGCAGCTGACATATTCATGTTCACCATTTCAATAAAAGCAAAGCAAATACTGCATTTCTCCAAGAAACTCTGTATTGTGAATACAGATAAAGTTAACAGGGATATGCAGGCTTTACCTGCAACCTCTGTGTAACTCAAATGCTGTCAAAAAATAATGGCTTTTACTTGTGCTTCTCTACACTGCTCTAGCTAATGGTGCCTTCATTTTGTTCTGAAATTATCCTTCAAAGATGATTTTTGTGACATCTGTATAAGTCCACAGAGCTGCATTGCCTTCTAAATTGTATCCACTTGTTCCCAGGGATTTAATTAAGAATCTCGAAAGTTAAGTAATAAGACCAAAAGATGCTTTGAAAATTTTCAGTAAGGGGAAAGGTTTGCTTGATGCAGCTGCTTTCATTTGAGTACAAGGAAGACCACTTACTTGATAATAAGACTGTTCCTAATATCACAGTGCAAAAAAGAGGACAGAAAAGGGAAGGGAGATAGTAAAGAAAACATCAGATATTTTATACTATTATAGTAGTCCAAAGATATAAAAATATGATGCATACTAAATTATCAAATTGAGACCAAAACATCCAGGTGTTTAAGAATTTAAAGTCCAATCCAAGCATTTTATAGCAAACAAACGGTCAGTAATTGTTCCTAAAATTATTATATATCACAGAAAAAAATAATTAAAATATGTCATTGCAGAAAATAAGGGCAAAGTATTTATCGGCTTGTATGTGTCCCTCCATTTTCCTCTAATCAGATAATGTTACTTTGGCCAACTGTTTAAAATTAATTAACGATTATTCAAATTTGCCTGTTATTGAAAAGATCTCAGCGTGCCACCCAAAATAACTGTTTGGGTAATGAAATGTGTATATATGACTGATCCCGCTCAAGAATTAATTATAATTCATGGCTAGATTTCCTAGCTGGTACTAGTGATGCCAAAGTCATGGTCTTCCATCTATCAGGTTTTGTTGTTTGCCGTCAGATTCGGTACTGTGAATTTAAATTCCCTCATCTTAAAAGATCCCATTCATCAAAGACACTGTCCATGCCATTATCAAGATATTTTCCACTCTGGCCATCTTTTTAATGAGGGCCTTAACTGTCGGAGAAACAGGAAAGGAAAATCTGGGTAGATCAGTAAAACCCTACACCACTGATGGATAAAAGATAAAGACCATTTGTTAGGATGGGTCCAAAATAACATGTTCATCCATAGAGGGCACTGCATGTTTAACAGTATATAGTATCAGCCATCATTATCCCTCAACTGCGAAATTGAAATAGGCTTCTCTCTAGCCTACATAGCTATAACTTCTCACCCTTCAAATTTATCTTCTCTGCAACTCATGCTCCCTGTACTAAACAAATATAAGAAGGCAACTGCCTTGAATAAAAAAAAAGAAAATCCTCTGTGTTACTGTATGTAAAAAGCATTATTCCTTAGCTTACTCACATAACAGACATTTTCATTTGATTTTGTCATTCCTCTCATCCGTTATCTCCATGTGTTTTCACAACTAGGTACTTTATCATATGACAACTCTAAAACATCATTTCTTAAGCACGTTATTTGTTTCCTGGGACTGCCATAGCAAATAACCACAAATTGTGTGTCTTAAAACCACAGAAATGTATTCTCTCAAAGTTTGGAGATGTTTGAAACCCAGATGTCAGCAGGGTTGGTTCCTTCTTGGGGACAGTCTGTTCTAGGCCTCTCTCCTAGCTCCTGGTGGTTGCTGACACCTTTTGGTGCTCTTGGCTTGTAGGTACAGCACTGCAGTCGCTGCCTCTGTCATCACATGACCATCCTCCCACTGTGTCTTCACTGCGAGTGTCTATCTCTGTGTCTCCTCCTTTTCTTATAAGGCCACCAGTCATACTGGTTTGAGGGCCCACCCTATTTCAGTAAGACATCATCTTAACTGACACCTAAACTACATCTGCAAAGATTCTGTTGTCAGATAAGGTCACATTCAAAAGTACCAGAGGAAGGACATCCCAACATATTTGAAGGGAGACACAGTTCAATGCACAAGTAGGATATGCATTTATATCTTCCTGCTGTTTTTTTTTTCTTTTCTCACGTTACCTTGTTTTGCCTTCATTCCTTCTTGGAAAAGCTTCTACCTAATCTTAAAACACCAGCTCAAATGTCCATTCCTTTTGTAGATTCTCATAGTCTTCTTGAGGTAGACTCATTCTTTTTTCTCATAGTAATTTTCACAGAAGTCCTTAGAACAGAGTTATGGCATGAGGTCTGATACATAGTATAGTCTCAATAAATGGATTTTAAATGAATGTGGTGCTTATATTTTATAATATTTATAATAATCTATTAGACTAGATATCTTTGAATATATTAAACTATGCTAGTTCTTGATAATACTTATCTATTTGAATTGAAGAATTTTGTAAAAATGAATATTAAATCATTTAGCTGGATATTAAATGCTTGCAAATCACTTAGTGTATACCTGTCTCTTTTCTAGACATGAATGAAAATCATCCCTCACAAATAAAAAGAGACTGATTTTTAGGATTTTTTCCGTCCCTCATCACTTTCACTTTGACAGATTTGTCTAAAGATATAGGATCATGTAATGTTTAATTTGCAATAGAATATAATATGGAAAAATGCAAAATATTTTATAAGTATCTATTATACATGAAAAACAATATGATTATTGTTAAACATAGAAAAATATTAGATGGGCACTAACCACAAAATACTGTTAGGAAGCGATTATGGTCATTCACTGGGTGTATCATCATACACCAAATCCATTGTCCAAAGGCCATTAGAAGTACCCATGTAGCAATTTATGAGGGAAGATAAAAAAGCCTTAGAGCCTTACTCTTTTAGTCAATGGTTCTGTGAAAAATTTAAGTTTGACAAAACTGAAATTTAGAAAAATATTTTTCCTGATTGGACTAGATTTTAACATAAAATCAACTGGTTCCACCTACAATGTGTGGAAAGAGGCAGGCATTATATAGCTGATATATAATGTTCTTTTATAATGTTCTTTTTGTTCTTTTTAAAACATCATTACATTTTATACAAAAACAACAGGTAGCAGTATTGTTCACCTTAATCTAATTTGTGTAAATTCTCTTTTCAGTACCTTAGCCAGTTTCTCAAAAATGTAGGCACCAGTACTAGCTGTATTTTCAGCCTATTAGTATACTAATACTAACAGAGTTACATTATACTATAACTACATGAACTTTGACATTATGTAATTATTCCATGTTCATGTGAATGTTCCAAGTGTTATTTTCATGGCTACACTTGTCATTAATATAGTTTTATATTTATGTTAAAACTGATGGTTCAGAGATTCTCAGATTTCTTTAACCTTACCAACTGCAATACGTTTCTGTCATTTAAATTAAGAGCCCTCTGTGTGTATGTAAATATATTTATATGTATGTTTTTATATGTGTATGTACATGTGTACATATGTGTGTGTGTGTGTGTGTGTGCGTGTGCATTTTTTCCCTGGAAATATATCCCAATTCTTTCTAAAATCTACTGTTGATAATTTTATTGTCTTAAGAGAGCACAAAACTCTACTTGGTATTTAAGGTCTAGGCTTCACAATTTAGTTTATCACCTTCTATTTCCACAGTTGCACCCCATGCTTCAGTTAAACAAAAGGACTCACTGTTACTTAGTATTCACACCCACCAAAGTCTGACTCATCCTTGATGGACTATCTTCAATGTTACCTCCTCCTTGAAATCTTTATTAATCTCCCCAATTAGAATCAATGTTTTTCTCCCTTAAATGTTCTCAGTGCTTTAATCTCACTTAGTGAATAGAACATTGTCTGCTTTACATGGTGTTAATTAGCATAACAGATGCATCTCGGCTTTAAAGCTACAAAATCCTTCAGGAAAGGAATTTTTCTAGTCATCTTTTTGTTCCTGTATGATAGCTTAATGCCTGGCCCAGAGAGGATATTAAAAAAAAATTTGTTAAATTGAACTGGATAGAAGTGTTTAATACAAATTCTGAAGTTAGAACCTATTAGTAAGGCATTGTGTCACAGAGAATCAGACATAACTTTATACATACAATTAGAAGTTAAAACAGAGTATTTAATGATGTCTGACAGTGTATGTTATATCTTATTTACTTTCCCAAATGTACTTCACAGGACAAGTTCTGTGTTTTGAATCATTCTTATTGTCAGAACAGATAGATTTGGGTTCTTAAAGGCTACATCCATGGTGTGTAGGTGCTGGGGAGGTTCGCAGAGAAAGGAGTAAGCACCACCAGGTCACAGATGTTAGATTTTCACAGAAATATGATGTCTTGGGTTATATCTCTACTTACTCACCTACTGCTCCCTGAGTGTTAATTATCAAATCCTAAAACCAGAGACCTCAGAAAGGCATCTCTGACATATTTTTATCTTAGCAACAAAGAAAATAGACCAGAGCTTTGGAAGTACAGTCTCTCTGACTAATCTTAGGATTTAACAAAGGCATAAAATCTGTGATAACTCTACGGAAAACAGAATTAGTGTCTTAGATCTTCTTCATGGCAGAGTTACCTCTCAGTCATCCATGTCATTATTTTTTTAATCAAAGGAGATTATAATATTAAGGAAGAATCCACAAAGAGCAACAAATCTGAAAGAAAAAAAAAAAAAAAAAAAAGCACTTCTTCCTTATTTACCAGGAACAATAGATGTTTTACTAACTTCATGTTACTACATGTTAGAGATGCTTAGGTAATTAAGTATCTAAGGCCTCTGGAGAAACCAAAATTATCAGGAATGTGGCCAATATTTAAGTAAAAAAAGGTATGAATATCAATAATAACAATTCACTCGTAGTCAGTCTCAAATAATGTGAATATTAAATAAAGTAGTCAACCTTAATATTTAAGACACACTTTTCCTTGAGTGCATAATAAAAAGGCATAGACATTTATTTAAAGCTGAAGATTTTACTCATTGTGGCATTCAGTTACTTCATTGACATTTGCCCAGAGTAGGGCTGTTTGTACAGTTTTTTCTCCTAGAGGAAATAGGGAAAACTAGACCCTCTTTTCACGTTTAAAAGGTAGATTATAGTATTATGTGCTCTTTGGGGAAACTTATTTATGTTGAAGAGAATGGAATCATTAAGCATTTCAGTCTTATAATGTTAAACTATTAACATTTGGCTTTTAGGTATTATTTTTGTTAAATGGCCTCAGGGTCAGAAGTTCCTTGTTATCATTTATTATATATAATTATTATATATTAAAACATAATTATTTTAACTTATAAAGTAAAATTCACTTTATGATGGTATTCAGACCTATGAGCTTTAACATTTAGATAGATTTTTGTAACCACCACCAAAAACAGGATAAAGAGCAATTCCAACACCCAGGGGATTCACAGATGCTCACTTTCACAGTCAGGCACTCCCCCCAAACCTAACCAGAGGCCACAACCAGTCTGCTTTCTGTTCCTAATAGTTTTACCTTTGTTTATATTGTCTATATCTACAAAGAGTCCTGTTAGGCATTTAATTGTAATTGCATTAAATGTAAAAATAGATTTAGAGAAATTTGTATCAATTATATTGAGTATTTCAATCCATTAGCATGGTATGCCCCTTCATTCATTTAGATTTGATTTCCTTCATCAGCATTTTGTGGTTTTATCATATAGATCCCACATGTAATTTGTTACATTTAGAGTTAGATATCTCATTTTTGAGGGGCCATGGTAAATGGTATTTTTTAAATTTTAGTTTTCAGTTTTTTATTTTTAGTGTATAGAAAAATGATTGTATTTCTATGTCAGTTGTGTATCCTGCAAATTTGCTGACGTTGCTTATTAGCTCTAAGAAAATTTTGGAGATTCCTTGAGATTTTTCTGCAGTCTATTGCTAAGGATTTTTATTTCTTCCTTTTTAAATTGCATGCCACTTGTGTATTTTTCTTGCTTTACTGCGCTTGCTAGGACTGAAAGCAGTATAATGTTGAGGAGGAGTAGTAAGAGTGTACATCTTTGACCTGTTCTCACTAATAGGGGGAAAGCATTCATTGTTTCCCCACTAAGTATGATGTTAGCTGTAGTTTTGATTGAGCAGGGCCCTGTGGGGCTCCTGGGCACAAAGCCTTTCTGTGTCCCCTATTTCTTTGATTATAGGAAAACAGCCTTCATTCAGCCTCCATGACCTTCCCTGAGTTCCAGTGGGCAGATTCAAGCAGTTGTTCATTCATGAAGGGAGGAGAGGCAAGAGACCTGGGAGAAACAGACAAGAGCAGCCTTGGGGCAAGCTCCTGTTTCCCCAGCAGCAATCCACACAACAATCTCTTTGAGCTATTTTGCAGAAGTTGAAACCCCCTCCAGGTGGGAGAAGTTAATGATTAACGATGGTGTGCTGCCCACAGGCATGTAGACCCCAGACCAGTTGGACCGAAAGGTTGATGAGGCTGACTTCTACCTACCTCACCACCGACCCACCAGAAGAACGCAGGACTGTCACTGCTTTGATCCTTATCGCCTACCCCTGACCACGAGCCCCGACTAGAAGCCCTCTCCCTGTTCCCCAGAGAGGGGGGCACAGTTCTTGAGGCGCTAGCCACTGTGTTCCCTCTTTGCCTGGCAAAGGAATAGAGCTTTTCCTTTCTACTCCTCCAAAGCTCTGTCTCCATATTTCTATTCAGCATTGGTGAACAGAGGCCAGGTTTTTCTCGGCAACAGTTTTGGTTATTTTTTTAAATAGAGATATTCTTTTTTCAGATTGAGAATGTCACCTTATATTCCTAGTTTGCTGAGAGTATTTTTTTTTTTAACATCAATGGGTATTGATTTTGTCAAGTACATTTTCTTTGTTTATATGATTATATGTTCTTTTATATTATTTAGTCTGCTGACAGGAGGGATTATATTGATTGATTTTTGAAAGTTGAACCAGCCTCCCTTGCCCCAGAATGTGGCCCATTTGGTGAGCATTCTATGTGCCATGGAAAAGCGCATCTGTTGTTGGGTTGAGTGTTCCATAAATGCCCATTAGGTCAAGTGTTGTCTTTTATATCTTTGCTGAGTTTTCTGTCTGTCTCTTGTAACAATTACTGAGAAGAGAGTGCTGCATCCCCAAGAAATTGCATTTATATAGTTCTTTTCGTTCTATCAGTATCTGCATCATTTTGTTACAATTTTAAAATTTTGTTGTTAGCTGCATACACACTTAATTAGAATAGAAAAAATAATTTCGAAAAAGACAAACCAAATTGAAGGACTTGCACCAAATGATTTCAAGTTTTACTAAAAAGCTATGGTATTTGAGACAATATTATTTTAGTAAAAGTTCAGACAGAGTTATTAGTGGTGCTGAATAGAGAGTCCAGAGATACCTGTAATCCACCTTTGAAGGATAAATTTGACAAAGATACAAAGAAAAATCAGTGAAGAAAAAATGGTCACCAAAAATTATGCTAAAACAATTGCTCATCCATATGCAAAAAAAGAAAAAAAGGAAAGAAGGAAGGAAGGAAGATAGAAAGGAAGAAAAGAAAAAAGAAGAGGAAAAAAGAGAGAGAAAATTGCTTCATACCTCACATCACATACAGAAATTAAGTTAAATGGATTGTATACTTAAATATAAAACCAAAAATTTTATATTAAATAAAAATAAAATAAAATAATATAAAAATGTGATTAGAAGGAATGTGTGCTATAATTTTCCTGTGATTGCTATCGCTAAGGAAACATCATTCCTGGTAAACCTATCTACTTTTCTCTTCTGAAAGACAAGAAAGCATCTCACCAAGGAGACTACTGTCTGTCTGTCTGTCTGTCTATCTATCTATCCATCCATCCGTCAACTATCTATCATCTATTTTAGCTTATACTATTTGCCATACAAGGAAGAAGTGTTGTTTTATTTTTATTGTGTATACTCTTAATTACTCTATAAAATTTAACATTTAATGCTACAGTGCATTATTATTATTGTAATTATTCCTACCTATCTAAAAGTACAATCTTCTAATAGACATTTTAAGGACTCAGGTCTTGGAGCATGGTAGCATGACTTACTGGAGATGCTATGGGCATTAGAGTGAGATGACAAACTAAATAAGAGCTCTGTTATATACTATTGATTGATCTCATGTAATTGTATTTAGCTTATTTGCATCATCCTGTAAATAAATAAATAAATTTCCACCACGTAGGTTTGCCTCCTTTTAGCCACAAAACAAACCTATGTGGTGAGAATTACTATTGTATGCTAATAATATATATGATATAGATAGATACATGGAAAGAGTACTCAATATACTATCATATATTATTCATTATACATCAATTCTTCCTCCATCCTCTGACCAGGATAACTACATGGTTTAAACCTATTATGTACTCTCTCAAATCACTTATTTGACTCAATTAAATGCTAAATACAAAAACCCAGTAATTCAAATCTATATACTAAATTCCATATTTTTAAGAATTATATCTTATGATCTTGTTTATAATACATTAACTTACAGGATAACTTATATTCATAGACTTGAGGTCTTGAAGTCTGATATTTTTAATATATCTCAATATATTTATAATATTCTATGTACCTTCTTTATTCAGAAATGCTATGAAAGAGGAAAATCAATATATTAAATAAATTGTGAAGGTTGCCTGAACTCTGCATGGCCACATATTAGATGTTTCTTCAAACAAAATGAAATAGACTAGGTGCATGTTTCCTTGAAGTGGAAACTAAACAAAATCTGTAGTTGCTGGGGTACAGGAAAATTACTAAAAATCAGGAGACTTTGGTGCTGATATCAACTCTTCCATATCTAATTTTTGGTCTTAATTGATGATTGGTCTTTAACCAATCTCTTCATCAGTTATTTCAGCTATGCAATGAGAATGCTGGGGAAGTTGTGGCACTGCTGGAATTAGCCATTCAGAATAAAATGCTCCTTTTTTTACTATTGTAAAATTTTCCTGCGGGAAAACACTCAACTTCTATTCTTAATGTGTTTCTACTATACATGGGCTTCACCTCTGACTCTAGGGATTTATTTAACCCTTTGGCCCAGGCAGTCTGAGCATGACAGCAACTTGTCCCCAGCGATTAGTTCAAGGATGCGCACAGGGCCCTCATAGCCTACAAGATATTATAGATTGTGGAAACTTTTTCTAAGATTCTTGAAAGTGAGATGTGATAATTTTCTTTTACTAAACTTGAGATCTTTCATCGCTTAGAATGTTGAAATTAAGCCAGCATAGGAGAAAACCGAACTAAGATACAATAAAAGCTGAGTCTTGGTGACATTTTAAGCCACTAAAACCAGCTATGCCTGAAGTTATATTTACCTGTGAATTAAGTTACATGAGGTTGTGTAATATCCACATTACATATACATATTAATAATCACATACTTGTGTGTATTACACGAAAAGATGGAATACGTGTTTTAAATGATCAAGTTGGCTAACGTATTAATAAACTTGTGCAAAGCAACTGTAACTTCCCTTTGCGAACCGGATCATTAAAAAAAAAAAATAGGCCAGACATCTCACCAAAGAAGATATACAGATGGCATATAAGCATATGAAAATGTGTTCCACATCATATGTCATTAGGGAAATGCAAATTAAAACAATGAAATACCACTACTAGAATGGCCAAAATCCAGAACGCTGGCAACTCCAAATGCTGGTGAGGATTTGGAGCAGCAGAAACTCTTATTTAGTGCTACCGGGAATAAGAAATCATACAGCCACGTTGAAAACACATTGGCAGTCTCTTACAAAACTAAATATATTCTTACTATACATACAATCTAGCAATTACGCTCCTTGGTATTTACCCAAAGTTCTTGAAAATGTATGTCCACACAAAAACCTGAGCACCATAGTTTATAGTAGTAGCTTTTTTCCTAATTGCCAAAACTTGAAAGCCATTAAGATGTCCTTCAGTAGGTTAATGGATAAATAAACTGTGATATATATAGATAATGGAATATTTTTCAGTGTACAAAGAAGTGAGCTATTAAGCCATGAATAGTCATAGAGGAAAATAGTGCTGCAAGGAACATTGGGGTGCATGTATCTTTTTGAATTACGGTTTTCTCCAGCACTATTTACGATAGTCAAGACATGGAAACAATTTAAATGCCCATCAAAAAATGAATGAATAAAGAAGATGTGGTACACATGTACAATGGAATATTTATTCAGCCATTAAAAAGAATGAAATAATGCCATTTGCAGCAACATGGATGGACCTAGAGGTTGTCATACTGAGTGAAGTAAGCCAAAGACAAATATATGATACCGCTTATGTGCGGAATCAAAAAAAATGATATAAATGAACTTATTTACAAAACACAAACAGACTCACAGACTTAAAGAAGAAGTTATGGTTACCAGGGAGGAAGGGTGGGGGGGAGAAATAGATTGGGAGTTTGGGATTGACATGTACACACTGCTATATTTAAAATAGCAGGGCCTTCTATATAGCACTAGCAACTCTGCTCACTACTCTGTAATAACCTAAATGGGGAAAGAATTTGAAAAAGAATAAATACATGTATAAATGAATCACTTTTCTGTACACCGGAAACTAACAACATTGTTAATCAACTATACTCCAACATAAAATTTTTAAAAAAAGAGAACACAAACAGGATAGGCATGACATTAATAATAAAATGTCATTAAAAGCAAAAATCATTATGTGAGACTGAAGTGTTTGTCCTATATTTATAAAGGTGCAATAACAATACTGTTTTAGTTTAAAAAAAAAATAGTTGAGGGAAAGGAAAAAAGTTACCAACCAAAGATAACAATGTCCATTTTGGTACATATTTTTTCTTTTATTTTTTTCAAGTATTTTTATTATATCTTGTATTCTGCATTTTTCTTTTAGCATAAAGCATGCCTTTTCCCATGCTATTAAAATTTCCCATAATTATTATTCTAATGGATAAATAATATCCCATTGTCATATGTCACATCAACATTTACATAACTTAATATGGGATATTTAGGTTGTTTCTAAATATTGTAATATTTAATGTTTATCTTATACACGAAGCTAGATCTCAGTGCAAAAAAAAGAATAGTAAACAATTATAATTTTTAAAAAAGACATGGAGGAAACAAATGCATATTACTAAGTGAAAGAAGCCAATTTGAAAAATCTACATACTGAAAAATTCCAACAAGGTGACATTCTGGAAAAGGCAAAACTATGGAGACAGTAGTTGCCAGAGGTGGATCGGGGTGGGGAAGATGATTAGGCAGAGCTGAGAGGAATTTTAGGACAGTGAAAATACTCTGTATGATCTTATAATGATGGATATATGTCATTATACATTTGTCTAAACCCAAAGAATATACATCAAGAGAGAACCCTGTGGACTTTGGGTGGTCGTAATGTGTCAGCATAGGCTCATCCTTGGTAAAAATGTAACAGTGTGGTGAGTGCTATTGATAATGAGGTTACCTATATGTGGGGGCGAGGGTATATGGGAATCTGTTCCTTCTCAGTGTTGTGTAAACCTAAAACTGCTTTTTAAAAATTGTCTTCATAATTTGTTTTTAAATAGGCTAGAAATATTTTTCACCTGAATTACAGTATTAGTCCTTTTTCAAACAAAATGTTCATCTCAGACAAAGATTGCAAAATACAAATCTTTGATATTATCTGAATTTGATTAAGCTTTCATAACCGCTGGGAAATAATCATTATGTGTATCAAACCTATGAACTAAATCATACATTTGCTAAGACAGAGTGATGGACTTTTTTAAGGATCATGGAAAGCATGTCTACTTTCAGAGTGTGAGTCAGATTTTACTCTCTGTCCCTCACTCCAAGCCACACTTTGGAGACATGTTGGGAGATTTTTTTTCTTTTTTTTCTTTTTTTGTCAAAGCCAAGATTGCTCACAGTAGACCATCTAGAAACTGCTACTATTATTTCCTCTGGAAAACTTAAGAATGAGGGAATGAAATAGCTTGGCGTGTCTTCTACTCTCACAAAAGCCATTTAAACATTTTATCTACATTTCCCTGGGGGGAGGGGGTGGGGAGTGGAGGAACCAAGAATAGTGGTGCATATATGAGTGTGTTAACACATGCATACACAGGTGGTATTTCATACTCCCAAATAACTGTTTGGTGCTGAATTACTTGATTTTGTTGCATACTCTTAAATCTGTTTTCTTAGACAATGTTGAAGTTATATTCTTGTAAAGCCTTGTTTATTACAATGCTCAACTCACACGATGGACTTCATAAATACACACTCAGTTGAATTAATAGTGATCTTCATATCCCCACTCATGAGATAGTGATCTACATCATGCAGTTCATTAGGACAGCGGCATGAGTAATTCTCCAGTTATACAGGGACCCGCAAACAATGGCTGCATCAGGCCAAATCCAGATCTTGCTTGATTTTATAAATAAAGTCTTACTGGAATAACTGCATAGTTACACTCATTAGTTTATATGTTGCCTGTGACTGCTTTTGTCCTACAGTAGCTGAGTTCAGCTGTTGCAATAGAGACCCTATGGCCCTCAAAGCCAAAAATATATGTACTGTCTGGCCCTTTCCAGGAAAAGTTTGCTGTCCCCTGCCCCAATATATTTATTTTCCTTGTTGTCTACCATGGTGAAAATGTAACTTCGGTCTTCATCTGTATAAACTTAAAGTTTAAAAGATCACGACATAAGGACTAGGATTCAAGTGATGGAGTAAATTAGACAAATGTTGATAAATATATAATAATAGCGTGCATTGTTTTCATATTTTATTTTCAGTAATCAGATAAATTTTAAATTTATTTATTTATTGGCTGTGTTGAGCCTTCATTGCCATGCACGGGCTTTCTCTAGTTGCAGCAAGCGGAGGCTACTCTTTGTTGTGCTGCATGGGCTCCTCACTGCTGTGGCTTCTCTTGTTGCAGAGCACAGGCTCGAGGCGCATGGGCTTCAGTAGTTGTGGCACACGGGCTCAATAGTTGTGGCTTGCAGGCTCTAGAGCACAGGCTCAGTAGTTGTGGTGCACAGGCTTAGTTGCTCAGCGACATGTGGGATCTTGCTGGACCAGGGATCGAACCCAAGTTCTCTGCCTTGGCATGCAGATTCTTAACCACTGTGCCACCAGGGAAGTCCCCAGATAAATATTAAATAATACACTTTAAGTAATTAAGATAGATATTTAATGTAAGGAAAGCAATCAACATGAAGAAACCAGGATACTCTTTGTGTATAATTTCTTTGAACTTAAAATTTTATTATAAAGTACTAAATTATTATCTCGTGGATATGATAGGAATTTTTATTTATTTATTTATTTATTTTTTGTTTTTTTTTGCGGGGGGTACACCAAGTTCAATCATCTGTTTTTATACACATATCCCCGTATTCCCTCCCTTCCTTGACTACCCCCCCTCGAGTCCCCCCCACCCTCCCTGCCCCAGTCCTCTAAGGCATCTTCCATCCTCGAGTTGGACTCCCTTTGTTATACAACAACTTCCCACTGGCTATTTTGCAGTTGGTAGTATATATATGTCTGTGCTACTCTCTCGCTTCGTCTCAGTTTCCCCTTCACCCCCCGCCCCCTCCCATACCTCGAGTTCTCCAGTCCAGATAGGAATTTTTAAAAAATTTAAGCTTGTATATATTTTGCCAAAGCATTAAAACAAATTTCAATGTTTAGAAGATATGTAGCAACAGAATAAGCCCCATATGTTAAGTGAATTCTTTGTGGCTGGAGATACTTGAGCCCAGTTAGGTGCAGAAACGCTATTATGGAGGAGATTCAACACAGTAAGGAGGGGCCTCCAGTTCCTTTCAGTTGAGATTTTGTGATTTGACTTGGTCATGATTAGGTCAAATAAATAAGACTCAAGAGCTGCTACTGAAAAAAAGAAAAAAAAAAGTGTGTGTGTGTATGTGTGCATGTGTACATGCACATTTGAGTATTTTCTGGAGAATTCCTTTTTAATCCTGTGGATTTTTACCAAACCACTTTTCTACTGCTTGGAAGCTACCAATTATTATAAGATATGGATCCTGCCCTCAAGGAGCTTAGGTTAGGTTTTAAGAATTCTGTGCAGGGATTGTTCACATTAGCTTATCAATTCAGAAAACTAAGGTGTGACGGCAACAAAATCTGAGCAGTTGTTCAAAAGTGTTAAGATTTACAAAGAGAGAAAAGGCACAGGTAAAAGAAAGGTATAGTATATTTTCAGAACAGAACAATTCAGCTACAGTGGCTGAGATCACAGGAAGTGAAAACTGAACAATATGAGACACCTGACAATCCATCATGTAGAGGTAATCACTATTCATATTTTGTTATGTGACCTTCTGGTCTTGCTATGTGTCTTCACATTTCTGCCACATTAAGGCATATCGAATATAAAATTATATAACTTGTTTTTTCCACTTAGCAAAATAAAATGACTATTTCCCCATATCATTAGATAGCCTTTCTAGCTGAATACTTCATCTTGAATCGTTGACTCATAATTTAATTAATCCTCAGAATTTGATATTTCCACTGACAGTTAAGGAGAATCATGATTTATATAAATTTGTATTGCCCATAGACAAATCTGATATTTGAACTTATAGCGTCCTAAATAGATTTTGCAATGACCAAAGACAAGTGGCAGTGCTATTTCTGGGTCATTATTACCTTATAAATTTATTTGGTGGATTTTGTTAAGGAGAGAGACTAAGAAAAGGGAGGTATGGACAGGCTTACTTTAGCTTATTTTGTGTTTGAATACCAAGTGTGACATATTATGGTAGATGTTCCCTTAAATGCAGAAGTTATCTTAAATAAGAACCCTTTATTTTAAGGCTATAGCAGGATTTAGTTGTTTTTTACTGATGGGTGTTAGAAGACATGGAAGATTTCATCATTATCCACAAGTCCTTGGATTGTCTGTGGATTCCGAGGGATTGTTCACTTTCACATTTCCTTTTGCCATTAGTATTATTTTTGTCTGAAGAGAAGGAAGATGAATTGTATGCTTGTACCTTTGTTGAAGATTTTCTCCTATGTCCCATTACCAGCCTGCTAGCTTTCTTTTCCCTTTGTACTTTTCTGTGAAGATTTCATATCCTGTGCACTGGGAGAATAATATCTTTGGAAGGAGTGTTTTCTCTATATTTTGTAGAAAGAAATAAAATAGGGAATGTGTGTTGTTTAAAATATATATCAATAACTTAATGAAGAATTGATAAAAATAGAAAAAAAATGATTCCAGATAAATGTACTTTGAAAAGAACATGGTTGTCCTCAAAAGAAGAGAATTCAGAGTTTAAAAAAAAAACCTCTCTATTCTGTATATGTTTTTTATTGAGTCTATCTCTGTAGCACTGTCATGTTCTTTAATCTCTTTTTCTTCCTTTTTTATCACTTGGTTTTTGAAAACTTAATTCTCTGTGCTATACTTTGAGGAGTAAAACATATATCCAGAATGAGAAAGCTTCTTAAATTGTGCTTTTTATTAGAGCAAAGATCCATGAATGGAACAAGAGAGAAACAAACCTTGTAAGATTGATGGGGGAAGAGAGAGAAAAAGAGAAGTTGAAGAAACAGAGGTGCTAATAATGAGAATTTGTTTGGTCCCAAGATGCAAAGCATTCTACCAGGCTAAGCACAAATGTCTTATCCTCTTGTTCTAGGTCAGAGAGTCTCCTTTTAATCATTCTGTTGGTTCTTAGCAGTTATAAATATAATTTTGATCAATAAGTGGGGAAGCAGTATTAAATTACAAGTGAAATTTCTGATCAGTTTTTTCTGAATTCCAAAAGATGCTCTTGACACATTGCTTTTCTTAGTAAATTAATAACATACAATCCTATTTTTTTCCTGGTTTTAACTCACCATATATGCAATGATTTGATTTAAAGTCAGTTTACAAAAAACAGTAGTATGATGGCAATTATCTATATAAATCTTACAGCATATAGACCTGCCAAATCAATATTGACTAAGAATCACTATACATGTGTTTGATAAACTATATCAGGTAGGAAAGTCATGGTCGAAGCTGCTCTCTTAAAACATTTTGAAGTAGTGGTTTCATTGCAATTTCTTCTACTCTGAAAAAAAAGTCAGTGATAGGCAGTATAAATTATTTAGTGAATCAACCTATCCACTTGTTAGCAGTTTGTGATTTCTTTCCTCAGCACACAAGATAGATTCTAAAAAATGCTCCCCTTTCTGTGGGTCTGGAATTCTCTGCCTCAGCCACTGTGCAAAACCAGAAGGATGCTTCAGACTAGATGTTTAGGATTTCTGCTTCAGTTATGTGATTATTTAACACAGTGTTTTTGTAAATAGATCTGATTTCTTATTAATCACAAATATCACAATTATTAGGCTAGTGTTAGAGGAGAGGGTGTAGCTTTGTGGTTTGGGGGGTTGGATTCAGACCTTAAAGCTGCCATTGCTGATTACGAGTTATATTATGCTGGTTTAAGTCATTAAGCTCTTCAACACTTGGTGCCTCATCTATGCAAAGGAGATACTAATATCTAATGTATATAGTTGTTAGTAGGAATAAATAAGATAATGCCACAAGACCATTTAATCTACAGTAGCTCAATGCATGGTAGGTCTCTCAAAATGCCCTCTTGAAAGCTCTTTGAAGCTGGAGATCCTATCACACTAATGTAACATCTCCCCCGTATGATACCATGTAGATTATGGACAATAAGTCTGATTTCTCAGTATGAACACCAAGAAAACTGGGAAGATAGAGATCTATTCACTTCAGGTTCTGCTCATCTTCAGATCCTTACTTTTATTTTACATCCTTTTAGATTTTATTTATTTCAGGCCTCACAGCTGTTATCTTAGGTGGGACTGCAAAAAATTTTTAAAACATCACAAAATTAAATTTGGAAGTAGCTACAGATAGCACGTTGGCAGAATTGCTTTTTTTCTCATAAAAATGCATGCATACATATGGAGAGTATTTCTTTTTCTTTAATCTTTTTCTAGTGTTAAATATCTCCAAGTAAACAGAAAAAGCATACATGATTTTCATATATCACTTCTAAGTATCTGAGAAACTGCAGGATATGGCACTCACACTTAAGTCATAATTGATATTTTAACACAAAATATAAAACCATACATATCATTATTACTAATAAGTAATAAGTTGAAATAAATTCTGATCCCATGAACAGTAATTCTGTGTCAGAATCTGATATTTAAAAGCTACGTAGGGCTTCCCTGGTGGCGCAGTGGTTGAGAGCCAATGCAGGGGACATGGGTTCGAGCCCTGGTCCGGGAAGATCCCACATGCCATGGAGCAACTAAACCTGTGCGCCACAACTACTGAAGCCTGCACACCAAGGGCCCGTGCTCTGCAACAAGAGAAACCACAGCAATGAGAAGCCCATGCACAGCAACGAAGACCCAATGCAGCCAATGAATAAATTAATGAATTAATTCATTAATTTAAAAAATTTATTTTAAAAAAATAAAAAATAAAAGCTATGTAGACCGATAAGAGTTGATCTCCATGTGCTAGTTAGTTTTGTCTTGTATTACAGGATTTTAAGTCAGCTTTTAAAACGTATTCTTGTCTAATAGTTATATTCTATATTGTTATTAGCTAAGCATGTGTTTAGTAAGCATGGTAGTCTAGTCTGCACTGAAAGAAATCTTGATGTATTAAAATCTAAATTTTAGGAAAATTATGTATTTTTGTCAAAATAATTTAATTTTGTGTTATTTTTAAAATGTGCTTCCTAATGAAATGAAAATTATGTGATTAAAAATAAAAGCTTCTATCTGTGGATAATTTTCAGAAAAGTTACCAGATTTTAAAAGTGGTGGTAAGCTAATGTAAGATAAGCATGCAAGTCCTAATTAAGGACAAAGCTTTGCCTCTTTTCTAGGAAGCAGAACTATAACAGAACCAAATGAAGATGATTTTATATCAAACTCATCAATCTGTCTTCTCTGCCATAGGTTGTATTTGGAATGCTCTGTATTCTAGTCTTTGCTGATTAGGTCGTTTTGTAGAAACCGCATTACTGATGTGCTGAAACCCCAGCTCCAGCTTAGATAGGACCTCGATCAACTAAACCATGATTTTGTGTCATCCAGTTACTCTTAATACTTAAAGACTTTTGGATATTAGCACTATGCCTCTGAATCCTTGACGCCCTACTTTCAACTAAGGATTATCTCCCTTTGATGGTGAATGGGAGATTCTTTTGGTACAACCTGGCCGTCAATTACCCCAGCCCTGGTAGAAAATTAGTTTCATGGCCCAGGCTTCTTTTATCAGCAATGACGATACAGTAAATATCAGCTAATTTCACTCATTACTGTAGCAGCCACGCATTGCGGCTACCATTTTTTATTAGAGTCTTTTCTATGAGGTGGAAAGAGTTAGTAGTGTGAACTGTCGTACTATGAATAATATCCAGACTCCTTATGGGCCTGCATGATATGACCCTTAGCTCTCCCCACCTGACTTCATCTTATACCACTTTTCCTCTTGTTCAAACCCCCTGTGCCAGTGTTCTCTCAGGTTCTTAGACAAAACAGCCACTTCTTGCCTTAGGACTTTTGCACATGACATTGATGGAGAAGAAGCCCGCAAGGGTGTTGTTTCATGTCAAGTCCTTTGGAAGGTAGCTTCATCCTGATCTTATAGGATGCTGAGAATTCATACATAACTTTCAGCCTCTGGCTAAGGGCCTCAGAATAGCAGGGGGATGAAAATTCCCAAGCACTCTGGCTCTTCATGCCTATGGGCAAAGTGTCTCCAGTAGCCCTAGCAGAGGCCACCAAACAAGACTTGCAGATACAGCTAACTGACATCAAGTGCACACTGAAGCTGGAGGAGGGCCGCTCAGAAATGAGAAATGGGAAGAAGGAATCTGGACAGTAGATCAGGTAGGGTCTTGTAACATCCATCCACATAAATAGTGTTTTATCTCTAATAATGATCTATTCTGAAAGTTTTCCCTTTTAGCTATGCTCTGCTAAAAGGAAAAGTGTTACGCATCAGTGAATTGTCCAAAGAGTATTGGCAATTGGAATAATAAGTATGGAGTGTAAGATAAAGAATTAAAACACAGAGGAGTAATCAAACCATTATCAGTTGCAGCAACAATGGCAAAAGAGGATATAAAGAACAGTGAATGTAAAGTTCTCTAAGAATCAAGGGTGAAAGAAAACAGAACTGACGAGGGCCAGTGGAAGACTGGTCTGTCAAATTGATTCCCAGCTTAGCGGACCTTTTCCTCTCCTGGAGGGAACACTCCTTAATCATCTTAACAGTCTTGCTAGCAAGAGAGGTATGCTAATTGGATGCTTGGCCCAGTTTTCTAAGACTGAGCAACTACTTTATTTCATAAACTTTTTTTTTTTTAAACACAAGTCTGTATAAGCCAGGAGAAAAACAATGCTTTTTATATATTCCAGGTTAAGAACATCTTAGAATATAAAAGAGAATTGGTAAGATATACTGAAAAGAATAAGAAGGCAAGTTTACTATTTTTTCTGTCTCAGAATACCACAGGGTGATACACAGGGATTGGCGACAGCAACTCTGAGACTCGGCTAGGATTCTGGTAGTGTTCCCTTTGAACCCCACACCCCATCCACAGCAAGGCTGTTGTCTGTTTCACAGTCTCGTATTTATTCTGTACTCTTTGCTAGAGCCCTGGTTTAAGTAAGCAGACAGGTGATTTGTTTTGCAATTCCACGTTCATTCTGCCTTCTCTTGGAGACAACACAGTAATTTCCTATCGGGGAATTAGAATTACTTCTCTCCCACTGTAAGCAGTATGGTGGGTCTGTCAGTAAAGGTGTTGTACTTCTCTTAACCGAGAAATGAATATGCGATTCAAACCAGATCAGGCCAACATTCTCCGCATCTCCTGCTGGTCTCTGAGTCAAGTGGAGGAATTGAAGAACAGAAAAAGAGTTGGAGCTGATATATGCTAGTGTCAGTGTTCAGGTAAGACGGAAACCTGCTAGTTGGCTGATCGGAGTAGCCATTGTTTCTGCCCCCTCTATGGTGCCTCAGTCATCTGTTTGAGTCTATGAACTACACTGTGATCTGACAATAAACACACGTAATATAAAGAGCAAAGGGAGTTGGTGGTTAACTAGCCTACCTACATCCTCTCTGCTAAGGTACAAGCTAAACTTCAGTATCAAAGCTCTTTGTAATTTGATGCAATTAAACCTTAAATGGGTTGAATATTAGTCTTGTATGTGTGCTTTAGGAGAACATTGCCCAGACCCTTACAGAATGTTATATAGCAAGTGCTTGATAAACATCACATTTCACAGTAGTAAATGGTGAAGAGAAATAAATATCGTATGAGTTATCTTGAGCAAGTCATTTAATACTCTGGGTCTTTTTCTTCTCAGCAATGAGATGAAAAGGCTGGGTTTTAAGCTGAAAAACCCTATGCTTCTTTAACATTTCCTTTCCTCCCCCAACGTAGCCAATGATTATTACTTACTTCATGCTGGACTCTAATCTTAATTCTTTATATGCTTTACTTCATTGACTCTTTATGACAACCCTATGAGAAAGACATTAGCATCCGTTGGGAACTCATCTGGTTACAAGTGGCAGAAAACCACAATACACTGGCTTAAACCCATTAATTTTTCTCACTTCGCAAGAAATCTAAGTGTTGGTAGCTGATGTCTTATTGATATCAAAATTATAATTTTTCATAAGATTGCAGACCTAGCTTTTTGCACTGTGTCCTTGTTTGAGGCAAATAAAACAGAGGAAGATGGGACAGTCTAGAAGCCAGGTCTCTTTTTTTTTATTTTTTCCCATCAAGAAAGATCTCGCTTTCTTTACAACCCACAGCAGACTTCCATTTACATCTTGTTGGCTGGAACTGTTACATGGCAACCCTTAGCTTCAAAGGGGCCAGAAAAACAGAGTATTTAGCTGGGCATATTTCTAGACCTCGAATTGGGGTTCTGTTGCCAATGAGAAGAGGGATGGATGTTTAAAAGACAACTAACATGGTCAGCTGCAATACTTTTTAAATTTCTGTTTTACGGTTGAGGAATAAAGGCACCAAAGGGAGAATAACAAAATTACACTGCTAGTAAATGGTGATAAAAGGAATTTGACAGTAAGAAGCCTGGCTGAGAATCCAAACTCTTAACAAGGGTAGCGGCAGTATGGTACAGGGCCACAAAGGGGTAGCCAGAATGTCCAGCTCTTCTGATAACTAGATATACAGCAACCAATTGGATCAATGGGGCCAGATTTTTAAAGATGACTTGTAAAACTGTATTAATTAGGGCAAAATTTTTTGTCATTTTCTGGTTTTTTTTTTTTTAATTTTATTTTATGTTGGGGTATAGTTGATTAACAATGTTGGGTTAGTTTCAGGTGTACAACAAAGTGATTCAGTTATTCATGTTTTTATTCTTTTTCAAATTCTTTTCTCATTTTAGATTGCTACAGAATACTGTGCTATACAGCAGCTCCTCCTTAATGTGTGTACCTGGTCTTAAATCAGTCTCCATTTAAGGGAATTGTATTAATGGAATCAGTCTCCATTTCAGGTCCCTATATTTCAAGATCATAAGCCACATCCCTATACAAATCATAAACTTTTGGTGTAAGTGTGGGGTGGTAGAATAGCTTAGTTAGGAGAAGCCAAAACTTAGGTTGAAGCATGACATATTCTTATATGAACCTCTGTTAGTAAATTATAATAATTCTCAATTTCTTCATGTGTAAAAGGAAATGATATAGATAAATGATTTTTCAGAATAGATTAAATGCATACAAAATTTCTAGCAGAGTATATGGCTACATGGTAGACATTCAATAAGTGGTACATAGTCTTTTCATTATTTATGAATATTTCTGTTTTTCTCATTACCAAAAAATACATATACTTTAAAATGAATGTCTTAAATGCAAAAAGCAAAATCAAGAAAATAGTCACCATTAATCTCAGAGTAGAGCAATAAAGATTAATATGATTCTTCTGTATTCTACCCTATTTTTTTCTGTTTGAATGTTTATTAGAGCAATGCATGTCCCAGGTAACTAATGAATTTGTACAGAAAAACTTGCAATAGAAAGCCCTCAATCTGTCTCATTACTCTTCAAACCTAGTTCCTTTTTTACTTTTTAAAGAAAACTCAACTTTTAGATAATGTAAATATACAACTATTTCTTGATCTATCAACAGTAGAAAATATCTCTTGACTCCTCAATGTGAAAAATACTTAATTTTCTTAAACTGTACTCTCTAATTTTTCTCTCCAAATGCATTGTAATTCTTCTATTAATTACATTTTCAATATTAAATAATATACTTAAAATTCAATTTCTGGTTCCATTAACATTCAGCAGTATCTTTTTTTTAAATTTTTTTAGCTCTTTATTGGAATATAATTGCTTTACACTCTGGTTCCAGCTTTCGAGGTACACCAAAGTGAATCTGCTGTATTTATACACATATCCCCATATCCCCTCCCTCCCACAATTCCCCCCCTCCCTCCCCGTCCCTGCCCTCCAAGGCACCACCCATCATCGAGTTGATCTCCCTTTGTTATACAGCAACTTCCCACTGGCTATCTATTTTACAGTTGGTAGTATATATATGTCTATGCTACTCTCTCACTTCATCCCAGCTTCCCCTTTGCCCCCTGCCACCCCCCAGCCCCATGTCCTCCAGTCCATTCTCTGCATCTGCATCCTTATTCTTGCCCTGTCACTGGGTTCATCAGTACCTTTTTTTTTTTTTTTTAGATTCAATATGTATGAGTTAGCATACAATATTTGTTCTTCTTTTTCTGACTTACTTCACTTTGTATGACAGATTCTAGGTCTATCCACCTCATTACATATAGCTCCATTTCATTCCTTTTTATGGCTGAGTAATATTCCATTTATATATATGCCACATCTTTATCCATTCATCTGTCGATGGGCATTTAGGTTGCTTCCATGTCCTGGCTATTGTAAATAGTGCTGCAGTGAACATTATGGTACAAGTTTCTTTTTGGATTATGGTTTTCTCTCAGTATATGCCCAGTAGTGGGATTACTGGATCATATGGTAGTTCTATTTGTAGTTTTTTAAGGACCCTCCATACTGTTTTCCATAGTGGCTGTACCAACTTACATTCCCACCAACAGTGCAGGAGAGTTCCCTTTTCTCCATACCCTCTCCAACATTTCTTCTTTCAAGATTTTTGATGATGGCCATTCTGACTGGTGTGAGGTGGTACCTCATTGTGGCTTTGACTTGCATTTCTCTAATGATTAGTGATGTTGAGCATCTTTTCATGTGTGTGTTGGCCATCTGTATGTCTTCCTTGGAGAAATGTCTGTTTAGGTCTTCCTCCCATTTGTGGATTGGGTTATTTGCTCTTTTGGTATTAAGCTTCATGAGCTGCTTGTATATTTTGGAGATTAATCCTTTGTCTGTTGCTTCATTGGCAAGTATTTTCTCCCATTCTGAGGGTTGTCTTCTTGTCTTGGTATGGTTTCTTTCGCTGTGCAAAAGCTTTTAAGTTTCACGAGGTCCCATTTGTTTATTCTTGATTTTATTTCCATGATTCTAGGAGGTGGGTCCAAAAGGATCTTGCTTTGATGTATGTCATAGAGATTTCTGCCTATGTTTTCCTTTAGGAGTTTTATACTGTGTGGCCTTACATGTAGGTCTTTAATCCATTTGGAGTTTATTTTTGTGTATGGTGTTAGGAAGTGTTCTAATTTCATTCTTTTAAATGTAGCTGTCCAATTTTCCCAGCACCACTTATTGAAGAGGCTGTCTTTTTTCCATTGTATATTCTTGCCTCCTTTGTCAAAGATAAGCAGCCCATATGTGCTTGGGTTTCCCTCTGAGTTCTCTATTCTGTTCCATTGATCTCCCTTTCTATTTTTGTGCCAGTACCATACTGTCTTGATCGCTGTGGGCTTGTAGTATAGCTTGAAGTCAGGAAGCCTAATTCCACCAACTCCATTTTTCCTTCTCAAGATTGCTTTGGCTATTCGGGGTCTTTTGCATTTCCATACAAATTGTAAGATTTCTTGTTCTAGTTCTGTGAAAAATGCCATTGGTAATTTGATAGGGATTGCGTTGAATCTGTAGGTTGTTTTGGGTAGTACAGTCATTTTCACTATGTTGATTCTTCCAATCCAAGAACATGGTATGTCTCTCCATCTGTTTGTATCGTCTTTGATTTCTTTCATCAGTGTCTTATAGTTTTCTGCATACAGGTCTTTTGCCTCCTTAGGCAGGTTTATTCCCAGGTATTTTATTCTTTTCGTTGCAGTGGTAAATGGGAGTGTTTCCTTAATTTCTCTTTCTGCTCTTCCGTTGTTAGTGTATAGGAATGCAAGAGATTTCTGTGCATTAATTTTGTATCCTGCTACTTTACTAAATTCATTGATTAGTGCTAGCAGTTTTCTGGTAGAGTCTTTAGGGTTTTCTATGTATAATATCATGTCATCTGCAAAGAGTGACAATTTTACTTCTTCTTTTCCAATTTGGATTCCTTTTATTTCTTTTTCTTCTCTGATTGCTGTGGCTAACACTTCCAAAACTATGTTGAATAATAATGGTGAAAGTGGACACCCTTGTCTTGTTCCTGTTCTTAGAGGGAATGCTTTCAGTTTTTCACCATTTAGAACGATGTTGGCTTTTGGTTTCTCATATATGGCTTTTATTATGTTGAGGTAATTTCCTTCTATGTCCATTTTCTGGAGAGTTTTTATCATAAATGGATGTTGAACTTTGTCAAAAGCTTTTTCTGCATCTAGTGAGACGATCATATGGTTTTTATCCTTCAATTTGTTAATATGATGTATCACATTGATTGATTTGCATATATTGAAGAATCCTTGTATTCCATGGATAAACCCCACTTGATCATGGTGTATGATCTTTTTAATGTGCTGTTGGATTGTTAGCTAGTATTTTGTTGAGGATTTTTGCGTCTATATTCATCAGTGATATTGGTCTGTAATGTTCTTTTTTTGTGACATCTTTGCCTGGTTTTGATATCAGGGTGATGGTGGCCTCGTGGAATGAGTTTGGGAGTGTTCCTCCTTCTGCTATATTTTGGAAGAGTTTGAGAAGGATAGGTGTTAGCTCTTCTCGAAATGTTTGATAGAATTCGCCTGTGAATCCATCTGGCCCTGGGCTTTTGTTTGTTTAGAGATTTTTATTCACAGTCTCAATTTCCATACTTGTGATTTGTCTGTTCATAGTTTCTATTTCTTCCTGGTTCAGTCCTGGAAGATTGTATGTTTCTAAGACTTTATCCATTTCTTCCAGGTTATCCAATTTATTGGCATATAGTTGCTTGTAGTAGTCTCTCATGATCTTTTGTATTTCTCTGGTGTCCGTTGTTACTTCTCCTTTTTCATTTCTAATTCTGTTGATTTGCATCCTCTCCCTTTTTTTCCTGATGAGTCTGGCTAATGGTTTATCAATTTTGTTAATCTTTTCAAAGAACCAGCTTTTAATTTCATTGATCTTTGCTATTGCTTCCTTCCTTTCTTTTTCATTTATTTCTGCTCTGATCTTTATGATTTCTTTCCTTCTGCTCACTTTGGCATTTCTTTGTTCTTCGTTTTCTGGTTGTTTTAGGTGTAAGGTTAGGTTGTTTATTTGATATTTTTCTTGTTTCTTAAGGTAGGACTGTATTGCTATGAACTTCCCTCTTAGAACTGCTTTTGCTGCATCCCATAGGTTTTGGGTTGTTGTGTTTTCATTGTCATTTGTTTCTAGATATTTTTGGATTTCCTCTTTGATTTCTTCAGTGATTTCTTGGTTGTTTAATAGCGTACTGTTTAGCCTCCATGTGTTTGTATTTTTTATAGTTTTTTTCCTGTAATTGATATCTAGTCTCATGGTGCTGTGATCAGAGAAGATAGCTGATATGATTTCAATTTTCTTGAATTTACCAAGGCTTCATTTGTGACCCAAGATGTGATCTATCCTGGAAAATATTCCATGTGCACTGGAGAAGAAAGTGTATTCTGTCGTTTTTGGTTGGAATGTCCTATAAATATCAATTAAGTTGAGATGGTCTAATGTGTCATTTAAAGCTTGTGTGTCCTTAATTATTTTCTGTTTGGATGATCTGTCCATTGATGTATCTCCTGACTTTTTAAGATTAGAGTTTTATTTCCCTTACTTTCTCTTCCACTTTTCTTTTTCCACTTTCTCTCCCATATTAATGTACTACCTTCTGTAAGTTGTCCTTTAATTTGTACATTGTTGATGTTTTAGTGTTAAGATTTTATTATTGCAACTACAAACAAGTTTATTATGTGCTGTCCTTAGGTTGATGCTAAAAAATAATTTCACATTTTATGATTTTATAAGTATTTTTGGTTGTTTAACAAAGTACTCTAAGAAGACTGCATTTAGTTGTCCTCTGATCCGATATCTGCACTCGGTGTTATGTACAGGAGAATTTTCTTAGCATCAGGTTCAAATAAATCACCTCCTTTAGTTGCCTAAAACCATTGTATCAGTTGGTTTTCTTAATAATTGGACCATGTCTGTCATATAAAACTTTGTTTTTCTTAGAGTTTATAACTGTTTTCTGCCCTCTTTTGTTATTCATCATTTTCCTTGATACATTCATGCTTTTCTAAATTTTCAGTCCTATTAACCATTCTGTGGTTTCCCCTTTTCTGGATGCCTATTGCCACAAGACTTCCTCCTGTTTTTAACCTGAAATGATTACATAATCCAGGTCATCTATCCTGCTGTTGTTCTGGTACTTCTCATCATAACTTGTGTGGTTGGGCCCACTGTTTTTTGACCTCATATGCCAATTTTTCTTGGATTATTTTTGGTTCAGATTGCTTACCCTGAAGTGACTTTTAAAGAATGCTTTGTCAGAAGAAAGGCACCAATGTCATTTCATATCTTTTCTTATTAAGCTTTACATTTGATTAGCAATTTGACAAATATAGAATTCTAGGTTAAAAATATTTTTTCTCTAAAAATTTGTGGTTCTAAGACTTCATAAGAATATAATTAGGTGTAATTAATTTTTTAAGTATGTGTTTCTGGGGCCTTTACAAGCCATTTCGATGCAAATTTTAGTGCCTATTTTCAGTTATAGGAAATTTTCTTTCATTATTTATTTGATAGTTTCCTTTTTTTTACTTTTTTTTAAAATTTTGTCTTGTTTTGGTTTGTTTTCTCATATAATAATTATTTCTGTGGGACCTCCTTTGTTGATCCTGTGTATCTCAGGCTATTTATATTTTTATCTCTTTTTTTTTTCCTATTTAAAAAAACCTGTGATTAGTATTTTAATCTTGACAATGGTCTTGCTCTCTGATTGCTCCTTTGACAGGACAGACTCTATTTTAGAAATTTAATACTTTGCCAAATTTTTAATTATAGGCTGGATTATTTTAAGTTCTCTTCTATTTCCTGAGTTCTCTTTCTTTGCTCTTAAAAGACATTTTATGTCTGAGTTTCTTGATTTTCTTGATTCTGCTAGCTCTCCTCATAAGCAAGCTTTGATTTAAGAGATGAGGATGCAGAAAATATTCTTTCATGATTTTTCTTGATAAATAGTACAGTTTCCTTTTGCTTCTCCTCACTGAGTTGAACAGAATCTCTACATGGGGTAAGGATAAAGTCTGACATGTTAGCTGTCTGACTATCAAGCTTCCTGCACCAAATGCCAAAATGACCATGACCACATAATTAATGCTGACAGCCATATCTGAAGCCTTAACTTTCCTCTAACTGTTTGGTGCTTGGCAGAAGGACCCTGCTTGGGGTTTTGCCTGAGAGTAACTAGCAGCTGCCAGTGGTCTGAGATTGGCTGTAGGATCACTACTTGGTTTAGTCGTTCTGCATAATGATGATTTGGGAGCCCACTTGCCCCTTACCCTTGACTGTGCTGACTGTTGCTGACTCCACAGCCTCTAGTGACCCATAAGACAGACTGGCTCCAAAATCCCTCAGCCTTTCATGTTCTGCTGTGGTGTTCTTCACATTGTGCATCCATTAATCCACTCCCATAGAGTTTTTAGCTTTCATTCAGTTGTAAATCACCTCCAGTTACCTCCCTTGTCTATATTACCATTTTATACTAGTTTGAGACAGAAAATAGCTAATGTTTAACCATTTTTGACTAACAAATGGCAATTTTAAGTTGTTTAACTAATATAATACATTCTGTAAACTATGCTTCCCCTTCAGTTTTTTTTTTAACTCAATTCTCAGGATGGAAGGCAAGGATTATACTAGCTATCCATCTTAAATTGGAAACATATTATTTTTAATGAGAGTCTTCACAGGGTTGTAAATCAAACCCCGCTGGATTATAAACCTGACAGAGCCAGTTCCTTTTTGCCTGGGAAGGCTGAAGTGGTCATCTGATAAAGAAGAGTACTTTTTCTACTCAATGTTTTTTCTGTGTAAGATCCTGACTATTTTGCAGATCTTACTTAAAATGTCACTGGCCAATTTTGGCCTGGTAATCCTTCCTTACTAAAAACGAAACAAACAAACAAATCCACCAAATCACAACAAACAAAAACCTTCTGCACTTCAAATGCATGATTTTTCCCCAAATAGTTAAGTCCAAGAGTGAAAAATACAGACTCTTCCTTTAAAGAGAAGCATAAACTTAGCTGACGGTTCTCTCGAGCAGACACACAGAGGAGAACACACCAGGATGCAGCTATGTGTCTAGAGGCCAGGAACAGAGCAGTTGCTCCCTGTTCTGCTTCTATAGCCATGTGATGGACAAGCTGAGAGTGCAATGAGGCCAGCAAGGACAGGCCAGCGTGTCAGGTTTAGGATTCCCACACTAGGCTGCCCTGCCATCGTCTTCAAATTGCGGTGCAAGATTGGCATCTCTGCTCGACTTTCTGCTGCCAATAAGGGAGACAATGGGGAGGCAGCTTTGAAGAATATATTTGCATGTTTTCAACCTTACGTACTGCAGGAGCCTCTCCAGGGCCATAGCAAGAGGCACTGATACTCCTTAGTATCTTCAGTGCTTGTGGCCTGAGAGTCTGAGGAGGTGTCCAAAGGGATGCGACCCACCCTACATTCCAGGAAAGGATTGAGACACTGAATATTGGTTAACACTTCATGCATGGACCAATTAATTTTTCTGTATTGAGCTGATGATTTCACTTAATCCTTCAAATGAATTCTGCAAGGGTCAATCAGACTTCTCTGCTCTAGTTGAAGATGCTTAAAATCTCAGAGTAACCTTTAGGCTGTCACAATAAAGGTTATTACCTTAATCTGATTCACTTCCTGAAGTATGAAGTGATATTTTCTGGCTAAAAAAAAAAGGTAAGAGGATCTGAAAATGTTGGTCTAACTTAGGTCTCAGGTGTGTTGTAAATTAAACAACCTTTGTAATAAACTGTGTTTAAATTGTTGACAGTTATAATAGAATTATAACAGAAATTTTTTGCTTTTGTCAATCCACGTTTTCCTATATTCTGGTAATAGCTCCCAATTTCGCTTTGATGGATTGGTCATTTAGTAGAATTGTCCATTGTGGTACCCTCCAAGTAGGGCACATAGTCCACATTTGTCCTAATCTACTCACTATAGAATCTCAACCTCGAGCAGAGAGATCAAAAACTGAAAAGAGTTTTAGCCGCTTTATCGCAGGGGTGATGCCCCGAGTACTTTGAGATCATAATTTTCTGCTCCCTGCACCACTGGAACTATGCCTGTTTTTGTTCATCCTCAGCCTTGTTCTTGAAATATTTCTTCCATTTTCTGAGATAGCCATTATATGTCAATAAATTTATTGCCAGCTCAAGAAAACCAAAGTTCGCTCATGAAAAACTATTACAAGAACGTAATGACCTATTTAAGTTGGGAATGCTCCAGTGTCCAGAAAACGTGGCAGCAGATGCAGACATGGTATACAAGTCTTCTGATAGATGGACTCTTCTTTGTCGCTTGTGACGCTGTGTAAACGAAGCATGTCATTCAACAGTGCTAATTTACGGTTAATTCTGCCACTGAGCTCAGACACAGTCTTGTTCTTTTTTTTTCTTTTCTTTTTTTTTAAATTGAAGTATAGTTGATTTACAATGTTGTGTTAATTTCTGCTGTACAGAAAAGTGATTCAATTATACATATATATACATTCCTTTTTATATTCTTTTCCATTATGATTTATCACAGGATATTGAATATAGTTCCCTGTACCTATACAGTAGGACCTTGTTGTTTATCCATTGTATATATACTAGTTTGTATCTGCTAACCCCAAACTCTACTCCATCCCCCTCACCCCACCCCTTGGCAACCACAAGACTGTTCTATGTATCTGTGAGTCTGTTTCACAGATAAATTCATTTGTGTCTTATTTCAGGTTCCACATATAAGTGATACCATATGGTATTTGACTTCTCTTTCTGACTTACTTCACTTAGTATGGTAATCTCTAGTTGCACCCATGTTGTTGCAAATGGCATTACTTTGTTTTTTTTTTTACAGTTGACTAGTATTCCATTGTATATATGTACCATATCTTCTTTATCCATTCATCTGGACATTTAGGGTGTTTCCATGTCTTGACTGTTGTGAATACTGCCGCTATGAACATAGGGGTGCATGTGTCTTTTTGAATTATAGTTTTGTCTGGATATATGCCCAGGAGTGGGATTGCTGGATCATATGGCAACTCTATTTTTTATTTTTTGGAACCTCCATCCTGTTTTCCATAGTGGCTGCACCAACTTACATTCCCACCAACAGAGTAGGAGGGTTCCCTTTTCTCCACATGCTCTCCAGCATTTGTTATTTTTAGACTTTTTAGTGACGGCCATTCTGACCAGTATGAGGTGGTGGTATCTTATTGTAGTTTTGATTTGCATTTCTCTAATAGTGATGTTGAGCATCTTTTCATGCAGACACACTCTTATTAATGAATTATGACTCACCCAACTCAGATGCAAAAGACTTATGTAAAACTGCCACATGATTTCACATCGCATATATGGTCATGTAGACACAAGGCTAGGAGACAAAAGAACAAGAGAAAATGAGACTCCAGAAAAATGCTACTCAATTTTTTCTTCATTTTACTCTCTATGTGAAAGCATCATAGTGGTACTAACAGCAAAAATGACATCGTTATGCAAAAGAGGCAGTTGGGGAAGCACTAATAATTTTAAAGATGAGCAGGGCTGAAGGAAGCGCATATGCCTTAAAGAAATGGAGGAGGAAAAGAACACGTGCTTCTCAGGGACTGAGAGTGAGTCTAAATTAAAACAGATCTTTAAAAAGAAAGCAATATCCTGTCCATCAGCTTTCGTTTCAGTGGAGTTGTCCTCTCTGGAGAATATTTTCTTTAGTCGAGACGTGTTTAGGATACCAGACGATGTACTGACAAAGGGGATGGTGTGCTACTCATCAGTTGTTTGAGGTAGGAACCTGGGATGGGTTAAACGTTGTGAAGTACAAAATGGCACTGTGAACAACCTGAGGATCTGTCGACATTAACAAAGTGGGGAAACATGTTCATTTATAAATTAAAAAAATTAATATCTACTAATAATTGGGCTTTGAGCTCCCTTTGTCACTTTCTTCAGTGACATACATATACATACGTACATTAACTACTTATTATATATAATACTTATATTAATATGTGTGTATGTAACACATACATCAATATCATGTAAGACATATATCTTAATACATGTAAAATGTATACTGCTTACAACTCTCTGACCTTGGGCAAATTCCTTACCTATCCTGTTTGTTTATCTATGAAATTAATAGATGCCTACTGCATTGACTTGTTAAGGTAGGCGAAAGGTACATAAGGTAACATACAAAAGGTAATTAGAAAATATACATATTATTATATGAATTATTAATCTCATTTTACTTTGGTTGAAAATGTCTCTAATCCCTTTATTATTCCTGCAGTATTGTGTGATAAAATTATTGATGGGAAAATAGTTACTATTTCACGGAAATTTTTCTGAGTTAAACTTGAAACTTGGTATTGCGTAGCTTTTAATGTAGTCATAGACTGACCAGCTTCATGCATTCAATCATTCAAATAAGTAATTTTAGGCAGGTATTTTGTGTCCAGTGCTGTGCTATGCAAAGCAGATGCAAAGATGAAAACAGATGCATCTGCTCCAGAGTCTCATGATTGTGGCCCAGTAAGTTGAGAAAAAAGATTTAAAGGACAGAATTTAGCTGAAAAATTTCTGTGTTTTGTGTGAACGCAATTCATGTATACAACTTGCATGATCTCACTTAAGTGTGGACTGAAAAACAACAAAAAAACAAACTCATAGAAAAAGAGATCAGACTTGGGGTTATCAGAGGCAGAGGGTGGGGGGAGAGAAACTAGAGCAAAGTGATCAGAATGTACAAACCTCCAGTTATAAATAAATTCTGGGGATGTAGTATACAACATGATGACTGTAATTAATATTACTGTATGCTATTTAGGAAAGTTGTTAAGAGAGTAAGTCCTAAAAGTTCTCATCACCAGGAGAGAATTTTGTTTCTTTTTTCTCTTCTTTTTGTTGTATCCATATGAGAAGGTGGAGGTTACCCTTATTTTGGAAATCATTTCACAATTTAAGTAAATCAAATCATCATGCTGTGTTAAACTTATTCAGGGATGTATAATATCAATTATTTCTTAATAAAACTGGAAAATTTTTTAGAAGTTGACTATATAAGTTAAGTGAAGAATTGTGGCATTAAGTTCCCAAAACATTTTAAGTTGTAGGGAAGTTAAAATGAAGTGGGTTCTTGGATAGAATATTTCCATAAAACAAAGACATATCCACTGTATTTCAAAAATATAGTCATTGATCTTGTTAATAACCCTCCCTTTTTACCAGGTAGAGAATATTTCATTCTTCCTCTGATGTCAGTGTCTTCCTTTTAGAATTCCTTCCCGTTCCTAGAAAGATACTCATTACAAAGGAATGGACCTGACCATAATCTGAAGTACTAAAGGTTCCATAGATAAAGAGCTTACCTGGACTTCCTAGGTGGCACAGTGGTTAAGAATCCACTTGCCAATGTAGGGGACACCCGTTCAATCCCTGCCCCAGGAAGATACCACATGCCACGGAGCAACTAAGCCTGTGCGCCACAACTATTAAGCCCATGTGCCACAAGCCCATGTGCAGCAACGAAGACCCAACACAGCCAATAAATAAAATAAATAAATAGACTAATTAATTAATTTTAAAAAAAGATTTACTCTCTTAAAAAAAAAAGAGCTTACAGTTTTGATAAACAGGAGGTTTTAATTTGAATACCCCAGAAAGTCCATTTATATATATTTTTTTTCTTTTTTTGGCTATGTTTGGTGTTTGATGCTGTGCCCAGGGTTTCTCTAGTTGCAGTGAGTGGGGGCTACTCTTCGTTGCGGTGCCCAGGCTTCTCATTGTGGTGGCTTCTGTTGTTGGGGAGCATGGGTTCTAGGTGCATGGGCTTCAGTAGTTGCAGTACTCGGGCTCAGTAATTGCAGCATGTGCAGGCTTCAGTAGTTGTGGCACATGGGCTCAGTAGTTGTGGCGCACAGGCTTAGTTGCTCCGTGGCATATGGGATCTTCCCAGACCAGGGATCTAACCCACATTCCCTGCATTGGCAGGCAGATTCTCAACCGCTGTGCCACCAGGGACATCCCTGTCCATTTATATTAAGCAAATTAATTTTTACCTTGTCAAATTATATAAGCCACATGATCATACACTTTAGTATTTTACTGGATATATATTGTCTTTTTATTGCTAGATACCATTTCCATCATCATTTGTCTCCCTGTTTCTTTGTTGCCCAAACAAAAAGTATATGCTTTCTTCCTGTGTTTGAGGACCTCCAAGGTCTTTAAATAAAGACTTGGTCAAAAGCAGAGTTCACCAGAAAGCTGAAAATATGAAACAGTTGTGTACTACTTATTTCCTGAGCCACATTCTCCAGGCTTCCAAATCATTCCAAGAAGCACTTAGTATCTATTTAATAAATTCATTTTCCACTTAAATTACCTAGAGCATAGTACATTTGGTCACAAATCAAATATCTGACATATGGAAAGAAGCAAATGTTTTAAAAGTTCCCACTATATGCTAGGAAATGTTGAAGTTTTTTGAAACATAGTAACAAGAGCAACAAATAATGATACTTTATTCACTATTTTAATATTTATAAAAGTGGTTCATTTCCACTGTGCACATACTGAAACAACATAAACTTGCTCTAAATTATTATAAAATTATTATGCATTTCAAAACTCCTTTATCCTAAGACAAACCAAAAGCCTTTCTTCCTTTCCAAATGGCTGAGAGTATACCAAGGTTTGCTAAATTTGTGTTAATAAGGAAGCAAAAAATTTTTTCACACACTGAAGCCTGAAGCACATCTTCATGCTAATATTGTTATAAGCTTTTTTAGTCTTTACAGCAGATTTCCATTTGGGCTCTGCTTCGAAAGAAGGCTGGGAAATTTTTGCAAGAGTTCATTATTTTTCTGTCTCTCTCATGAATTTTGAATAAATAAGTGTCTTGCTATGCCATTCAGTTATTCTGAAAAGTTAAAATAAAGTAGACCCTTGGGGTTACTGTACGAATATCCACCCACAGGATTTGATGTAGAACAATTCTGTACTGCTTGTGTTTTACATTTGCTATTCATTTCCAGAGCCTGACCTCAGCTGATAAACATTTTTCACTTTTAGTTGCAAGTAAAGGAGTTAAAGGAAAGCTGGTCTCATTTGGAGCATGTTATAGTCACAGCTACTTAATGTTCCCAATGCCTTTCTTCACACCTAGAAATGTGCGAAGCTACCTTGATAGTGTGCTGGGTAGTTTCAGTTACTTATTAGTATGCTTATCTATGAGTCTTTCTGTCAATAAGACAATGAAATTTTGCTTGGGAATCACTAATAAAACAGAAATCTCTTCCTAATCACCTTTTAGGTAAAAGCAAGTCAGGGCTATGATTACAGGTAGCTGGCTATTTCTTCTCCTTACGATTCTTTTTTTCTTTCCTTCTTTCTCTCTGTGAGCAAATTATTCAGCTTCCTTGCAAAGGATTTCTGAATTAGGGTTTAGGGAACATTTTTAGATTCAAAATAGAATTTCAAAAGGGAAAATCCAAATCAAGTGCCTGGAAGGAAGAAAGTAAAGTTTGTTTCTTAAGTCCAGGCCACTAGCTCCCAGTACCTCACACCATATTTCCCTTAACCAATTATTTTCTAATGATGGGGAGAAGCACTGTGCCAGTAGACTGAGGCATTCTAGAGAATATCAGTTTTTGCAACTGTAGCCCAGGAAGTAGAAAAACCAACAGCTGTACCAGAAAACCATAAATTATATTTGAGACGTTTAAAACTGAGATCACTCAATTTGTGGTGGTATTTATAATCTGCACTTAGCCCCAGTTTGTTTTGCAGTGAATCTGTGATTGTGGAAGGAAAAGAAAAGCCTCTCCAAAAAGACAACAGTAAAGAGAGGAGACATTTATAGCAAGCAGCTTGCAGAGCTTGTATCTTCTTTGCAATATACAGAAATCATGTTTTAAAAGGCTGTAAATCTCCCCATCACCAGTGACTGCGCTATGAAGCCAATTCAGGGTTAGAAATCATTCTGGAGGTCTTTTTGTTTTTTTCTGGAGGTCATTTTTTATCCAGTGTCATCTTGATGGGATGGGGAACACATTGCATTTAGGATTAACATAATGCTTTATGACCACAAGACCACAGAGGTGGGCTGTGAAGAACAAACATAGCAAATGTCTCTACAGTGAAAAATACCATTTTTTCTGATCAGTTCTAGCATTCTAAGCTAGGGATGAAGAAACCTTTCGTTCTTGTAATTCATGGATGATCATCACCAACAACAAATAAATACTTGAGTCCAAAATAGGTTGATGGAAATAATTTAAATCATTTCAAAACATAATTGCATGTTATAGAATCCAAATTACAGAGATCTTAGAAAGCATAGTGAGATATGGCTATGTTTCCACCACAACAGTGGGAATTCAGTTAAAAAATTAAAAAGACTGGCAACATCAAATTTTAGACACAAACGGCAGCCTCAGACTGGAGACAGTGTGAATTGATCTCATAATTTAGAATTATTTGCCTTTGTCTCCTAAAGTAGGGCATAGGTTCTATTACCCATTAATTCCATTCTTTCAATGTCTAATCAATAGAAATGCATGTGACGTGCATCAGAAGACAAGGACAAAAACATTCGTAGCAGCGTGATGTGTAATAGCCTGAAACTGATAAAAATCCAAAGGTCCATCAATGGTTGAATAGGTAAATAAAGCATGATAATTTATACAGTGGAATATTACACAGCAATGAAAATGAAAGTGCAGCTGTACAAAATAAAAGAATATATATTCATGCTTTCATTTGTAAAATGTTCAACTGAAGCAAAAAAGAAGTGGTTTGTAATAACAGACATTTATTGCCTCACAGTTCTGAAGCTAGAAGGCCAAGATCAGTGTCTTCAGGGCCTTACTCCCTCTGATAGCCCTAGGGGGCATCCTTCTTTACCTTTTCTGCTTCTGGTTTGTGCCAGCAGCCTTTGGTGTTCTTTGGCTCCTAAATGTTTGGTTCCAGTCACATGGCCATCTTCATCCTATGCATCTTCACACCATTTTCCCTCTGTGCACTTCTGTCTTCATGTCCAAATTTCTTCTTTTTATAAGAATACCAGTCATAATGGATTAGAGGTCCATCCTACTCTAGTATTTCATCCTAACTAATTACATCTTCCACAAGCCTATTTCCAAGGTCACATGCTGAGGAACTGGGAATTAGAATTTCAACATATCTTTTTGGAGGGAAACAGTTCAACTCATAACATACCTGCAATTATCAGTGTGAAACTTCTGAGGTGAATTGAAAAGTATCTGGGGTTGGATACAGTGCTTCATGAGCCCCCATGAAGCGTGTACCTACAGACTTTGTGATGCCATGTTTGTCAGTAATAACTTAGGTACCAACATTCAAGGGTAATTTCTCTGAACACAACCATCATTTGACTTTCCTACAGTCCACACTAGTGTATGTGTTGATAACACTGGCCACGTCTTTAAAGTTATGTATGTTTCTGGGTCAAGTATCAAACATCTCAGAGTCAACCCATTTCTTTTCTGCTACAGGACTGACTATTGATTCTAGGATATTAAGAGTCAAGCATCAAGCCATGAAAATGTTAATCTAGTGCAAGGGTAGCACATATAGGAGGGGAAGTGTAGAGCATTATAGTCTACACCCAAGCTCATCACAGACCTTGAGAAAGGAGAGCAGAATACACTTTGGTAGAGACCAGACCAGACCTCACACTCCATCTCAATACCACATTCTAGGTAGCCATTCCCAATTACCTGAAGTTGGTATGTGAGCTGAAACCTATGGTTAGTGCATACTGAACATGGCAGGGCCAGCCCAAGGCTAAATGATCAAGTCAGGTAAATTTGACCCCGGTGACATCTTTCATACCTTGCATGTGGGCTCCTTTCTCCTTGCTTCACATTCTTAGTATTATCCTGATGTCTCTGGCTGCCCATGGCTCAGTGGTTGGTAGTCTCAAGAGAGGTTGCTCACCTTGGTTATTTGCCATGTTAAGTTTGTACCTGCCTCCACTCTCAGCCACCAACTTTTGCCATGCCTAAATTCAATTTCTAGTTAAATAATAATATGTATATTACAACCATGACTGTTAATGGAGTATGTTGTTACTGCACCTATGGAAAATTACCTTGACCCAAAGCATTGCTTGATTTTGGTAACAGAGATGGTACCTTGTGATGGTTGCAGGCTTTGACTGTTGACTCAGAGCATCTGAGTTCATATGTTGGCTGTTCCACCCTCCCTTTTGGGTAAATTACCTTTCTGGTCCATGCCTTTGCTTCCACCTCTATATAATGTGGATAAGGTGTCTTATCTTACAGGGTTGTTGAGATGAATGAATAAGTTAATACAGAAATACTTTAAAACATTTTTTGGCATATAGAAAGCATTTCACACCAGTTAGATATTTTAATTGTATAGTTATGCAAACAGGAATCCTACATATAATGATTAAAACTTAAAGGTTAAAAACAACATAAAAAATTATTTGATTTTTACCTATATGTTGGGTACTGTGGTAGATTTTGGAGATGTATAGCTGTGTTTTGAAGGAGAGATACAGAAATTAAAATGGAATATGCTAAATGCTATAATGACTTTATTTAGCTATTGATATGAGAACATGTTGACATGATGCAGCAGATTTTTTTTTAACTTTGAAACTATGTCCTGTTACTATTTTCTTTTTTACTATACAATAGAGAAATTTTCCAGTTAAAGCAGCGAAGTGCTTTTTACAAAGATCTGACTGTCCTGTCTTTCTGTCTTTTCTCCCTACCCCATTCTTTCTCACTCCATGCTTTTCTAGCCTAGATTATTGGATATTCTTGGATGAATACACTTTATAGATGAGTGGTGTTCTTTTACATCTGACATTCAGTTTCTAAGAAACTTCTCTGTAATTTAAAGTTAGGTTTATTTATGAGAATATATGATGTTGGTTAGCATTAATTAATTCACTTGTACTGTGAAAAGAAAATATGTGTATATGCATATATATGTATTATGTATGTATATATCTATAATTTAAATTTTGGCTTACAAAAAAGGACGTATTATTAGACATTGCAGGTAATTTATTACAAACATGATGTATTTTCTCTCATGCTTTAGCTCAGCAATTCTACTTTTCATAGTTTCTAAACAAAAAAATATTTTGGTCAGTATTCAGATATTTCTTTTGATTCTGAAATTTCTTTCTAGTGTATGATACAAACAGGAAGAAAAACATCATGAAGGTTGTTTTCATATTTAAACTTGCCTTTTTAACATAACAATGAGATACATACCTTTTAAAATATCACTCGTCACCAAATATACAGGGCCAGATGTGATAGCAGATCCTGGGCTCTAAAAGTTTACTATTTCATATACATCTCGTCATCCATAAACGAATGTTCAGAGCGTCCAGCTGTTTGCCCATTTTGAAACAGAAATTTATCTTTAAAGTTTAAAATCCACAGTTACTTGCTTTAGGCATTTGATAGAATTCTATGTTGATAAAAATAAAAGTTGTTAAATACCAAGGCTATAGGCTAATGTTCAGAAACATTTTTAAAATATTCCACCAGGCCAACTCTGTGTTAAAGATTTGACTCTAATTGCTTAACAAAAGATGCTTCTTTGTGGTTAATATGAAACAATTCTAAGTTTGCCATTTACTCTCTCATGTCCCCTCCAGGGAAGCCTTGAATGAAACCCTCCTCAGGATATTAAAAGAACATGTGTTGGGGCCATGAATATATATATGTTACTCTAGTTTCTTCCTATTGACAAAGTTAGTTTTGCAAGTAGAGAATGAGTTCACGACATTTCTTCCAGATTCTCTTCTATTCTAATCTTTTTAGCATCTCCCCATGCTTTTCTTTTCTTAAACCCTTAGCAATCTATAAAGGTAGCTCTCTATGAACTTTTTATGAATAGTTCAAACAACAGATGCTGCCCTTTGAAATCTGCTTTGAAATCTGTTGCAAGATGTAACCAAAAGTAAGCAGGTAGGGGAAGAAGGGCACACATACATTTGCTTTCTGTTTTACAGTAGCATGAGCCTATCGTAAAAGCATGGTTTCTTACCGCTGTTTTGTTTGAAACACTGACCTTTCTGCAGTAATTAAAGCAGAGTGTGTGGTTTCTGTTCTGCAGAGTTTTAAATTTACTGTTAATGTGTATGTTTGCTGAGTACTTTCAGGCATGACCTGTGCTATTTTCAATTTTAATTCAAGTTAATGTGGGAAGGTCTTGAGTCAACCTTTAGAAATGCGAATGAGTTGTCATTATACAATACAAGATGGTAGTCAATAACGGTTAGGAAGAAAGAAATAACCTCGAGTACAAATACACTTTGTGAACACAGGTTATGAATTATTTCTGTCCTGTGAAATGAAAGCAAGAACATTAGTATGTTGAACATAATAAAGAGTTGTTTTCTTAAAGACTGAAAATATTTGAGTGCATCTTGGATTCACCTAAGCTTTAGATCAGGTTTGTATTGTTGCCATCACTGAAGTAATGATTTAAAATCAACAAAAAAGCTCAGAGTGTCAAATGATGCTTAAACTTAAGTGCTATTTTCATCACATCACTTTAGATTAAACAAAATTTATTTCAGATATTATAAAGATATCATGAATCAATAGTTTGGCAATGCCAACTTGGTGAAAGATTGTAAGTATTTAAAGTTTTTTTCCCAAAAAGACTTACAATGTTTCCCAAAAAGGGCTATTCTATTTATAATCGTAACTTAGTATAATACAAATTTTAAGAAATAACAATGGTACAAATTGTAGGGCTTTCTATGATATATTATTCTATACTAGCATTCTTAATACACATATTTTATGTAAGGTTTTTCTTTTGTCTCTTTGGATTGCTCTTAAAACTGCAGAAACGGAAAGAGAGATTTTTGCTTCTTTGGGGATTTTGTTTTCCTTTCAGGATTTCTAAAAATGCTACCTTCCTTTACACAAACTTTACACACCATCAGAAAATGAGATAGTCCTCTTCCACTTCCCCTCCCCCAGCTCTACTGGAAAGGAAAAGAGGAAGGTTAGGTCTACAGAGCATATAAAGAACTGATCCTTGGGATGCTCATAGGTAATCCAAGACCTATTATCTAGCAGCTTCAAGCATCAGAATCATTTACAAGCTTTTCTCATCCTCCACTTCGCACTGTGGGTGTGATACAGCCTTAGGAAACCCACTTTGCTCAACATGGCATCCAATTGAGAAAAGTCTGCCTTGCACGAGGTGAGCACAAATGTAAAAGTGGCTAATATTTATATGATTTTATTAGTGGGATGTCTAAGGAGGAAAATAAGGCTCTCATACTGACACGGTGCTCCCACATATTTTAAAAAGCACTTTAATATAGGCTTTTGGTTTTATCTCCAACCTCTATGAAGGGCTAATGTGTGTGACAATTACATCATATGGTATCAAAGTACACAAGGAGAATCTTGGGATTATATTATTTTCATGTCTTTTTCTGTACTTTTTAAAGTATCTAACCTAGAAAATAGTAAAGCAAATGCCCAGTAAAACCACCAAAAGACTGCAACGCACCTCATGGAATGCATGATGAATAGAGATGCTTTTGTCTCCTAACTTTTAAAAATGTCCTCCTGCTCTCTATCTGTGATTCTTGAAATTTCCCACCTCTTCAGATCCTCTCAGAGATGTTTTATTAGGTAGAAAAGAAATAAATGTAAGAAACAGGAGGGACTGAGCTGAAAAAATTTTGAACCAACGTAATCCAATATTTGCATGTGTATTCACTATGTTTAATAATAATAATGAGGTTCAACTTGTTTCAAGGAATTCTTTATATTCGAAGACAAATGACTGCCTAGGCAGGAGCTGGTGTATTTGTTAACCAATAATGTGCTTTATTGTGTTAGTGGTTGAAACACAGTGTTTAATGCTTTTTTCAAATTATAACAATGTTTCAAGCATCACAGTTAAAAAGCCCTTCAAAATGCCACAAAGAAGTCATTACTCTAGTAGAGTATATTTTTGTATAATTGATGACAACTGTGTAATGATGTGGTAAGCTGGCAATTAGGCATAATTTGCTTATGCAAGTGAGTTGAAAAAAATGGGAATCCATATTCAATCTACACCTATGTGAAAAGCAATTAGTTTAATTGATGGGGGAAAAACCCTCAACAATGGGTAATTATCCCAAAATGACCTGAAACACTCATGCAAATTAGTAGAATTAATTATACGTGAATGATTAGATTATATAAATCATTTTTTAAAACCTTGATGTTTCTAGTTAGTCATTCATAAAATGTAGTAGAAAAGGTGATTTAATAATATAATGGATGCACCTAAGAATAATCATCAGGTTTTGCTTACAATCTGTTGGCGTAATGCAGTCTCCAAATAGACAATAACAGATGCAAACAAAATACATGTCATAGCTTCTCACTCGAGTATAATAGTTCAACAAAGAAACATTTACCTAATAAGGCACTATTTTGTATAATTATTATTTTTCTCTCAATTCCTACTTGGCATCTACAGGAATTCCTGAGAAACTTACAACATTTTATTTTCTCTTCAGAAGTAAAACTCAAATATCTTGATTTACTTATCACCAACACTGGTTTTGTTCATGAAATAGATGACAGTTTACTCTGTACTTTCTGCTTCTTATTCGTCATATGACCATGCCATTCTCATCATTACTTCTATGAAAGAAGCAGTTTCATGAGTCTCTGAAAACAGCATATTTGCTGTCCACCTGAAATTAATTTTAACTCAGGGCTGGTTCACATTGTCACTATATCTATAATCGAAATATTACATATTGATTCACTGATGACTTTTTTTTAACTCCAAGCCCAAGCAACATAATTGGTTTTAAATAAATTAGGGGCAATGCCACAAACAAAAGTAAGTATTTGGGTTTGACTTCGTTCTCTGAAGTAAAGTTATAAAACAGAAGTCCTATTGTTACATGAAATTTGTTTCAGCTGAAGTTGTTTCTGATATAAAGATAATATTTTTAGGAAGGAAAACACACACACACACACACACACATATGCATGCACACAAAAGATGGGTGATGCCCTAACTCAGGTTGCCTATTTTGATGGGTACCTTGCTTTTCAGAATATCTTAAAACTTATCTCAATACCTGTTTCTGCGGAAAGTCAAAAAACAGCTCACACAATGATTAGTTTTCTTATAAGCTTGCCTTCACAATGCCGCTGGAGTTTCATTCTAAGATAAGCCTAAATACCTTCACTATTTTTAATGTTTGTTGGTGACTCTATCCCCAACTCATCAGTGGCCTCTATAAAACCTTGCTTTTTAACTTGCAGTTCTACTCTTCCCCTTCCCCATGCTAGCTTTATCCTTTTGTAAGTCAGCCCTGTGGTGCTGCCCAGTGGCTTAACTCAGTGTTATTAGCACGCGGTAAGGACTCTGCACACATTCTTACAAATTATGGAAAGACATTAAGTATGAATCTTCAGAATGCCCAAGTGCATTTTATAACAGCTCTGACAACACTCCGAGCTGTATTACATTTTTGTTCTGAACGGGAGCCCCTCAGAGAGCAGGTAAAAAGTTACCTGCTGTCAAAAAGCCTTGATATGTTTCCAGTCATGGAAGCTTTACACTTGAGAACTGAACACGGTTTTGTATGGAATATTCTGACCTTCTCCAGAGAATGAACACGTATGAAAACAAATAGTAGAAAGTGTTGGGCTCTGAGCTCTGCCATTGGCTCCTGGTCATTGCGGGTCTTTTCCTAGTTGCTTACTGAACCCATAAAACTTGGAGTTCTCAACCTCGTGATTCACCAAGAGTCCTGTTATCTGGACCTTGGAAGGTGAGCAGGGGCAAAAGTTTCTCACCTAAGCATTGTAATAAGAATTTCATGTTCCTGATCACCTTTCTAAATTTAAGTAGGAAGTCAGTAGGTTTGGAATAGGTTGTTTTATGTTTGTTTATATACTTTTGATTTTCTCATAGTCTTTACCACAACTGTATTACTTAAGTAAAGCATTGTATGTCGGGGCTGTTGAGTCATAGATGAAAAAAGAAAAGGAACCCTAGGATGAGAAAATGTTTATATAGAATGTTGGCCCCAGAACTAAGATTTGTCTATGAAACTTTTCTTCTAGGTGTGGAAGTTGTTACTCAGTTGGGCTGGTTGATTGATCTGTTCAGCTTAGCAAGCAGAGGTTCACAATCAATGTCCCTGCATTAATCCTAGGTCCCCAATATACAGCCTACACAAAATATATCGAGCCCCTCCAATCTTTAGGACAGTCTACTTCAGAATAACAGAAGTCTTAGAATTTAGGAAACAGGAGAAATAAAGAATATCTAAAGCAGCAATTCTCAACCTGGCTGTACTTTGGAAACCCTGGGAAGGTCAAAAAACTGATACGTGGGTTCCACCCACATCTATTGGTTTGGAGTGTACTCTGGACACTGGGATTTTTACAATTTCTCCAGAGGATTCATAAGGATAGCCAAGGTTGGGAACCGTTGATCTAAGGCAGTATTGCAGGAGTTAGAAACTTATATGCCTGTAGGTGCCAAAAAGGTTACATAAAAGAGGGAAGTAGGACGGGTGTAAGAAAAATAACATTGCTGTCTCTTATTGCTTATTGTTTCTACTCTTGATTGAAATATGGGGTAAAGAAATATTGTTTCACTATGCATAAGAAAAACACCTGTACAAGCTCAATGTCAAATGGTAATGGACACATGCTTTACAAGGGGCTCATAGGAAGTGTTGGGAATTGTGTTTAACTAGAGAATGCATGACCATATAAAGGGGCAAATGTTCTCAAGCTCCAAATGAATTTGGGCTTAGAGTGTCCAGATCTATTAATTTCACCAAGAGAATATAAATTTTTTTTTTATTTAAAATTTCTTGTTGGCTTAAATCCTGGTTTATTCAATAACTAACCAATCAATTTAAAAGGTTGAACAAGAGAGCTGTATAGAGTAGAAGGAAATGAGTGTCTGAGGAAGAGGATCTCCCAGCTCTTACCCATTTTTTTTTTAACCACAGGTTTAGGGTGAAGTTCAGGCTGCTTATGTGGTCTCCACTGCCACTGCCCTGGGAGTTGGGAGCTTATCACTGCCTGACGTGGACGAGAGATCCAGTTCCCTACTCTGCTTTTTTCTGACACCACCTGGTGTGGTTTTGGACACCTCAGCGCAGCCTGGTAAGCATACTCTAGGCTCGGCACTTGGTTTTTGCTGATGGGGGTGGGATTATCATCTTTTCAGTGGTGCTAGACCAGAGTAATGCAGTACTGTCTGAAAATTGTCTTTCTGCCGAGGCCATCTCATTTCTCTTCCTTTGGCTAGAGAGAGCAGGCTTTTGTTGATCCATTTTTATCTATATGCATTGACCTTCCTAAGTTGCTGGCTTCTTTACCTTTAAGTCTGTGCTATAAGTGTCAAAAAGAAAACCCAAGGAGTTCACAACCATGTTGTCCTTGGGTCTCAGGATCTTTAGCCTGTCTGTCTTCTTACCTCCACCTTCAGAGTCTTCTTTGTTTTGTACAAATGTCCAGGGTTTTTAGCTTTCTATAGCAGGCAGAAAAGAGTAAAGTATGTCTACTCCATCTCTCTGGAGGTGGGAGTCTTTTAGAAAAGAACTCTAAGATCATTTAGCCATCACTTGCAATATCTAGTAACTCTGTTATTAAAAAGACATTTCTTCATAGACAAATTGTTTTTTTTCCTTTTAAAAATATATCATCTCCTACTGCTGGATAGTACTTGGGGCATATAAAATGTAATCCCTCTCAGTGATTTCCTTTCAATTCTACTGTATAAACCTGAGAGAATCACCTCACTGCCTTAGTCCCTGAGAAATCTAGCATACAGCAGTTTGTGTTTACAAAGCTCACTGACAGCATTAGCTCAGCTATACTGAGCTGGATTATGTGAAAAGTTCAGTATTTCTGTGGCATTCTCACCCGTTTTCCTCCCACTGACACTTACATTTCAGGCAGAGCAAAGAACATGGAAGAGGACTGAGCAGAGCAAGTAAAATATGAATTAGGACCTCTTCATTAAATTCAAACCCTAGAAAAGCTGGCAAATAAAACTGCTCATTGGTATTTTTAAAGCTATAAAAATGGTATACAATAAAAGCAACCCCATAAAACTTTTACAATTGTTATTGTAAAATGTATTTTCAAATCAGTAGTCCGGATACAAAGCTCTCTTAGAACTTCAAAATCAGCGTATTGTCCTTATTTATGACCACGGGGCTGCTCTAACACCGTAAGCTTGTGAGTATGCCACTGCCTAAAATTGTATGCCCTGTACCCAAGATATCACCTGCTCCAAGGCAAGGCATCAAGAAACGCCTGTTCACTGAACGTTGAATAATTAAACATATATTGCTACCCCTCCTTCCAGTGCTTATCCTGGTATTTCAGAAATGTGCCCAACATTCCAGAAGAGTACCACTTGGATTACTCATAACTGTAGCACTGAGTAGATGCTTTGAGTGCTCAGTGTATATGCACATATCATATTACTTCCTAGACTGACAGAATCCCCCTCTTCGTTTCCTATCTCTTGATTTGACATCACTCTATGTGTGTCAGTTCCTTAAGAAGCTGCATTCTTCACATTTTGTTTGGCTCTCCTCTGGATTTTAAATTTTATGAGCCTGCAGATCAATGTCTGTCCTCACTAGTTTTACCTTGGCATGCAGCCTATCAAGGTGATTTTATTCAACGACCCCATGTGTCACTGTGAGTCAAGAAGTGTGCTATTGGGGAAGACTGGTGGTGTCCTTTGACTAAAGTCACCCCTTCCATGTCAGTGGGCAGCACGACCAAATCTCTCATCATCTGGAAATACATAGAAATCAAGTACCTTTTTGATGCTGTAAGGGCATGCAGAATGAACAACAGGAGCACAAGCCCATCCCAGAAAGGTCAGTGATACTTGATGACAAGCAAGTCAAAATAGGATGGTATCCTTCAGCTTCACGAAGATACCAACCAACAAAAATGCAAAGGGGGCTATCGTACGTCTGTAGAGGGTTGTCCTAGAGAAAAGGAATGTGACTCATGCTAGATATTCACAAGGGTAGAGTTTATGTCAACATGTAGAAACTTCAAGTGGATAAACTCCATCTCTATATGAGGAAATACTTTGAAACTGAAAAAATGGACTTGTTTGAGGACAGGCTTCTTCAGAAGGCTGTGAGTTCTACCAATAAAACGATTTGAGTTTAGACTAGACATCACATTCCACGGGTAAAATCCCGTTGCTTCACAAGGAGATACGTTTTAAATAGAAATTAGCAGGGTTAGGTTAAACTTGCTCCTAACAGCAGCATTCTGGGATTCTATCAAAGATGAGCTCAGACTGCTGATGTTTGCCTGCAAACTCTCAGAAAGAAAGAAGCAAAGAAAAAAAGTCAAAGCATAAATAACTGAAAAGAGTTGCCAGGATAGAAGTAACACGTACTCTACAACTAATTGCTGGTGTGATTCTCCTCTAATTGCATAGCTGTGAATGTGTCTTTTCTTTTTAAATCTTCTGCCAAGATGGCTAAATCCAAGCATAGTTTACAGCAGCTCTAATAGGGAAATATACTTTGGAGCAGAATTTGTTGAGTCTTTGTCAGTACCTGTCATTATTTTATTTGATGTTATTGACTTCAGTAGCATTCTCAGGTGATATTTCCCAGATTAACAAGTGAATTGTTTGCAGAGAGGAAAGTAAACACTTTTCTCTTAATGAAATGCATTAAAGAATTAACTTTATGTCAGTCCATTTGATAGAAGTTGTATTTCTAAGCCCTGTTAAAATTGTTTTATAGACTTCCTAACTGCTGAAACACATTAGGGGGTAATCACATTAGATGTTGCCTGCTGAGCCTGGCAAGACTTGGTCAGTAGTTTAAAGGAACAGTTCCAATAATACAGTCAGCTCACTAGTAGCTGGGTGACTCTAATTGAAATAACCTGACTGCACCATTAGTCCAAATGAGCACTTCAGTCCCATTTATGCTTCATTTGAAACTAAGAGTAAGATGTCACATAAAAATGAGCTTCATTATAATATTATCCTCAAGGGTCAGGATAGTGGGGATACATTATAGGTGAAGCCTCATACTCATACAAATTCTTAAATCGTCTGTTAGTTTTTGATTACAAGCACCTATTACCTACCTAGTCAAATCATAGAAATCCCTATGATATAATAAATCTCAATATAGCCATTTCAGTTGAACTATTAGATAAAGATCAAGCAGACTTTAATTTGTTACTCAATGAAGTCCTATCCCCAGTGTGTTGATGGAGATTATACCTTAATAACTACAGTAGCTCGCCTCAAACATCCATCCCCCACCCCTGCCTCCCATGATTCCAGCTTCCTGCTATTCAGACCCTTGTGTAGTCTTCTCCCACCCTTGTACCATGGTTGGTCTGCGTGACCGTAGAATACAGCAGGGATGATGGTATGTCACTTGTAAGCTTAGGTTGGGTTGCCTCTCTTGTATAGCTCTTCCTGAGGGAAGCCAGCTGCCACGTTGTGAGAATACTCAAGCAGCGTATAGAGGAGGCCATGTGGCAAGGAAATGAGGTATCTCGTCTCAGGAACTATGAAAAATAATAAATGTGTGTTGCTTTAAGCTACTAAATTTAGGATTACTTTTAATGTAGTTATAGGTAACTAAATTCAGATTTCAGCACCTTAGAAATGGAATGTTGCAATAACAAAAACTCTAAAATATGAGGATGACTTTGGATCTGAGGGGTGGAAAGAAGCAAGAAAAGCTGTAAAGATTTTGAGGAGTGTGCCAATGAAAACTCAAAGTGCTTTGGACATGAGGATTTAAAGGAAAGTGAAGAAAATGTTATGGAAAACTAGAGCTTAGCAATACTGTTGCCTGCAGTAATGTACAAGGTAGGAAATGTGCCTAACGGTCTTGCTGAAAGACTTTCCGAGCAAAGTATTTAAAGTGTCCCTTGATTTCTCCTTGCTGCTTATAAGAAAATTTAAAAGGAGAGATAAACTAAAGGAAGAATTGTTAAACAAGAAGAGATCATTATCATGCTAGTTATATTATGTTAATAAATATGTAATGAAAAGAGATGACACGACAAATTCATTAAAATATGCAGGAAATAGGAAATTCGAACAGACTTATTAACATGAAGTAAATTGAGTTGGTAGTTAAACACATGTTTCCATTCCGGCAGCCCTTCCCCACCCTAATTTAAAAAAAAAAATTAACCCTAGATTGATTTTCAGATGACAATTGCCAGACTATACGCGATAACTTATTCTATGTTTATTAATTTCCTAGGGCTACTGTAATAAACTAGCACATATGTGGCTCAAAACAACAGAAATTTATGTTTTCAAAGTTCTAGAGCTAGAAGTGCCAAATCAAGATGTTGGCAAGGTTATGCTCTCTCTCCTAGCTTTTGGTAAACTTTAAAAAAAAAAATAGACTTTATCTTTTAGAGTTGTATTAGATTCACAGCAAAATTGAGTGGAAGGTACAGAGATTCTTACACCCCGCCCTGCCCACATAGCTTTCCCCATTATCGGCATCCCCCACCAGAGAGGTGCATTTATTACAATTGATAAATCTACATTGACATATCATTATCAGCCAAAGTCCATAGTTTACATTAGGGTTCACTTTTGGTATTGTACATTCTATGCGTTTAGACCAATGCACAATGACACGTATCCACTGTTATAGTATCACCCAGAGTAGTTTCACTGTTGTGAATACTCAGTGTCTATCTACTCATCACTCCCTCTTCTGTAATCCTTGGCAACCACTGATTATTTTAGGTCTCCATATTTTTGCCTTTTCCAGCATGTTATATAGTTGAAATCATACATTAAGTAGTCTTCTTATATTGGTTTCCTTCACATAGCCACATGCATTTGTTTCTTTCATGTCTTTTTGTGGATTAATACCTCTCATTTTTGTTTATCTCTGAATAATTTTCCGTTGTCTAGATGTACCTTGTTTATACCTAGTTTATTTATCCATTCACCTACAGAGGGATGTCAAGGTTGATTCAAAGTTTTGGTAGTTATGAATAGAGCTGGTGTGAACTTCCATGTGCAGGATATAAGTTTTCAACTCCTTTGGGTAAATACCAAGAAGCATTACAGCTGCACTGTATAGTGAGAGAGGCTTAGTTTTGTAAGAAGCTGCCAAATTGTCTACCATAGTGGCTGTACCATTTTGCATTCCCTCCAGCCATGAATAACTCCATATCCTTGCCAGTATTTGGTGTTATCAGTGTTTTCAATGTTGGCTATTGTAATAGGTATGTAGTGATATCTCATTGGTGTTTTAATGTTGTAATTGCATTTCTTTGGTGATATGTGATGTGGAGCAACTCTTTTATACACTTATTTGTCATCTGTATATCTCACTTGGTGAGGTATTTGTGAGGTATTAGGTATTTGGTGAGGTCTTTGACACATTTTCTGTCAGGTTGTTTGTTTTCTTATTTGTGAGTTTTAAGAGTTCTTTTCGTATTTTGTATAACAATCTTTTATCAGATATGTGTTTTGCAAATATTTTTTTCCCAGTCTGACTTGTCTTTTCATTCTCTTGGCAATGTCTTTTGCAGAGCAGAAAATTTTAAGTTTTATTCAAGTCTAGTTTATCAATTATTTCTTTCATAAATTGTGCTTTTATTGTTGTATCTAAAAAGTCATTACCAAACTCAAAGTCATCTACATTTTCTCCTATGTTATCTTCTAGAAATTTCATAGTTTTGTATTTTACATTTATGTCTTTGATCCATTTTGAGGTAATTTTTGTGAAAAGTCCTGCCTTTTTCACTGGCTCCTCCTCTTCTGTGTTCCAGTCCTTTGTCTTTTCTGAAAACCCACCCAATATTTTTATCCCTATGATTCTTGGCCATGGTGGTCCAGGGACTGGTGGTGGCAAGGTTTTGTCACTGCAGGACCAGTTTAAGTCCTTATTGTCAAAGGTGACCATTCCTTTGAGTTAGATAAAACTGCGTTAAATTACATGTTTCTCTTAGAGGCTGTCAGGGTTGAGAGATCATTCCCATATCTGTTGCTGAAGCATTTAGAAAAGGAAAATCATGCCTGATGGAGTTCATGTTAAGATACATGCACAACCAGGAATCGGTGGATTGGATTGGCAGTTATAATGAATGATTGATTGCTTTTTCATAGAGATGTCTATCTGAATCAGAGAGTACAATAATCTAGATATGGAGTGACCTTTCTTATCAATAAACTTGATTGTAAAAAAGATTATAGTATTAGTTATGGAAGCTTTGCTAGTCAACTTTGAGAAATTCAGCCACAGTATTTGCCTTTATCAACTATTAGTTGTCAATTCAATTTATTTGATAGATACAAGTGTATTCAGATTGTATATTTCTTGTGCAAGTTTTGGCAAAATATGTCTTTGAAGGAATTGGTGCTTTTCATCTAGGTTACCAAATTTGTGGGTATTGCCTCTAAACCCAAAATTTCATCTAAATATAATTCACTCAAAAAGTCTCAAAACTCATCATCTAAAGCATCAAAATCAGGTGTGAGTGAGATGCTGGATATGGTTCATTCAAGGGAAAAATTCCTCTCTGTCTGTGAATGCCTAAAACATGTGGGGGAAAGTTACCTATTTCCAAAATTCAGTGCTGGGCTAGGCATAGGACAGATGTTCCCATTCTAAAAGAAAGAAATTTGAAGGGGAAAAAAATCACAGGTACCCATCAAGTCTGAAACCCAGCGTGGCAAATTCCATTAGATTTCAAGGCCTGAAAGTACTCTTTGTGGCTCTGTCCATTGGGCCCCATCAAGGCAGCCCAACCTACCCTTCCAGCCCTTCCCAGCAGCATCCCTTCCCTCTCCACCCACAGCAGTGGCAACCCCAATCTCTCAGTCCTTGAAAATCCCCCCGGCCTCTGAGCCACTCTTTGCGTCTTTCTTCTCTTTTCTTTAAAGATAACACGTTTCTTGTTGAGTGGCTCTAGCCACCCACTTCCTACCTATAGCATCCCATCTCTGTCCTCCCCTGTCCAAGCAGCATTTCTGCAGAGATAGTTGATTGGATCCCTGAGTCACATATCTAATCTCTCTAACGAGTTTATCTAGGCACACTCGTGGTGCGTTCTCTCCACAGCACATTGTGTAATTCATTGAAATATGGATAGGCTGAAAATTTTCCAAATCATTAAGCTCTCTGCCACTTTATAACAGGGATCATATTCTTCATTTCCATCAGCAATCCCACTAGAAGCACCTTAGCATCCACATTTCTGCCAACAGCCTCTTAAAGGCAAACTAAGCTTTTTCTAATATGCAACTTAAAAACACTTACAGCCTCTACCCATTACCCAATTTCAAAACCATTTTCAAATTTTTATTTAGATTTGAAATGGCATATAGCAGTATATCATTTCCTAATACAAAATCTGTATTAGTTTCCTAGGGCTGCTGTAATAAACTACTATATATTAGATGGATCTAAACAACAGAAATTTTTTTTTCTCATAATCATGGAAGTTAGAAGTCCATAATCAAGATGTTGACAAAGCCATGCTCTCTTTCCTGGCTTCTGGTGGTTGCCACAATCTTTGGCATTCCTTGGCTTAAAGCTACATAACGTCAGTCTCTTCCTCTGTCATCATATGGTGATCTTCCCTTTGTGTGTGTGTATCTTCACAAAGCATTCTTCTCCCTCTGTGTCTGTGTCCTTCTCTTTCCTTACAAGGACACCACTTATAATAGATTAGGAACAACTCTAATGACCTAGTCTTAATTTAATTATATCTACAAAGACCCTATTTCCAAATAAGATTATATGCACAGTTATTGGGGTTAGGACTTCAACATGTCTTTGGCAGGGGGACACAATTCAATCCAAAGCACAAAACACACACGTTACATTTTTTCTGGGAAATTAAAAAAAGTAAAAGCCGTTTAGATTATTTTATGAGTCATATAATTTTATTCAAAAATCATGATCTATATCAGATTATAGAAGAAAATACTATTGATTATATAAGAAAATAAAATTTTAGCCACATTTTTGCTTATTAATATAAATGCAAATATCAGCAATAAAGTATTAGCCAAACTAATCCAACAGGACCTCTATACAACTTAGAGTACATTCTGATGAATGCGGGTTTATCACCAAACTTCAAGAATATTATTAGTTGGGATAAAGGTTTAACTGAAGTAATGAAGAAAACCCAAATTTCAGTGACTTAAATAAATGGGAAGTTCATTTCTGTCTTATGGGAGATTCCGGTCAGTTCAAGGTCGTGTCATAGGTCTTCCACGCTTGATCCATGGCTTCTAAAGTCATTCCAGTCATTGTCATTTGCAGTCAGTCAGAAGGAAGGAATGGTCGTGGCCAATCCCGGGCAGATGCTATGAATATTAGAGATAACATGTAAGTCACTGATAATAACTTTACTACCATTCCATTTCCCATATTTAGTCACATAGCCCCAACTATCTTCAAGGGAATCTTGCTTGAAATATAGGTGTAAGAACGAGTAAGCAGAAATACAGATTGAGAAGAAGGTTTGCACTGTATGACATGGCAAAGTGTGTGTGTCTAGGATATACAATGAAAGCAACAAATGATTCAAGATTCCAACTAGAAGATAAGAATATGAATAGGTACTTTGTAGAAGTGGAAACTCTAGGTTCTAAAATGCATAGAGAGAAAACTCAAACTAATCTTACACACATTCGAAGGTCAAATGTGGAAAGACGACATGACAGATGCTGTGGATTGGCTCTTTCAAAATCCTCTCCAACCTCCTTTTAATGTACCTTTCTGTATTATAGAAGCCAGAAAGCTGAAATCACGCTCCCCACACTCCTTTGCAGCTAAGATTCTGGAAACAAATTAGGTTCTACCAGTAAGGTAAACACTCATACATTTGGAAGATGAAAATATGTCAAAGGGCCTCTCCTTGCCCTTTTATCTGTTTTCTGCTAGGAGGAACCAGTCAAGAGATGTGAGTCATTTCTGCAGTTATGTCCTATTCTCTGACATTCTGAACATTCTTTGGGGATGCCAAGAAGTATTTGTATCTGTAGTAATGGTGGGAGCTTCTTTCTATTTGTAGTTTCCTGATATACAAATAGCAGGTGCAACAGCTTCTTAATCTCGATAGTTCAAGGTGGCCTCAGAGATTATAGTTGCACTTTTGAAGATCTTTGAATATTGTTCTGGTGTCATTCTTAGAAACCCAGCCTAGGCTTGTTTCTACACGCCATTGAATAGTGTTTTAAAAGCATGAAAATTACCTTGTGTTAAACCCCTTTCTCCTAAAATAGAAAAATTAATTTCTATTTCTGCAATGAAACCTGTCTGAAACCACTGGGTAATGCCGAGTTTGGTAGATGGTCTCATAGATTCCTAGTACAGACTGATGGAGTCATTCTGGAGAGCCACTCATGAGTCCCTGGTCAAATTCACAGGGACACATTCCAAATAATCCTGGTCCTGGGTATATAAGTCAGATACATGTTCACACTAGTTCATAAGAAGACGTTGGCAGGGATTTATTGCAATGATGTTAGTGATGGTGCAAAGCTAGAAGCAAAATGGTTATCCATTAAGGACGTGATTAAGTAAAATCCAACATATGCTCACATTAGAGAACTGCACAACAGTAAGAAGCAATGAACTGGGTATATCTGCACCAGTAAAGGTACATCACAGAAACATTTTGAACTTCAAAAGTGAGAAATGGAATAAGATCAATAGTACACTACTATTTATGAAAATGCAAAACAACAAAACAGATTTTATGAAGCATACATCAGCACATAGATAGCTATCAAATGCATTCAAAGTGTTGCTTTGTTAGGGGAAAGATAACGGAAAGTGAGTTATAGGGATAAAACTCAATGAATGAAGAAAAGTGAATTAATGGTGTTATTTAGCTATAACATAAGAGTAAGCTACATGTACTTAGGATGACATTAATTCATCCCTCTATGCCTGCAGTCAAATAATTAGAATTCTACATACCTAACACAGAGCAGTTACACACTGAAACAGTTGTAGTATGCATTGTGGTCATCTCCATAGAATTGATGGTACCTTCCCCATCCCCCCACCATTGTGTAACAGTCTTGTGGTTAGATGGGACCAGTAAAAGGAACAGCACATCAATGGCCAGCTCCAAACAGGATGTTCCCGTTCAGCCTTGCCACAACAATCACTGTAGCTAACCTAAATCTAAGTGTCCTACCCTTGGCTGTAAGGATGATTTCATGTCTGATCCAACCTACAGGAAAGTCAGGATTTATGCTTGGGAACTCTAGGTCACAGATTTCTTGAAACTGCCATTGACCTTTGCAGACATGAGAGATGTCTACCAGTAAATCTGACGCACTTGAGAACAAACCTAGGAGACTCATGAGCGCAATGGCTCTGGACTTTATATTTACATCAGTCAATAAATCTCCTTAATGTTTAAATGAGTTAAAGTTGAATTGTATGGGACAGGGAGCACCTTAATTCATCCAGCAAATACGTATTGCTTTTTCTCTGATTTTGTTCTTCTTGCTGTTTACACGTGTACACGCTCGCGCATGAGTGTACTGGTGTATGCACACACGCATCCTTATGACAGTGTGTCACTGCAGAGTATGAAGAGTGTTAACCTTGATGTCTAAAGAACTGGGTCCAACATGCAGCTACATTTCTTCCTGGCATTACAATTGTGAAGAAAATATTCCTAAATTCTCCATGTATTCTTTAGGGAAAAAGCAGACTAGTCTCAAACTATTCCATGTGTACCATAGGACTCCTTTAAGGTTCAAATGAGATTATATATGTGAAAGGGTTTTTTAAACACCCAGTTATTATACAGGTAATTATTATTACCTTGTATATGATGCAGTCTATAGAAGCATTTAAAAAAGTGAAATCCCCAATCTCTTCAACTTTAACTTGTATTCTACTCAACTTCTTTCATTTTCAAAGCTGCACAAGCGAAGGACAAAATGTCATTCTTTACTTTACTTCCCTATCTTTTGTCAGTGTGTTTCACAACCTTCACTTCATCTAAGCATAGTGGTAAATTTCTATATATAACTACACTTTCAAGTTGCTTAGAGATATAACATAATTGGGTATACCTTTAACCCAGTGGTTTAAAATCCTAAAGAAATGGTGTGCACACAACATCTTCTAGTATTAAATAGCCTGAGATCAAATAAAATGCAATGAACAATGTCTGCTCCTATTGAACTGGAAATGTTGTAAGTGAGATACTGGGCACAGATGACAGTACTACCTCAAGAAACATAATGAGGGAGTTTTGTTAAGCCAAACCTTTAAAAATGTTTGAACTCCATAAAAACCTGCAGGCATGACAGATTAAATGTAATGCTCACCTCTGATTCTGAGCTGCAGCTTGTATCATCTAATTCCTGCAAATAAGAACAGATGTGCTGTTAGAAGGTTTTGATTTGTGTTTTTATATTTCAAAACCCATCTAGCATAGTGAGGTTTTTCCATTTGGGGGATGGTGGAGGATCTTTGTTTTCTCGTTCAAGCATGTCAGAAACAGGAAAATAAGTCTCACTCATCTCCATCCTATTAAAAGAGAGGCTCAACACAATTTACAGAGTTGGATGTGCGCTTTCAAGATGGATGAAAAGAGACTGAGCTACTCAAATACATCTTCAAATATTTAGAGCAGGAGAAAAACATTACTTTAGCAGGTTTTGAAACTTAACAATTATGAGTTTCAGTTTGGATTCATGCTATACCAGCAGCAACTTGAGAAGTCAGTAAGCACCTAGAACAAATAAATAGGGGAAAGATATTGCAATCATCCCATTTCTAGGCACACTTACTACTCCCATAAATCACACACCCTCCGCTTTAAGGATACATGTTGTTTTTTTGTTGTTGTTGTTGTTGTTTTATTTTTTTTATTTTTTTGGGGGTACACCAGGTTCAATCAACTGTTTTTATACACATATCCCCATATTCCCTCCCTTCCTTGACGCCCCCCCCTCGAGTCCCCCCACCCTCCCTGCCCCAGTCCTCTAAGGCATCTTCCATCCTCGAGTTGGACTCCCTTTGTTATACAACAACTTCCCACTGACTATTTTACAGTTGGTAGTATATATATGTCTGTGCTACTCTCTCGCTTCTTCTCAGTTTCCCCTTCACCCACCACCCCCTCCCATACCTCGAGTTCTCCAGTCCATTCTCTGTATCTGCTTCCTTGTTCTTGTCACTGAGTTCATCAATACCATTTTTAGATTCCGTATATGTGAGTTAGCATACAATATTTGTCTTTCTCTTTCTGACTTACTTCACTCTGTATGACAGATTGTAGTTCTAGCCACCTCATTACATATAGCTCCATCTCATCCCTTTTTATAGCTGAGTAATATTCCATTGTATATATATGCCACATCTTCTGTATCCATTCATTTGTTGATGGGCATTTAGGTTGCTTCCATGTCCTGGCTATTGTAAAGAGTGCTGCAATAAACATTATGGTACAAGTTTCTTTTGGGATTATGGTTTTCTTTGGGTATATGCCCAGGAGTGGGATGACTGGATCATATGGTAGTTCTATTTGTAGTTTTTTAAGGAACCTCCAAATTGTTTTCCATAGTGGCTGTACCAACTTACATTCCCACCAACAGTGCAGGAGAGTTCCCTTTTCTCCACACCCTCTCCAACATTTGTTGTTTCCAGACTTTGTGATGATGGCCATTCTGATTGGTGTGAGGTGATACCTCATTGTGGCTTTGACTTGCATTTCTCTGATGATGAGTGATGTTGAGCATCTTTTCATGTGTGTGTTGGCCATCTGTATGTCTTCTTTGGAGAAATGTCTCTTTAGGTCTTCTGCCCATTTGTGGATTGGGTTATTTGCTTTTTTGGTATGAAGCTGCATGAGCTGCTTGTATATTTTGGAGGTTAATCCTTTGTCCATTGTTTCATAGGCAAGTATTTTTTCCCATTCTGAGGGTTGCCTTTTAGTCTTGTTTATGGTTTCTTTTGCTGTGCAAAAGCTTTTAAGTTTCATGAGGTCCTGTTATTTTTTAATAGGACAATTTCTTTCACAAAACATGGTAGTCTCAACTTTAACACATATAAAAAATATAATTCACAAGTTTCACATTTTCATTTCTGCTGATGGCAGTTTCATAAGAGGCTCACAGATCTAATTAAACAGTTCACATGACAATGATATGAAAAGAATGATGTTAATACTTTTCACTTACATTGAACGTTTTACCCAGGAAACCCAGAATAATGCAGTAAAGCTTGCATAGTATCGAGAAATAACATGGAGTCTGTTAGAGTTACATAGCTCCACGTAATAAAACAATACATAAAGGTCTTTTAAGTGATGTTTTTCTGAATAATCACATTTATATAATAACAATAACCCACATATTAAAATTATGAGAGTGAGCATATCCAGCTGTCTTCACATGCCACAATAATAAGTGAAAATCAAAAATAGTCAGCTTACATGGGTTGTCTCCTTACTCTGAAACAAAATGACTTAAAAAAATTGAAGTATAGTTGATTTATGATATTATTTTAGTTTCAGGTGTACAGCATAGTGATTCAATGTTTTCATACATTATACTCCATTTAAAGTTATTACAAGGGGCTTCTCTGGTGGTGCAGTGGTTAAGAATCCGTCTGCCAATGCAGGGGACACAGGTTCAAGCCCTGGTCTGGGAAGATCCCACATGCCGTGAAGCAGCTAAGCCAGTGCTCCACAATTACTGAGCCTGCGCTCTAGAGCCCGTGAGCCACAATTGGCTGAGCCCACAGCACTGCAGCTACTGAAGCCCGTGCGCCTAGAGCCTGTGCTCTGCAACAAGAGAAGCCACCGCAATGAGAAAACCGTACACCACAACAAAGAGTAGCCCCTGCTCACCACAACTAGAGAAAGCCTGTGCGCAGCGACAAAGATCCAATATAGCCAAAAACAAAACAAAAACAAAAACAAAAAATAAATAATAAATCCTTAAAAAAAAGTTGTTACAAAATGATGGTTATATTTCTCTGTGCTGTCAACATATCGTTGTAGCTTACCTATTTTATATATAGTAGTTTGTACCTCTTAATCCCATAACCCTGTCTTGTACGGTCTTTTCCTCCCCACTGGTAACCACTAGTTTGTTTTCTATATCTCTGAGTCTGTTTCTGTTTTGTTATATGTATTCATTTGTTTTACTTTTTAGATTCCACATATAAGTGATACCATAGAGCATTTGTCTTTGACTCATTCCACTAAGCATAACAAAATGACTCTTTAACAGTACATTTTTTTTTTAAATCAAATCACCAGTTTTGTTTGGTACTATGCAGATACCACTTTGCCTACCTATATACGTGCTACTAAAAATTGTATATTTTTTTAAATAGTAAGAAACCAAGAATATAAGTAAAATATATAAGCAGAAAGTAAAAATCCATTTATTATTAATATTTAGATTTGACCTCATTGTGAGAGAGTTGAAATCTGTTTTCAGTGATAGTGAGGAAAACAAAGAATGTGAAACAATTAATTCAGATCACCAGTAAATATGTTTGATTTTATTGTAGTAGTTTCTATTATTTTGCGGTAGCAGTACTACAGAAAAGCATAAGATTGAACAGCCATTTTCTCAGGACAGGGTCTTCATTTGAGATGATTAATTAGATGTTTCATACCATCCATAATGACAAGAACTATAAGCTGTATTTCTGCCATCTTTGAAACCCTAGTTCCATGCAAAGTGAACAACAATTACTAATTACTTCAGGAATTTTTGCTAAATAAGTTTAAACACAAATGTAACTGAGAACTGCTACCACACAGCAGTGTGATGGTCAAGAATGCCGGATTTGGCATTAAAGGGACATGAGTCTGAGACCATTTACCAGCTATGTGATTTCTGGCACATTTTCTAAGTGCTTAAATACCAGTTTACCAATCTACTGGGCTCGCATCATCTACCACATAGTATTGCTGTGTGCGACACTTAATAATACAGTCCTGAACTGTAGATTAATTTTTGGATTTCAGTTATTAGGGTTATCACCCACTTAAGTCTGGATTTCAACATAGATATTTGTCTCGAAAAGAGGAGCATTATGTGATAAAGCAAGAGAACAACCTCGTTACATACTTGCATAGTCATAGATTTTGGTTTAGACCCAGAAAACAGCAATTGTATGGGGTCAATAAAACAATATTTTCCTTCGAAAAAACATTGAACGGATCTCTCTTTGGTCTGCTACTTAAAAAGCGGCAGTCCCCGGATCAAAGGCCAGAAGTGACATTATTTTCCTTTTTCATACATATTTTTAACTTTTAATAAAAAATGTGTAGTAGGCCCATCTGCTCATGGCACCTTTATACAAACAAGGTGCTGCTTCCTGATTGTTCTCTGTGAGTTCACAGTCTGAGTAACCCTAACTCAACATATAATCATATGCTCTTCAGAGAAACCGTGAGAGACACAGGGAATGGAAGAGATATTTTAGGATTAAAAGCATTGCTCATCAGAAAGGACACAGAAATAACAGCAAAATGAACAGAAGACTTTTATATTTAACTTTTTAAATAGATAATATAGTCACCTGGATCAAAGTCTAAAAACATAGCAAAGATATAGAGAAAATTCTCCCCCATCCTTGTCCTCCATCGGCTCAGTTTCCACCTCGAATAAGACAAATTATCAATATCCAGCATTTAACTTCTGAGTTCCTTTAGGCAAAAACATGCAAATATTAATATATATCCTTATTTCCCCCTTTCATGTGCAAAAGAACAAACTCCTAACGCTTATTGATTGGTTTCTTTGTATTATGATGCAATTTGTCAACACATAGTTTTAAATCCACCACCTCATTTCATTTTTACAGCAAACCGGTGAGATGGGCCCAAATTTTTTATGATTGTGGAGATGAAATCTACCTGTGTGAAAACTGTACATGAATATCCAACTCTTCATGAGGTTGTCTACTATGTCTCATTACCAAGTACTGAAGTTCAAAGAATAAAATAAATTGTCCCCACCATCCCCACATCTTGCTAAATGGACAAATACATTCAGACCAGGACCATTAGCACAGAGCAACAATATTAATGGAATCATCTTTAAAAATATGAAATACATCCATGCGTATAAGATTTATCATTTAGAACCCCTCATTATATAAGACAAATCCATCATTCAAAGCTTATTCTCCATGTATTCGCTGATATTAACGAAAATGAACTAAGGGAAAAGGCAAGAAAAATTTTAAATGAGGATTTACCTGCTTTTCCTCTTCTAAATATATCTCAGTAAACATTTCTCTCTTTTGTCCTTATGTGCAATACTCAGTGATTTGGGAAAGGGAAACCTATTAATCTGAAGAAGAAATAGAGATGGGATAAGGAAGCCTGATCTCTGCCTCCAGGTACATATTATGAGCAATGATCAGTAAAATTAAATCTTATTCTATACAGGAGAAATGATAATCAGCAGGCAGTAGAGTCTTTCGTGTGTGAGGTGAAAACGAAAATGACGGCCATTACAATAGAATAGTTTGAGAATAGTTCCACAGATCAAAAAAAAAGAAAAAAGCCATCATGAAAACTACATTGTAGCAGTTTGGAGAAAGTTATGTTTTCAGTTGGGTTGCAAACATTGCACAAAAATCATAGTTTAAATTTCATCTTAAGATTACACACATACATGCATTTTTTCCCACCCAAGACAGAATTCTCCATCAAGACTAGTTTCCTCTGGGGCAAACTTGTGACAAGGAGACTAAAAATTGTGTGGAATGCTCTGATGTTGCTAGTTTGAGTTGACAGAATTGAAATTATTAAGAATTGTATACACTCTCATGCTTTCAAAATTAGCCACTTTTATTTATGGTGTTATATTTTTTGAGGCAGTTTGCATGTTCAATAAATAATTAAAACATATTTCTTCTACAACTTATCCTTCTGTTTCTGGGGGAAAAAATATTACTAGAAAACAAATGGTACTTATATATTTTACCTTGGAGCTATAGGGGGAAAGTAAATAGAAAACAAGGAAAAGCTAGGTCTTTGCCATCTTTTAAAAAGATGAAAACTATCACTTTCCCTGGTCATCCAATAGTTTATTTTTTATAGACAACGTTCTAAATGTGTACATACTGTGTGGTCTAGGGTACCTGCTAATTTTATTCCCATTTGCCATTTACTAACCCCTTGAGATCTAACTTGATCACTACAACTCCATGTAAACTATTTTACACCTTCATTGAGGTATAATTGACATATAAAAAAAAACTGCACATATTTAAAGTGTACAAGTTGATGAATTTTGTCATATGTATAAACCCATGAAACTACCGCAACTATTATAATAAATGTTTCCACCACCCCAACAGTTTTTTTTTCCCATGCCCTTGATATAATCTGTTCCACTCTCTGCAGGCAATCACTGATCTGTTTCCAGTCAATAGAGATTAGTTAACTTTACAGAATTTTTATAAATTGAATCATACAGTATTTTTTTAGTCTGATATATTTCAGCACAGTTATTTTGAGATCAATCCATGTTGTTTCGTGGATTAATTGTTGGTTAGTTCATTCCTTTTTTATTGCAGAGTAATATTCCATTGCATGGATATCCTACAAGTTGTTATTCCATTCACTTGTTGATAGATATTTCTGTTGTTTATTCCTTTGAATCCAACCAGAAGCCAATGTTTTACAAAGTCTAATAGCCCTTTTCCAGTCTTCATCTGCCTAGACTATAGCATCTGTTACTCTTAACCACACGCTTGTGTTTTGAGCCTTCCTTTTCTGAGGCCTGTACTACTGCTATTCTGTTTCCTGCATTTCTTTTTTTTTTTTTAATTTCTTTTTTTAACTTATTTTAAATTAATTTTTATTGCAGTATAGTTACTTTACAATGTTGTGTTAACTTCTGCATAGCAAAATGAATCAGCCATACATATACATATACCCCCTCTCTTTTGGGTTTCCCTCCCATTTAGGACACCACAGTGCATTAAGTAGAGTTCCCTGTGCTATACAGTTGTTTGCTGCATTTCTAATAGGTCCTCTGGTGTTCTTCCTGGCACACCTTCTTTCTTTAACTTTCAAAGGAAGGCCGTCATACTCAATGCCCTCAGTTCTCATTCTGAACTTCCTCTCATTGAAGAATTAAGTACTCCCAGGATTTCACGGATCTTGTCATGTGGATGACTCCTTGAACCTGCATTTCCAGTTTCAGATGTTTCTCTTGGCTGCAAGCCATCATCTCATTTTCCTTTGAAAAATGGCCTTTAATTCACATCACTCTATGGAAATTGCACTTGCAGAAGTAGCTGATGATGAACTCAATGACTTTTCTCTTTCCTCATCTGCTTTGTCAAGTATCCCAGGCTCAGCATTTGAATTAATCTTCACTTTATCCTTTTCTTTATCTCTTATAACCAATCAGTCTGAAACCATAATTTCCTTTGAAGCTTATGTCAGTATAATTCCTTTCTTCTCAATTTTTATATCTCCCACTCTCACAAAATAATAAAATCTCATGATTTTATATTGTCCCCCCATCTTTCGTGTTCCTTTCCAGTCTCCTCTGCTTATTGCTATTAAAACCTCCCCAAACACAACCTTATTTTGCGTTCTTTGACCCACAAGTCTTATGTGGATCACAGTTGCTTCTTATATAAAAAAACTAACTTCTTTCACCAGTAACCTAGGAACTATCCTACTTAGCAAATCAGTTTCTCACTCTTCCCTAGTTAATACCTCTCTTCTCTAATTGGCAGCTGCCTTATCTCTGCACATTCTTTATTGTATTTGTTCAGACCATTTTTCCTGCTCTGAAAGATTGAGACTATGGGGTCTAGAGTCAGATTTATCAGGCTAGTATTCTGGCACTATTAATTGCTGTTTATATTTCTTTGGGTGACACTGTCTTCTTTTTCTCCACAAAGTAGAGTTGTGAAGATTAAGGAGATAATTTGTAAAAAGTTCCAGCATATATTAAGTGCCCCAAAAATATTTGCTATTGTAATGGGTAAATCCTATTTTCACAGACTAGCTCAAGTGTCAAAGAATAAATCAACTTAAACCTAATGGCAGTTTAGGGCAGTATTTAAAAGTATTGGCTCCTGTTTTATGTTTTGGTTTTTTGGCCGTGAGGCATGTGGAATCTTAGCTCCCCAATCAAGGATCTAACCTGTATCCCCTATGTTGGAAGGCAGAGTCTTAACCACTGGACCGCTGACTGACATACATACACTATTGATACTATGTATAAAAGAGATAACTAAGGAGAACCTACTGCATAGTACAGGGAACTCTACTCAGTGCTCTGTGGTGACCTAAATGGAAAGGAAATCCAAAAAAGAGGGGATATATGTATATATATAGCTGATTCACTTTGCTGTACGGTAGAAACTAATACAACATTGTAAAGCAATGATTACTCCAATAAAAATTAAAGTAAAAAAGTATTGGCTCCTGAGATGGACTCACTGGATTAAAAATCTGGCTTTACTATTCTTTATCCATGTGGCCAAGGAAAATTCTTCAGATGTCTGTGCTTCAGTTTCCTTATTTGTAAAATGGAGGTGATATTAGTATTCACTTCATAGGGCTTTCTTTTCTTTTTTCCCCCTCAACACCATTTATTGAAGAGACTGGCTTTTCCCCATTGTACACCCTTGGGTCCTTTGACATAAATTAATTTACCATGTATACTTTTGTACATATGTATATGTGGTTATTTCTGAGCTCCTGATTCTGTTTCATTAATCTGTGTGTCTGTTTTTATGCCAATACCATACTGTTTCAGTTGTTCTACCTTTGTAATATAGTTTGAAATCAGGAAATGTGATGCTTCCAGTTTTGTTCTGCTTTTTCTAGGTTGCTTTGTTTATTCAGGGCCATTTGTGGTTCCATACAAATTTTAGGATTGTTTGTTCTTTTTCTGCAAAAATTGCCATAGAAATTTTGATAAGGATTGCCTTGAATCTGTAAATTGCTTTGGTTACTCTGGATATTTTAACAATATCAATTCTTCAGAATATCTTTTCCATTTATTTGTGTCTTCTTCAGTTTCTTTCATCAGTGTCTTATAGTTTTCAGTGTATAGGTCTTTCACATTCTTGGTTAAATTTAGGGTTTTCCTGGAGAAAAAAATAATATCATCCTTGGGAAGAATTGAGAAAAGTTCCTGGCACTATTCTCATTGCTTACACCAAATCTTATTTCTTATGAGACTCAGGTTTATGGTACTAGTTTCTGGACTTATGTTTCTGTGGGGTATATTTATCATTAAACTACATCTACCTTTTATGTAAATTGGATTGATTTTTCCCTTTGCCCTACAACAGTGAAAGACATATAAAAACATATTTTTTTCTAACTATGAATTTAGCCCTGAGTTAGATGTAGCCATACCACAGTAAGGCCTATTCCCTGCATGGATTCCTGTTAGTGGTTTAGAATATACATCCATTTTTATGTGATGGTCTGTTAGTGTTGCATTAGTTATATTCAGCTTTTCACATGACTGATCCTAATAGTTCTGTAGAACAGGCTCACCAAACTACAATCCATGGGCCAAATCTGGCCCACTGCCTGACTTTATAAGTAAAGTTTAAGTGGAAAACAGCCAAGATCATTCATTTGTATATTGTCTACGACTGCTTTCACTCTAGAAAAATAGAGAAGAGTAGTTATGATAGAGACAGAGACCATTTGGCCTGCAAAGCCTAAAATATTTACAACCTGGCCCTAACAGGAAAAGTTTGCTAACCCTTGTTCCAAAACATTAATTCCTTCCCTAGTGAGGAGGGATGTTCTTTTAACAAAAATGGCCAGATGTGGGATGTCAGTGGCTCAAATTTTCTTATTACTTTGATATCTGTCCCTACTGTGAACACGCACACTTGGATATGCTAAGTGTTTAGCTTGCATTTATACTTGCCTCAAGCAAGCCAATTAATTGTTTTAAAAAGTCATTCAGTCAATTTTAAAGATTTTTTAAAAATCAAGGAAACTATTTCTCTGGCAACATGTGGTAAAATAAATGGTTGAATGAAAATGTTTTACTGGTTGCTCTCAAGTACAGAAATGACCTTAGAGTGAGCTATACTAGCTGTCAGAATTTATACTAAATTCTTTTTAATGATCCGTAAAGCCAAATGGATAGTAAAGCAAATCGGAATTATTAGGCATTCATGTCCCACCAAGATATTTTTAACTGTCTTTCTCAACTCTCCCCAGCTCAATGCATACTCCCACAACCTGAACATCAGAACAGTTTGTCATTTTCATATCTTCACTAAAGTCATCTCTCTGCTTGAAGTTCCCTTCTGCCTAACATTGTTTTTATCCCTACAACATTCTATTGATAAAATCATTCACTCCATGATACTTTTCTATGATTTCAGCTGATATTATTTTTGTGCTACTTATTTCTATTTTGTGCTGAAGAAACTAGAGTACATGATTCTTTTCAATGATTACATTGTAAATTCCCTGAGGGCAAAAGACATATATTTTAGGTGTCCATGGGATTTAAACACCAGGAGCTTAATTGTAAAGCCCATGCTCATAATCCTCTGAAAAACCCTGAAGACTGGGAAAGAAATAAGGAGAGTCTAATTGTTTCCAGATTAGGGGAGCTGAGAGATATAAGAAATAACTAAGAAGTAAAAATACTGATGTAGAGAACAGGAAATCACTATGTAGCTTCCCAATTAGTAGAAATCTCCCTAAAACTATTTAGACATCATTGTAGAAAAGCTGATGAAGACATCTGCTCAGTGTTTAACAACTGACATATCAATAAATATGATTGTTAGACTCCATTCAGTCTTAGATTTCAACAACTTTATGTAAAATGATGATAATTTTCTCTGTGAACATGGGTTTAGTATTAGCCAAGTAATTTAAAAAATACAGCTGGAGTAAAATGGAGATATAAAGACTTGTTCCTGAAAAAAAAACATTATACATATTCAGAGCTCTTACCATGTCTTCTCTCATCCAGGCCAATATTTTCATCTTAAGTTAAAAAATGAGAATATGTATGCATATATATATGCACATATATTAATATTGTGGGGTATACATATATACAAATATTATGAGATCCCATATATGTAATATATGTATAACCCATAAAATTCATTTATTAGAACTAATTACTTTAAAATGCTAAGCGAAATAACACCAGTATCATGCATGATGCCACCACGTTGATAACCACTGTTAATACTTCGGTAGAGATATGCACATTGTTCCCTGTTTCAGTAGCACTATCCCCTCCCAAAGTTTTCACAAAGATCTGAACAGCAGTGAGAGAGAGCCCAGATCATCATGCTTTCCTAGTTAACACCATCCTTCCTTCTTCTCCAACTCACATTTGCTGTTCCACTACCATCTGCCTCTCAGACCAGACCTTATGTGATTGTGTGCTACATGTCTGTTTGTTAGTGACTGCAAGACGCCTTTACTAGCAGGGCTCTTTTCCCCATATAGCGCTGAAGATCTCAGTCTGACCCCACCTCCTACTTTCCTTGACTCCTAAAGCCATTCTGATCTTGCTCAGCCCTTTGGACTTCATGCCTCCAGCAAATTAACTCATATTTTCAGCCTTTTTTCTTAGCATCACCTTAACCACTTAGCTGGAATTGAATCCTAGCTCTTCCTTAAGGACACGGCTTCCCCATGACCTTCTTTAAGCTGTGACAGTTTTCTCTCCCATAACCCTTGTAATTCTGAATGTGAAGGTAGGATAGACCACCTTTGCTCTTCAAAGCCTCTTTCAGATTATGATTTCTCTCTCTTCCCTAAAATACCCAGCTTTGTAGCTCATGTAATCATATTCTACCATCTGACTCCCTTCCATGTTCTAGATAATGATACCCCCTTGAGTCTTCTCTTCCACATTCCTGAGGATTTTGGCACATGAACCACTGCTATCCTTTTCATTCCAACTTCTACGATAAATCCTGGTGACTTTAATAATAATCTGAACAGTTCTTCCAGGACTCTGGTTTTGCATACCCTTCATCCTTCAATAATAATGTCATCCACACTATCTCAGCCACCCACTCTCATGGTCATAGTCTAGATATTTTCATTGTTAATAACCATGCCTCCTCTATAATCTTTGTTTCAGTTATGCAATTTTTCACTTATTAACACATTATTTCTCCAGCTGCAAATCTGTCAATCCCTTAGGGTTTATCTATTGATCCTAGTGCTTTTTACTCTTACAGTATGAAACGATACAGTCTCTCATTTGCATGCACCCTCAACTCCTTTAGCAATCTCTGTTTCTCCTTTCTGTTCCAATCCATTTCCTCATCCTCACCAATAACCACAACCATCAGTCTGTCTCTATCTATAGCCTGCATCCTCTGTATTCAGTACTACTGTTATTATGGGTCATCCATCTGTAGTCCCAATAAAGACCAACCTCTTCACTTCTGTGAAGAAGCCCAGGTCCTCTCACCTCACCCATCCATTGTTTCTTCTATTCTAGTATCCTTGATTTTTTCTCTCTATTGCATTATTGCCATCAGCATATAAGCATGTCATAATATCTCTCATGTTAAAACAAGAACAAAACCTTCCTTCACCCATATACCCTGCTATCTATTGTTCCCAGTCTCTGATTCCTTACAGGAGTTTCTTACTCTTTCCATGTCCTCTTCTTTCATTGTTTTAAAACCAATGCAATTAGATTCTTTTATTTTTTTAAGCTCTTTATTGGAATATAATTGCTTTACACTGTTGTGCCAGTTTTTGCTGTACAACTAGATTCTTATTTTCACCACATTACCAAATACTCATACAAATGCCACCAATGATCTCCATGTTGCCAAATCACATTGCCAATTTCTAGCCATTTCCCATGACTGTAAGAGGTATTTGAGGGAGTTCGTCACAAACTCCTATTGAAATACCCACACTTGGTTTTGTTTTCTACTCTCCCAGTTCTCTTCCAATCTAACAGTTGCTCCTTTATTATTTGCTGGTTATGCCTCATCTCAGCAAGCTCTACATGGAGGAATACCCCAGGATTTAATCCACTGAGGCCTTCTTTTTCTAGATGATCATACCAAGTCATTCTTTTAAAAATCCTTCATTACCTTTGCACTGATGACTCCAAAATTTTTGTCGACTGGCAGACTTATGTATCCAGTTGCCTAATCTCCATTCGATGCAAAATAGGCAACTCAGTCTAAACACACTCCAAATCAAATTTCTGATTTTCTCTTAAATCTGTTTTCCTTCCTCAGTCATTTTCATGCACCCCTTCAATTGGTCAAGATAGAGACTTGGAATCACCTTTAACTTCTTTCTTTCTCTCATTCACTGTGTCTATCCATCTGCAAATCTTAATTTTTCTGTCTTTTAATTATTTTGTATTTCTCACCACTATCATCCCATTCAAAGTCACCGACACTTTTTATTTTGCTTTATGAAATAGCCACCTAACTGATCTCTTTGCTTCCATTCTTGCCATTTTAGTTAAGATATGGAAACAATGTAAGTGTTCATCAACAGATAAGTGGATAAAGCGCACACACACACACCTATAGTGGAATATTATTCAGCCATAAAGAAGATGGAAATCTTCCCATTTGTAACAATATGGATGAAACTTGAGGAAATTATGCTAATTGAAATAAGTCAGAGAAAGACAGATACTGTATGATTTCATTTACATGTTGAATCTAAGAAAAAAAATCAAACTCACAAGAACAGGGAATAAGCTGGTAGTTGCCAGGGGTGAGAGGGTGGGGGAAGTAGTTGAAGGTGATTAAAGGGCACAAACTTTCAAATATAAGATGAATAATTTCTGCGGATCCAGTGTACAGCATGGTGACTATAGTTAACAGTACTGTATTATTTACTTGAAAGTTAAGAGAATAGATCACAGAAATTCTTTTTTTTTTAAATTTTTTTTTAATTTTTAATTTTTTATTTTTTTGGGGGGTACAGCAGGTTCAATCATCTGTTTTTATACACATATCCCCGTATTCCCTCCCTTCCTTGACTCCCCCCCTCGAGTCCCCCCCACCCTCCCTGCCCCAGTCCTCTAAGGCATCTTCCATCTTCGAGTTGGACTCCCTTTGTTATACAACAACTTCCCACTGACTATTTTACAGTTGGTAGTATATATATGTCTGTGCTACTCTCTCGCTTTATCTCAGTTTCCCCTTCACCCCCCGCCCCCTCCCATACCTCGAGTTCTCCAGTCCATTCTCTGTATCTGCTTCCTTGTTCTTGTCACTGAGTTCATCAGTACCATTTTTAGATTCCGTATATGTGAGTTAGCATACAATATTTGTCCTTCTCTTTCTGACTTACTTCACTATGTATGACAGATTGTAGTTCTATCCACCTCATGACATATAGCTCCATCTCATCCCTTTTTATAGCTGAGTAATATTCCATTGTGTATATATGCCACATCTTCTGTATCCATTCATTTGTTGATGGGCATTTAGGTTGCTTCCATGTCCCGGCTATTGTAAATAGTGCTGCAATAAACATTATGGTACAAGTTTCTTTTGGGATTATGGTTTTCTTTGGGTATATGCCCAGGAGTGGGATTACTGGATCATATGGTAGTTCTATTTGTAGTTTTTTAAGGAACCTCCAAATTGTTTTCCATAGTGGCTGTACCAACTTACATTCCCACCAACAGTGCAGGAGAGTTCCCTTTTCTCCACACCCTCTCCAACATTTGTTGTTTCCAGATTTTGTGATGATGGCCATTCTGATTGGTGTGAGGTGATACCTCATTGTGGCTTTGACTTGCATTTCTCTGATGATGAGTGATGTTGAGCATCTTTTCATGTGTTTGTTGGCCATCTGGATGTCTTCTTTGGAGAAATGTCTATTTAGGTCTTCCGCCCATTTGTGGATTGGGTTATCTGCTTTTTTGGTATGAAGCTTCATGAGCTGCTTGTATATTTTGGAGGTTAATCCTTTGTCCGTTGTTTCATAGGCAATTATTTTTTCCCATTCTGAGGGTTGCCTTTTAGTCTTGTTTATGGTTTCTTTTGCTGTGCAAAAGCTTTTAAGTTTCATGAGGTCCCATTCATTTATTCTTGATTTGATTTCCATGATTCTAGGAGGTGGGTCCAAAAGGATCTTGCTTTGATGGATGTCATAGAGTGTTCTGCCTATGTTTTCCTTGAGGAGTTTGATAGTGTCTGGCCTTACATGTAGGTCTTTAATCCATTTGGAGTTGATTTTTGTGTATGGTGTTAGGAAGTGTTCTAATTTCATTCTTTTACATGTTGCTGTCCAATTTTCCCAGCACCACTTATTGAAGAGGCTGTCTTTTTTCCATTGTGTACTCGTGCCTCCTTTGTCAAAGATAAGGTGCCCATATGTGTTTGGGCTTACTTCTGAGTTCTCTATTCTATTCCATTGATCGTCCTTTCTATTTTTGTGCCAGTACCATACTGTCTTGATCACTATGGCCCTGTAGTATAGTTTGAAGTCAGGAAGCCTGATTCCACCCACTCCATTTTTCCTTCTCAAGATTGCTTTGGCTATTCGGGGTCTTTTGCGTTTCCATACAAATCGTAAGATTTCTTGTTCTAGTTCTGTGAAAAATGCCATTGGTAATCTGATCGGGATTGCATTGAATCTGTAAATTGCTTTGGGTAGTACAGACATTTTCAAGATGTTGATTCTTCCAATCCAGGAACATGGTATGTCCCTCCATCTGTACACTAACAACGGAAGAGCAGAAAGAGAAATTAAGGAAACTCTCCCATTCACCATTGCAACCAAAAGAATAAAATACCTAGGAATAAACCTGCCTAAGGAGGCAAAAGGTCTGTATGCAGAAAACTTTAAGACATTGATGAAAGAAATCAAAGACGACACACACAGAAATTCTTAAGACAAACGATAACAACAAAATGGTGGTAGATGTGTTGACTAACTTTATTGTGGTAATCATTTCATAATATATACATATTTCAGATCATCATGTTATATACCTTAAAATTACACAATGTCATATGTCAATGTTATCAATAAAGCTAAGGAAAAAAATAAATTTTGAATCTTCAGGGCAGTGGTTAAAAAAAGAAACTGCTTTTTAAAGACATTGTCCAATTCATTATGCAGATAGTCTAAGGATAACACTTTGGGATAACTGATAGAGACAATGTGTACAATGCATCTGATCAGTAAAAATGAGATTATTTTAACAAGTGTTGATTTTTCAAATGACAAGTCTGCTTCTACAGGGAAGTCACTCATTTTTCTTCCTTTCAATGTTAGGTCACAAACCATTTTTTAGTTTACAAAAATTATAAACTGTTTACTATCAATTTTCCCAAGGGCTGAGTTTTATAATGAATTACGAAAATAAACATGCTATGGTGTTCTAAATCACAGACACCTCTGTTAAAGCCACACAGCCAAAGGCTAAAATTGAACAGCTTTGGTAAGCAATACAATAATTTTTTTTTTGTTAAAAATGAAACGTCCAAAGGAAAGAGGAAAGTCTTGAACAGGTAGTAATATATTCCAAATACTTAAAAATACATAATATCAAAAGGAAGAAAATTACCACTGAAATAACACAAATTGTTAAATTCTTCTCTTCTACATAATTGGACTAGGGATGAGCCAACTCCATACCATTGAGTGGGTTAGTACTAAGTTACAAAGTTTCATATGCTATATAGCAGAGTCAGCAGAAAGGATCCCATCTCTCCAGGGTTTATAAGTGCAGCTTGTCAGAGCAAGCACAATCTTTTTCATGTGATATTTATATTACATACCCAGTGCTGTTCATCACAAGAGTTTGTCTCTAAATTAGCACAGACCCATGACTTCAACTGGGGCCATGACCTCTAATTTCCACCTGCCTGTGTTTTGAGGTTCCATTGTAAACATATAAAGTTGTGAATAGTTGGAATTTTGCTGGCATTGGGAAATTTGGAGTCAGAGAAAGCGTTTAAATTGTAAATTGAATTCTTATTCAAACATTTAAGAACTTACTGTTGTGAATTTTTGTTCTCTCAGGTATTTGTGATGTCTTCTTTTTATTTAGCTCATCAATGTCACTAAAGTCTTTCCTGTTACAGAAGATGATAATAGTCAAAATAGTATTTTTATGGTCATCAACACAGTAATCGGTTATTTAAGCTAAAAGCCCTCTCTGGGGCATAAATATTAAATTTCACAATTATTCACTTCGTCAATGATTTTGGTCCATTGCTGATTACTGTGGCTAAGTTTAGTGACCCACCAAGCAAGAAATATCCCTAAATCTGTACATTTTTAGAGAAAAGATCATTTGACTCTGAAAATAATAAAATTCCTTGATGAGGCTAAATGCAAAATAAGAACAAAATATCAGGAAGAAACTATAAGGAATGTTAAATAATTTTAGCCTCGCAATTGACTTTATAACAACACCCTCAGAACCTCTCATTTTACATAGGAGAAATCTGAGACTCAGAAAGATAAGTGATATGTTCATTAGTGGCTGGGTGGAGAATCCAAGTTTCTTGGAACCCTTTCAAGTAATCTTTTCAGTTTGCCATTCATAGACATTAGTCTTAGTTTTGAGAATCAAGGACTCTCGGTACATTTTCGCTTCTCAGAAGCAAAGGAGAACCCAGTCAGGTGAGTCACTGGTATGATTTTGGCTCAAAAGTGACATCTCCCAGAAACCAATAACCATTTTGCCCATTAGCTTCTTGGATGCAGTGTAGTGGAAATGAAAGATCATGAGGCCGGATGAGTTTCAGGGTTATTAGTTGTGCTCGTGTAACCAACAGAATTTTTGCACATAAGAAATATTAAAACATTTAGTAAGGGTTTTATGGTAGTTTTCAATGGAGGACACTGTGTAGATCTTGGAAACTGAGTTCTACTTCTTTCAGAAGAAAGATGCCCAGAGTGAAAATGGTTCAGTTCACCAGCTAACACAGAAATATCCCTTAAAACTCCCAAATCCCTCTGCTCACAAAACAAACTTCTGGTCTGTAATTTGATTAACTGAATGGATTTTCTTACCAGAGAGGTTATGCCCCACGAAGACAAATAGCTCTGGATTGTAGGTCACATATAGCTCCAATTTTAAATCAACTGCCATTCTGGTTTTTGAGATATTCTCTGGTGAATCTGGTTCATTGCAATTCCTCAGATGATTGCTGAACAAATGGATGGTAAAGAACTTCTCCATGTACAGTCACTTCATGAAGTCATGCAGTGATTTACTGCCATGTTGGGCAGGGAAACTGTAAATATATTTTCTTATGCTAGACAAGAAACATTGAAGGACCATCTCCCAGCAATAGTGCACAAAATCATCCTCCAGTGGGGAGGGTGTTGGGTTTGGAACATTTTTACACTTCTTCAAATTCAGAGATCTCATGAAAGGACAGGAAACTTATTACAGTTAGGTATCAGAACAAACAAATGGTTAAATCAGACAATACAATTCAGTCTGCAACTTTTTCTATATAATTTTACGTGTGTTCTGAATGGAATGTCCTCTTGGCAGTTGAGGAAATTTCAGCAGAGATTACATTTGTTCCAATATTTTTTGAGAATAGTACCAGTCTTTCGACTATAATAGAATTTTAATACAGGGCAAGCTTGCCCCACTTTTATTCTTGTTGGATAATCAAAAATTTTGGTAAATATACATTTATAAATTGATTATTGTCAATCAATGATCACATTGATTAATGTCTATTTCTTCTCCTAAACTATCAGCCCACAAAACCAGACCGCACATCCGTTTTACTCAGTATTGTATACACAGGATATGACCTACTACATAATAGAACTTAACAGTTATAAGTGAATGAAGAATATGTTAATATACAGATTATTAAAACCAGTCAGGAAGAATGCACTATGGGTTTCTTTTCACAGAATTCCTTAGTGCATTTAATTGAGAAACCATTCCCTCTACCCTTATATGAGCCAAAGAGTCTTGTCCAAATTAAGAAAAACAAAGTGTCATTAAAAACAGCAATAGCAACGGTCTGCATCTGTCCTGTTTAAATGATAATCTAAACAATATTCATTTAAGACAAGCACAAAGACAGAACAATAGAACCCTTTAAAAGAGACATTGGATGTTTTGCTTTATATACATTTAAAAAGGATCAGGGTAAATTTTGAAGCTTTCCTTTATTTATCTTTTATGTAATAATAAACATTAGTTTTCTGATAGTCTCTTTCTCCTCATTTGTTTAGGTTAGAGTCACAGATAGATTTACACCTTTATATAATATACTTTATATGCACTGTAACATACATTATCTAACTTTAACTTTACAGTATTACCATGATAACCATTTCTTCCTATTTACCGTGGGGATATTGAAGATAAGACAACTTAAGTAGGTTGTGTAGTGTCATACAACTAATATACTGGGTCTAGCATGTGAAGTCAGGTATTCAGATTCCAAACTCACATTCTTTCCGCTACCTCAGGGAGCCTGAGATTCCACAGTTGGTCAAGATACTGGTAGGTCTTGTTTCCAGCTTAATGATTCCCATTTCAACTGTAATTCCACCACTCTCTACTATCTCATATCTGGGTTCCTAACATTCAGAAATAATATCTCCAGTTTTTTAGCTGTTTGATTGTTAAAAATTCAGAGTAAGGAAATACGTTGTATTCAAGTTTTTTCTCGTTCTCTGTGCAAAAAATGGCAAAGGATCTTAGATTTTACTAATTTTGAAAACTAATTTTATTTGTAAATGTAATACAGGTTTGAAGCAACAAAAAATATAGAAAATAAATGTAGAAAATATGCAAGTAGGAAGGAAGGGATGGAGGGCGGGAGGGAAGGAGGGAGAACAAAAGAGAAAAAATGATATCAAGACAGACAAAATGACTTAACATTCCCATAAAGCCTGCTACTCTTTACTCTATTTATATATTATAATTATAGATATTATAGTTAGCTATAAGTTATAATTTTATTTAGTAAAAATGAGAATGCACATGCCCTAAGGCCACCAGTGTATGTAGTAATGTGTTTGCTATAATAATTTTGTTGTAGAAAAGAAGTTGCTAATAATTTGAATATTTTTGAGTAAGAAATGATTGAGCAAATTATAGCATATATTTCTCATGGAATATAAACCAGTAATGCTTTTCATAAGTTAGATTCATATATACTGGCCTGGGAAACTGACCATAATAAAGTGATAAGTTAAAAAATAAAAGCAAGTTTTAGAGTAATAATTTTAGTATATTCATATGTATGTGTAAAAATTTTTAAAAGATAGTAAAATGCATTTGTGTTACTAGAAGCATAGAAGAAAAATTGGCAACATGTATGCCAATCTGTTACTGCACGTTATTTTAAGAGACTTAGGTCTGGAGCAAAAAGGAAAGTGTATTCTGTTTTATTCTCTTTATATACCTCTGCATTATTTGAATTGTTTGAAACCTGTATTACTTTAAAATTAAAAAGAAAATCTTCATACTATGTTTTAAAATTTCTACTGAGATCAAACCTACATTGCCACAGTAATATTATATATATTTATTATATGGTAATATAAGTAAAATGGGCTCAAAATATCTTTTTAAAAAAGTTCTAGGAAACCTCCAAATAATTACCTAATGAAACACACATATAAAACCATCATTGTGCCCCTTGGTCATTTTTTAAAGTCTTTTTTTTAATTGAAATATAATTGATTTACAACATTGTGTTAGTTTCAGTGTACAGCACAGTGATTCAGTTATACATGTATACTTTTTCAGATTCTTTTCCTTTATAGGGTATTGCACAATATTGAGCATAGTTCCCTGTGGTAAACAGTAGGTCCTTGTTGGTGATCTGTTATATATATGTAGCAATGAGTATGTGTTAATTCCAAACTCCTAATTTATCCCCCCCCCCCTTCCTTTTGGTAACCATAAATTTATTTTCTGTGTCTGTGGGTCTATTTCTGTTTTTTAAATAAGTTCATTTGTATCGTATTCTAGATACCACATATAAGTGATGTCATATGATATGTCTTTCTCTGTCTGACTTACTTCACTTAGTATAAAACTCTCTGTCCATCCATGTTGCTGCAAATGGCATTATTTTATTCTTTTTTATGGCTGAGTAATATTCCATTCCATGTATGTACCACATCTTCTTTATCCATTCATCTGTCAATGGACATTTAGGTTGCTTCCATGTCTTGGCTATTGTAAGTAGTGTTGCAATGAAGCATGCTTTCAGAATAAAATCAAATGTTTTATTAGGGTTCTCATAATTGTCACTCAGTAGATAGAATTTAAACCCAGACTTCAGTTAATGTAGCTATACTATACATTAGTAGAGAAGTTTTGGGGACAATGTATTGAAATAAAAGAAGACCTTATATATGTGTACCATACAGCAGAGAAACATCTGTGATTGAGCATCACCCCATCACAGAGGGTTGGAAATATATATGGATGTGGTTTTTTCATTTCCTTTAGAAAATTTTGTTAATTTGGTTTAGATTTTTCACTTTAAAATTATCTAGTGATCACAAAACTCTCAAAGTACTATTAAGGAGGTCAGAATCAAGTCTAACATTGCTCTTGTGAGGTCCTCTATCATTTTATTTAAAAATAAAATAATTTTTAAACCATTGAAAAAATAAGAAAAATATCCGTATTTAGACATGTTCCACTCCTACTCACTGATTATTTGCCTCATCCAATATACATTGCAGATCCTCACATGACAATGTTATTAATGTGAGAGAAAGTGAGGGAGAGGCACAGAGACAGGCAAACCATGACAGAAAGACAGACAGAGAGAGAAAGAGATGGAATAGGATGTAGGGGGATAACGGAAGAGAAGGAGGAAAGAAGGACACAGAGAAATATTTAACTCTGAGACTCAAGCTTCAGACCTACAGGATACATACATGAATGTACACATAGTAGGTGAGCAATAAATATATGTTGGATGAATTACTTTATTTGAAATGTTTCATAGCATCTTCATTCACAACATTTGTTAAGAATAATGAGAAATTGGAAGGGAAGCCAATATCCAACAGACAAGTGTTGCTTAAAAAAAAACTATGGTGCATCCATCCATTAAAAACAATGTTGCAGAAGTGCATGGACAGACATTAAGAAATATTCAGTATATTAAAGATAAAAAGTATGTTAAAGGCAAAACACATTTTTGTTTAAATCTGTATTTTGAAGGAAGTGAATAAAAATATCAATAGTAGTTATTTCTAGGGTTAGGATCAGGGTATGATGTTTTTGCTTATGCCACATCTACATTTCTGAATAACTTATATTACTTATTAAAACAAAGCAAAATTATAATGTTACTTTAAAAAGAGGAAAATAAAAATCTCATTCAGTTGGGATATTTGTGTAGCCTCATAAAAAAATCAGTCAGGAGTGTGTGTGTTTTGCACATGGGTAGATGGAGGATGGTGATGATGACCTAGGAGCATTTTCCACTTTTAGATCATCATGTGCCTCTTGGTTGAATTTTGGAATGACTGAGAAAGATTTTAAGAATACCAAAGCCTGGGTCCCAATCTTCCGAGATCCTGATTTATTTCATATTGAGCCGAGGCCTGAGTATGAACTTTTTTAAAAGCTCTGCCAGTGATCCTAATTTGCAGCCAAGGTAGAAAGATTCCACCTTAATCTTTTATTTTCTTTTCAAAATAAATCTCATTCCCAACCAGGGCTTCTTTTCTGCCTTGAAATAGAGATGTGCAACCAGGAATGACCCTTCATTTATTCTAGGTCTTGTCATTGTCCACTTCCCCCAATCCACCTTCATCTTGTGTATTCTCTATTTCCTGATTCACATCCTGCATTCCTTTCAAAACAAAATATAAATTCCTTTTGAATCACTTCATAATAGGACAAAAATATCTGAAGGTACTTCCCACAATGTTACCTTGCCAATAACTATTCTCATTTCTATATTAATATATTCAATTAACCTGCTCTCCCCCAGGACTGAGCCTGTTATAACAGCTTCTATAGCCCAAGCCCACCCACCCCACCCCCAATACCCAGAAACACACAGTTCCCCTCCTGTGTGAGCACATATTCAAAGTTCATTTATTAGCTTTGTAACTCCAAAATGTACATATATGTTATCTTCTACAAATGCATGATTTTAGAACTGCATCTGCATGAGATAAAAATCTTTATTAAATTCTGATTGCTTTTGTACTACCGTCAAATCATTTTAGTAAACACGTCTTAGCTGTGAAGTCCAGTCTGATGAAATAATAATTCTGTAGTGTACCAAGTAGTAGAGCTAACTTGAGACAACCATTTCACTTTCTCTTTCAATGTTTTGAACTCTGGTAGATGAAAAATTACTGCAATTAATCTACTATGTCACCTCATAGACAATAAATATACCTGGCACTGAAGAAGCACTTTTCATCAAAGGACTCCAAGCACTTTATACATAGTTTTCTCAGGAAGCCTCACAACAGCCATGAACACTAGGTAGGCAGTTCTCATCATCCCCATGCTCCCTAATGAGAAACCATAGCGTGGAGAGGTGAATAAACTTGCTCAGGTTCACACAGGACGTAACTGACATTTTTGCTATTCAAGGATATAGCTAAATATTTTGCTCTCCCTCCAATGTGTGGTAAGTTAAAAATCTTACTTTTACTTTTTACCTTCAAAATTAAAATTTCAGTTTTTTATCATCTGGAATATTGTTCAAGAGTCTAAGAAAATCATTTGTGTTCTCTAGAGGCCCTTGCTATTTAACTGGTTTTTGATAGTATTTGCCAATGACTTTTTCATTATTTATATCTAAATTAAAGTACACCATCATACTAGCTACTGTTACCTAATACTGCATGTATTGCTCTCCTGCCCCATTCCCAAAGTGAAACCTTACCAATAACAACATATTTTTAAAAAATGATTTGTAGCAGTAACGTATTGCTTTACAGCCTCCAAAATAATTATGTTTTTTTCAATAAGAATTGTCACTAAATTATACCATGATATAAACTGTTTCCTTTCTCTAGAGGCAGCGGTTAATAACTACCATAAATAGCATGCCCCCTCCTTTGTGGAATAATACTAGTGAAAAAGGGAAATGTTGGTACTCATTTGTCCGAATAGTACTACACTGAGGAACTATATCATCATAAGTTCAAGGACTTCAGCAGCCTAGAGCGTACTCTTTTCTATCTCATTCAATACAAGCATTGACTATTCATTGATTTTAAGTTTATTTGGCAGAGAGTTTTGATTATGTTTCAAAACTTCCCCAGGTCATTTAAAGTTAAAATTGTTACATTTCATTCACACTCATATACTGACTATATAAAATGTCCATATAGCATAATGTTCAGAGGAAAACATGGTGCTATAATAATAAAGAAAAGTATATATTTAATTGTATGCCATAAACTGTATAGTTAAAAACTGTTATTTTAATATCAAATGTGATCTCATGTATTTGATTACCTACTATAACTATGAGTTTGTAAGTTCCATAAATCAAGGAATTACCTAATTTGTATTTAGAACCTTGCCAATGCCTAGTACAATGTCACATTACAACTTTTTGTGTGTTTTGTAATGTGCATTAAATAAATGAAAGAATGAGTAAGTTAATGATTAAATGAAGAAAAGCATTTGAAAAAATAAAGTTCTTTGAATACTAGGAAAATGCAAGTCTTGAATCTTTAAGGAAGAAAGAGGGTGAGTGATAATTAATAGCAAGGCACAGAGTATTCAGTAACATTAAAGGAAGATATACACCACAGACAGTACAATTTTTTTTGACATAGAATAAACTGCATATATTTAAAGTGTACAATTTGATATTTTTTTCTTATCAATCATCTATTTTATGCATATTAATGTATATATGTCAATCCCCATCTCCAAATTTAGCTCGATGTTAAAAGTATCACAGGATTTTATAAAATTTAAATTTTAATGTCTATTTTATGTTTAAACATTTTAAACATGTTAACTTTTTTGAAAAACTATCTTTTTTGAAAAATGGGTGGGTTTCAAAAAGTTTGCAGAATCCTTAATACATAAAACAATACTAAAACACTACAATATATCAGCTAATCTCATAGAGTAAGAAGTGAAAAACATATTTCAAGAGACTGAATCACAAATATTTTGTTTGAATTTATATTTCATACACACATATGTACCAGGATATTTTCACTCATTCATTATTCATTCATTTACTCGTTTATTCAAATATTTTTGTGTGCCTAATATATGCTTGTCAATCATTTCCTGTCCTCAAGGAAGGTATAGTCTTCTTGAGGGATCTAAATCTTAATCAAATAACCATATAAATGAATGGAAATTTTCAATTTTGATATGTATCGAGAGAGAAGTAAATGATGCTCTAAGAGAATAAAGCTCTTAGATTTGACATATTCTTAGTCTAATAAGACCCTAATACATCATCCTTCTTGTATCTTCCTAGCTACTTATAAAGCTGGAGAGGGTAGAGAAGACCATGTGACTTGGTAACATTTCACAAAGAAGCCCCTTCACAAAAATAAATCAATTACCCAATATACAGATTTGAATATATAAAATAAAAATTGGATGGATATGGTGAATACATGAGGAAAAGCAGAAGATAAGCATCCCTTTAACAACAATTTTTACATTAATGTAAAAATCTATTTCCACTAGTTTTAGACCTGAATCAAAACCCGAAAGACATAATTTTAAATTGAACATCAATATTCATTGATTTTGTTTAATCAGGAGAAGTTGGTTGAAGTTTAAAAGTCACAGGAGATGAGTTTTCTATTGTGTATCTGTACAGACCCAAGAAAAGATGTATCAGGAATTCCTTTGCATTACTTTAAAAATGTTCTAAAATTAATAAGGAAGAGCTTATTATTTGGACTCTGTAATTCATAGAACATTAAAATAAGAAGAAATCTTAGTGATTAGAAATATGTTGTATTCCTGCATCCCCCAAACCCTGTTTCTTTTTTTTTTTTTAATTTGCTTTTCACTGCATTGCTGAGCGCAGGCTTTCTCTAGTTGTGGCAAGCAGGGGCTACTACTCTTCGTTGTGGTGCTCAGGCTTCTCAGTGCAGTGGCTTCTCTTGTTGTGGAGCATGGACCCTAGGCACGCAGGCTTCAGTAGTTATGGCACATGAGCTCAGTAGTTGTGGCATACAGGCTTAGTTGTTCCACGGCATGTAGGATCTTCCAGGACCAGGGATTGAACCCGTATCACCAGCATTGGCAGGTATATTCTTAACCACTGAGCCACCAGGGAAGTCCCTAAACCCTGTTTCTTAAATGAGGGACATCATGGCCAGAGAGACTAAGGATGACTACTAGAAACTCAAATCTTCTGAAAAGGATTGGGAAGAGCATAGCATGATGGAAAAAAATATGTGCCTAGGAGTCAGACAGACACAGGCTTAAGTCTTCCCTCTATCAGTTATCATATTTTTCATCTTTACTCAAAATGCCCTTCCACACCACTGACTCTGCCTTTTCATCTTTCAAGCTTCATCTCAAGTTTAACTTATAACAACTTTGTCTTTACTGCTCCTTCTCTACTCTTAGAACCTGTGATATTTGTTTTTGCAGTTAATCTCACAAGTGTTAGTTTTCCCTATCAAGCACTCAAGGGCAAGGTGTTTGTGCTATTTATCTTATTATGCATTATTTGTCCTTGCACTCATTTTTAACTCTCTTGCAAATATTAAAGTCTCAAAGGTTTTATTCAACCCATTAATTAATGAGGAAACAAGTAAGCTGTTAAAACTAGCTCCAAGAATATTTGAAGAGATAGGTATTTGCAAACAATTTAATAAAGAAATGTTAGGATAAAAATGCTAAGTTAAATACAGACCTGGTTAATACCCAACAGAGCAATAAACGATGGCCTTCTATATTTACCACCGGTCAGAGTTATGTGTATCTCTACCAGACAAACAATTATAATTTTATAGTTTAATATGTCAAATCACTAGTTATGGGCCTATATTTTAAACAAAGTGAGTTAAACAAAACACGTTGCTTACCACTCAGTCATCTTTACAATCACTACCCTGAACTCTTTCTTGGGTCGCTTGCCTATGTCCACTGCACTTAGTTCTTCTTCTGGAGTTTTATCTTGTTCCTTCATCTGGAACATGTTCCTCTGTTGCCTCCTTTTCCCTAAGTTGCTGTTTGTATTTTTATGTAGGTTTGTTATGTTTCCCCACTTTGGAGAAGTGACCTCCTGTGGGAGACCTTCTACATGTCCCAGCAGTGCACTCATCCTCTCATCACCTAAGATATGTGCTCTACGGGCTCCCCCATGAGGTCTGTGTGGGTTCTTCTGTTGTGACAGGCTGACTCTGTGGGTGGTCTGGTAGGCTTGGTTGGCCCCCAGTCTGGTTGGGTGCCAGGCTCTACCTTGTGCAGAGGCTGCCAGCCACTGGTTGGCAGGACCAGGTCAAGAGCTGCCTGACTGCAGAGCCCCAGTAGGCCCTGGGGCTAGTGCTGGAGTAAGCTAAAGGGTAGACTCAGGATCCACAAGACTCCAGGGCTGTTGACCCCCTACTGGTGGGTGAAGACAGCTCCTGGAATTCGTGCCAGACTACTGGCAGGCAGAGCCAGGTCCTGGAGTCCTGTCGAAGGGCGTGGGGATCCCAGTGTCAGATCACTGGTTGGGGGAGATTGGTTCCTGACACACTTGGGTACGTGATCCAGGGTGTCTTGAAGCTTGTGTTGGTCCACTAGTGAGTAGGGCCATGGCCCAGCTGGTCTCAGGGCAGACTCTGGCCTGCTGTGCATAGGCTGGGTCCACAGGCTGTGGGACTGAGGTTTTCTCACGTCTGGTGTCTGCCCCCTCGTGATTGATGCTGGTCCAGGGACTAGAGCCGGCTGCTTGGAGGGCAGGGCTGGGGCATAGGGGATTCTGGGACTCTTGCCTGCCCACTAGTATGTACAGCTGGGTCCTGGGCCCTCGCGTGGGCAGGGCAACGTCCAGAGGCTGCTGGGGGCTCAGGAGGTCGTTAGTCAGCCTGTCTGCTGATGGGTGGGGCTGTGTCCCTGCTGGCTGTGGTCTGCTGGGTGAAGCCAGATCTCGATGCTAATGAGTCAGAGGGAGGAATCCACAGTGGCGCCCTCCAGTACCAGCACCCGCGCAGCAGAAGGCGCTCGCAATAATGGATGCCACCAGGGTTTATGTCCCCAGGGTGAGCATCGGCCTCCCCCTGCCTCTCTGGGAGACTCGCCAAGACCAGCAGGAAGGTCTGGGCCAGGCTCCTGTCAAATTGCTGCTTTTGTCCTGAACCCTGGAGTGTGTCAGATTTTGTGTGTGCCCTTTAAGAGTGACGTTCTATTCCCCCCCCCCCAGTCCTTTGGGACCCCTGAAATTAAGCCTCACTGGCCTTCAAAGCCAAAGCTCTAGGGATTCATCCTGAGGTGGGGCTCAGTGTTCTCACACCTGGGGGAGAACCCCTGCAGTGTAATTATTCTTCAGTTTGTGGGCTGCCCACACAGGGGTATGGGACTTGACTATATCATGGATCTGTCCTTCCTGCTCATCTTGTCATGATTCCTTCTTTACGTCTTTTTTTTTTTTTTTTTTTTTTTTTTTTTTGGGGGGGTACACCAGGTTCAATCAACTGTTTTTATACACATATCCCCATATTCCCTCCCTTCCTTGATGCCCCCACCTCGAGTCCCCCCCACCCTCCCTGCCCCAGTCCTCTAAGGCATCTTCCATCCTCGAGTTGGACTCCCTTTGTTATACAACAACTTCCCACTGACTATTTTACAGTTGGTAGTATATATATGTCTGTGCTACTCTCTCGCTTCTTCTCAGTTTCCCCTTCACCCCCTGCCCCCTCCCATACCTCGAGTTCTCCAGTCCATTCTCTGTATCTGCTTCCTTGTTCTTGTCACTGAGTTCATCAGTACCATGTTTAGATTCCGTATATGTGAGTTAGCATACAATATTTGTCCTTCTCTTTCTGACTTACTTCACTCTGTATGACAGATTGTAGTTCTATCCACCTCATTACATATAGCTCCATCTCATCCCTTTTTACTTCTTTACGTCTTTCGTTGTAGAAGACTTTGTGTTTTGGTGGGTTCCAGTCTCTTTCATCAGTGGTTGTCCTGCAGATAGTTGGGATTTTGGTGTGCCTGAGAAAGGAGGTGCGCTCAGGGTCCTTCTGGTCAACCCTCTGTCGCTGCTGGCCCGTGCACGATAGCAGTCGCGGCGGCAGCAGCCCCCCGGAGCAGCTCCCAGAAGTGTGGAGACCTCCCCCCACTTTGCCTTCTCATTCTTTAATCAGTGCTTTTCCCAGAAGGCGTGTTACTTCTCTGTGAACTGCCCCCTAATGAGTGACATCCATATTTTCGTGTATAAAGTCTGTCCCTATCACGCCTTGGCATGGTTTCAGAAACTCCTTAAGAAACGCAGGAGGCAAAGACAGCAAGAGCAATGCACGTCACAGCTGTACATTGTATTCGCTCATTAGTGCAGTATCCTGGCACCTTGTTTTCTTGCTTCGTGTGGTGTTTACCCAAGGCTACCATATTTTCTCCCTCAAATTCTCTACCTGTTCGTTGACTCACATATCCCACAGGGTTTCATCTCAGCCACACACTACTTTTTCTTAATTTATTATGCTCCTAGCTGTGGAACAAAGATGGCCTGGAGCACTTCTAAATCAGGGGCATGTGATAGGGACTGTTTTTCCCTTCCTGTTTTGTCAGTGGCACAACTGAACCTCCTGTTTTGTTTGCCATTAAGCATATGGTGATGCTTGTCACCAACTCACAGCATCCCTCTTTTCATGGGAGAGGAGTGCGGTGGTGGTAACAGTTAGCTGGCCATGAAGTCTTTTCAGTACGCCTTGTCAGCCTTCTATCTGCATGTTAAACTGATGGCTGCAAGGCTGGAGTGAAGGGGGCATGAAGGAGATCATTATCCTGGAGAAAAAAAAATAATGCCCTTGCTTCTTGGAGATAATAACACTTTAGGATTTTTTAGTACCTCAAAAAGAAGGAAAATAAGGAATAGCAAGCATGAAAGTATGACGTGACAGTAACAATCTCAAAGATAATCTAGGTACTCTACAAAGTTGTTTTTTTTCTGTTATTGAAATGTAGTTGGCATACAATACTATGTTAGTTTCATGTATACTACATAGTGATTTTTCATCTGCATACATTATGCAGTGATCATCACAGTAAGTCTAGTAACCATCTGTCCCCATACAAAGTACTACACTATTATTGACTGTTTTCCTTAGGCTGTGTATTACATCCCCTATGGCTTATTCATTGGATAACTAGAGGTGTGTGCTTCTTGATACTTTTTACCTATTTTACCTGCCCTAATTGTCACCTACCCCAGCAACCGCCCATTTGTTCTCTGTCTATGAGTCTGTTTTCATTTTGTTTTGTTTGTTTTGTTTTTCAGATTCCACATATAAATGAGCTCATAAAGTATTTTTCTTTCTCTGTCTGACTTACTTTGCATAGCATAATACCCAGAAGATCCATCCATGTTGTTGTAAATGGCAAGATTTCATTTTTTTAATGCCTGAGTAATATTCTGTTATATGTGTATACACACACAAACACCCCCCCACACATCTTCCTCTCTATTCATCCATCAATAGTCACTGCCATATGATCCAGCAGTTTTGCTTCTGGGTATTTACACAAAGAAAAAAAACAATAATTTGAAAAATTGTATGCACACTAATGTTCATTAAAGCATTATTTACAATAGCTAAGATACAGAAGCAAAGCAAGATTTTTTTAATCTATTTGCATATTTAACAAAAGATTGGTATTGCTGACTCAAAACAAAAGATAAAAAGTATCAACTTCATCCCCACTAGATACAGTTGTACCTATGATATTTTTTTTTTTGTACCTATGATATTTTAAATGATTTTTCTTTGAAATGTAGAGAATAAACACATATAATGTATTATTTCAAGAATTTTGTGATTGACTAAAATTGTCAGGGACATAGTACATATTTAAACACCAGAACAGGCAACTGTGATGAAGGTGGAGATATTTAAAATACTTAAGCAAATAAAATTAATAGGCTATTCTGAGGGAATTTATAAAAAGACTAATATGAGAAAAAGCTTACCACAGGTGATTGGTCAATGTTCTTTAATTCAGAAGTGTAGATATGAGGACCAGGTAAAAGAAGTAGAAAAACAAATAAAAGAAATAAGTATTTTTCCTTTTCCAAGAGCCCACAACAAATCAAGATACTTAGGTCACATTTGTATCTTACATAAAATTTTACAGGTGAAATTTAAATTGATTCCCTTCTTCTCTACACTACGATAAACTGGTGAATAGTTGATTATCATAAAATAAATCTTTCAAATACTTGGGAACAGCTCAGTATCCTCTTAGCTTTCTTTCTACAATATAAAATTACTTATAAACTAATTTATGAATCATGCACGTACCTTTAGAACAAGCACAGTACATAAATTAACAATTCCCCTTGAGGAATAAACTTATGTGTTCTTTTAAAATATATGCAACACTTTCCATTTATATAACATTTTTTCTGCCCAAACTGCATGGGCAGCCTCACATATTTCATTCTAATAGCAGTGCTTTGTTTACATTTAGCATCTTTATGCAAAGAAATGCAAACCAGTTTGGAGACAAATTCACTCTTTACAACAGTTCTAGGAGACAGGGAAAATCCTTCCTAAATATAAGTGCAGGGTTAATGTTTTCTTTTGTAAATGTCCGTGGATCACAATTTAGGGCAGCATTCCGTTGGGGAAAGAAGGAAGGGAAGGGAGAGAAGAAGCAAAGGGAAGAAAAAAATGAAACCTCAGAAGCAAAAATATAAACACTGTGTCATTCTTTACTCACTATCGATTCTTTCCTTTTATTTTCTCTCATTTATTCTTCTCATGACCTCTCTGATGTTTCCTTGCTCCCCAAATTATCCTTTCCAGCACTCAGGCTCCCTTTCAGTTTAATGGCCCATTCTTCTTCACATTGCATTATTTAGAGTGTCACCTAAACCTCCCCAATACTAATTCCTTTGTTGAGTCTTACTGACTTCCATCCTCATAACTTCCCGAGACACATTTCTAGAAGCCAACTTCTTTTTTTGATGTAAAGGAATGCCCATTCTTCCAGGCACTTGGAGTCAGGATTTCTTTGTCATCTTTGATTTCACATTTCAGTACTCTGTAGGCGTTACCAAATTCTACTGGTCACATCATAATATTTAGATCATATCACTCACTTCCTTCTAATTTTAATAATGATCAAACTAGTTCAAGCCTTTTTTTCTTCTAACCTAGATTATTAAAACAAATCTTAAATTGATGTCTGTATATCTTGTCTTTCCTGTTATCAATCTATGCACAATGCTTCTGTATTAATTTCTTAGGTTATGAAGCAAAATTTATTTGATACTTCAAGATTATGAACGAATTATTCACCCTGACATGTATGACCTTCAATAATATGTTCCTGACACTTATTTTTAGCTTGATTTATTTTCCGTATATACCTTAGCCTCAAAGATTCAGTTCTGCTCTGTGTGCTTTCCTTCCTTTATGTTATGCATGCAATATCCTCCACCAGGAAACTCTTCTCCCTTTGGAACGCCTGAACCCTCTATTACTCCTCCTAATCCATTAAAATTCTCTCCTGCCTTTGGTTTTGAAAAGCAATATTATTCAGTAAATGTCCAGAGTTTTCTTAATCCTCATAATAAAATATTTTTGCTCCTTTTTAAATACCCGTTCATTTAGAGGCATCTCGTTTTACCTACCTGTCATGTATATATGCATACTCCTCTAATTCCTCTTATTAAGTCTTAGAGCCATTGAGAGCAAGGATGTTGAGAAAATACTCACTGTTCAAGAAATGATTGTGGTCTTGTGGTATACTCCTAAGTCACTCCCAAGCATACACAGAAAAAGGTAACGAAGATGGTTTAAAAAAAAAAAAAAAGCCTGGTTTAAAAAAAAAAAATCTCTGTCCATATTGCGTTTAGATTTGTGTGACCAAAGACTAGTCTAGGATGTTCAAATCAATGAATATACAGAAGCAAATAGTAAATCTTTCAGCGAAATGCTTATTCAGCTGGAAAAGAGAAAGTCACACACTGTGGCCATTGTGGTTTGGCTCAAAAGCAAATTCATAGTCACCTTTGTGTTTTTAACCATGCATCAAAGCATGCCCATGAGAAACTGGAACTATTACAGGTATATTAATGTTTGTATCCTGAGAAGGTCACATTCAATCATTGTGCTTTGTCTCATCCATTTCCTTTGAATATTGCTAAGACAGAGAAGGCCCACCTGATAGAGTTCTGGAGGCAATTGTTTCTCTTTGGAGCCCCACATCATACTACAAACTACTTCAAAATGTTTCTGGGAAGAATAAATCTTTAATTTAAAAAGAAGCCTCATTGCAGAAGCTTGAATGTACTTGAAATATCTGAGAAACCCTTGAAGTTATGAATATATAAAACCTCAAAGCTAGTCATTTTATAAATAAAAATCATTAATTTTTAATCAAAAGAATATTTCCTCAGTGTAGGCTCCTAAATGTTTTATATCTGATATTCAGCGAAAGGTTTGCTCTTTTTGGATGCCTTATCCTTGATGCCCTGCTCATTCTGTTTGCCTTAATCTTAGATACCATTTCAGCATGTGTATATAATTGATTTTGTAGAACTTAAGAGTCCAGTCCTGGCATCCAGCCTGACTTTTATAAAAAATATAGCAGTCCAATCATTTAATTTTTTTTTGTTTTTAATTTATATTGTTTCTGAACTATGTTAAAAACACCTTCTTGGGCTTCCAAAAGAGAATATCAGAAAGAATATTTTGAGATGAGATTTCTCTTTAAAGTTCAAGTGGGTAATAAGATCTTGTAAGACTCCTCTGGTAGAAGATATCCCTGAATTTGCTGGGGTTTTCTATTTCAGGTGATAAAATAACCACATTAGCTTAATATTTGGGGGAGAATCCCATTTTGTTACTAAAAAGGTAGGCATTTATTTAATTTCTATTAAAGATACATTTTTTAAAGTCACATTTTTGTGACCAGTTTCCAATTGGTATTTGGAATCCAGCTGAAAATGTTTAAAGATGTATTGTAATACATTTTTTAAGTCCATGAGAAGATAAATAATAAGCAAAGCCTATAGGAAATATTTTAAACTTCCTCTTACGATCAAACCCTTATCTATAGAATTCTACTTTTAACAATGCATGGTCTAGAAGGAAATCAGAAAACCAGAAACATAAAAGAAGCTGAGAAAAATGAATTTTGAAAATAGCTACTATAATGTTAGAATATTCAAAGAACACTATAGATCTAAAACTATTTCATGACTATATACCCATGATTACAAGTAATTTGGAGATTTTAAAAGTCTTCATAATGTAGTTAACATAAAATAAAACTTTTATTTCTTTATCCTAGTTCAAATATTTTCTTGTACAAGGTGAGCACTCATTGCCCAATCAGATGAGCGGAGGCTTAAGACCAAAGGCACAATGAACCTCCAATAAGTACTCTACTCTAGTTGGTAAAGTTGGTTCCTATCATGTAAACAGGTGAACTATTCAGAAAACCCTGTATGTGTAAACTGAAATAGAACAATTAAGTAAATGGATGGCAGATAGTGGGAGCTAGATTTCTCACTCTTGGCTTGGGGGATTCTAGACAAGCAGGGGAGAAGATTAGAATGTTCTGTGTTGTAATGAATTACAATTAGACAATGGTGTGAACTCATGTTTAGCATAAAATAGATACAGATGGATACATATAGAATTACCTACAGATGTGTATGTACCTGGGTTAGTACACACACGTATTTCCTCCTCTATGAGCAGAAGCCTAGAAGCATCACCCCAGTAGCAATTAGCACACTCCATCCAGATCTTGATTTCTCTAACAAAAGGAATCAGAACTCCTTTTAGAAATGGTTGACTCTAGGGCTTGAATTGAGAATATATAATATTATCATAGAATATCTTGTAGTGCCAGAGAGCAAGCAAAATAGTGCTAAAAACCAAACTAAACCAACAGAACAATCAACAATAGGGATATATCAAAGAGACACAGAAGTCAGTAGAAATCCTAATAGCCATATTGAGAACCATATGAGCAACAAAATTTAAAATGTAGTATTAGATTAAAATCTAAACTATAAAATAAATATCTTTAAATCCATACTTATATAAATTAATGATGGAATAAGTGAATCATTGTAGGGGAGTTGACAATTATCCTGTACTGAAGAATCTCAAATGCTTTGTGTAAATACTCCCCAACCCCACAAAGAAGTGGAACATAACTACCACTCCTTAAGCTTCATATAGGACCTCCTTCTAAAAAATACGCTATGGAAAGTGGAGGAAAGAATAATGTTATAGCAGAGAAACCTGACTAGTACTATGTTGGCTAGGTGATTAAAGTCAAGTCAACAGTGATAAAAGGCATGTTGATAGCATGTGCTCATGGCATGATGTGAGAATAGTACTTTATCTCTCTGTATTCTTTTTCCTAAAAACGCATGACCCCAATCTAATATGAAAAAAACATCAGACAAATCCCAGTTGAGGGACAGTCAACAAGACATCTGACCAATAGTCCTCAAAACTGTCAAGGTCATCAGAACCAAGGAAAGAAACATCTAAGAAACTGTCACAGACTAGGAGCCTAAGGAGACATGATGAGTAAATGTGATGTAGTGTCCTGGATGGGACGCTGGAACAGAAAAAATGACAAATGTTCCATGCTAATTTAAGATGCTAACAATAGGGGAAACTGGGTGTGCACTATATGAGAACTCTCTATACTTTTTCACAGCATTTCTGTAAATCTAAAACTATTCTAAAGTAAAAGTTTATTTTAAAAAGTAATAACAAAACGTTTTGGGGTGATGAACATGATCTGTGTTTGACTCTGATGGTATTCACACAATTCTGTCAGAATTCATAGAGCTGGACAGATGAAAATGGTGAAATATAATATGTGTACATTACATTTCAATAAGCTTTTCAAACTGTCCTATGGCTTGTGGCTGTCAGGAAATCTGTGAAAATGATAAATCTCAGAGAATATCTTTCCTTAAATAGCAGTGATGAATAAGAAAATGATGTAACTGCTGCATTACCTGGAGGTACCATGTCAGTGATTAGACTGGAGCACTTTCAATTGATTTTAAATACATTACATGTAGAGTTAGATCTCAGGGAATAATTGCAGGTGCTATCACCTTGTTTAAAATACATTGCAATGAATAATATGACTGATAATGATAAGTGGTTAATATCCAAAATATAAAATTAACTCATACAACTATCAAAAAAAAAACAGCCCAATTTAAAAATGGACAGAAGAACTGAATACACATTTTTCCAAAGAGAGCATGCAGATGTACATGAAAAGATGCTCAACATACTTAATCATCAGGGAAACGCAAATCAAAAGCACAACGAGACACCACCACATACCTGTCAGAATGGCTATCCTGAAAAAGAATACAAATGACAAATGTTCGTGAGGATGTGGAGAAAAAGGAACCCTTGTACACCACTGATGGGAATGTAAGTTGATGCAGCCACTGTGGAAAACAGTATAGAGGTTTCTCAAAAAACTAAAAAATACCATATGACCCAGCAGTTCCACTCCTGTGTATATATTCAAAAGAAACAAAAACAGTAATTTGAAAAGATACATGCACCCCAATGTTCATAGCAGCATTATTTACAATTTCCAAGATATGGAAGCAACCTATTTGTCAACAGATGAATGGATAAACAAATGGTGTGTATATATATACACACATTCAGTGGAATACTACTCAGCCATAAAAATGAAGAAAATTTTGCCATTTGCAACAAGGATGGACTTGAAGGGTGTTATGCTAAGTGAAATAAATCAGGGGAAGACAAATACTGTATGATATCACTTCTGTGTGGAATCTAAAAAATACAACAAACTAGTGAATATAACAATAAACAGACTCAGATATAGAGAACAAACTGGTGGTTACCCATGGGGAGAGGGAAGGAGAGAGGGGCAATATAGAGGTACAGGATTAGGAGGTACAAACTGTTATGTATAAAATAAGCTACAGGAATATATTGTACAACATGGGGAATATAGCCAATATTTTATAATAACTATAAATGGAATATAACCTTTTAAAACTGTGGATCACTATAGTGTACACCTGTAACATAATATTGTACATCAACTATATTTCAATTAAAAAAATAAACTATATTGCAATACAAAGTAATATTTGAGGAAAGAGTGTTGGAGCTGCTCCACCTTAGATTCGAGTCCCAGTTCTCCCACTTACTTGCTGTGCAAACTTGGACAAATCATTTCACTCACCAAAGCCTCCATATCCACATCAGCACAATGAGAATAATAATACTGACGTCATAAAATATTTTAAGGATTAAATAAGATAAATCAAACGTAGAGCCAAGTATCATGCATAAATAAGTAAAGTACTCTCTTAGTGGTAGAACACCATTATGTTTATTACAATGTAATTTTATGTTTATAACAGTGTCAGTGTGTAAAATGGAGATAGAGAGGTCGGAGTAGTGGAAAATTCTAATTGAAAGGCAGGCCAACCCTTCCAGTAGTTTTCAAAACACAGTCTGTTTTTCATCCTGGCTTCTCATATAATATTCTCACTAAGAACTAGTGTTAAATGCATGCAGGTCGGATTGTAACAATTCCATTTCAGTTTGAGGGAATAAATGGTCTAATTAGTGAATTTTTGCAATGACCAATTTGCTTCTCCTGGAAATCTAGGGTAAAGGGCTCACTTAGTGGTTTTTACCTACACAGAGGAAACTATTTTTTCCTTTCTGATAAATTGTGTAACTCAAAGGTCAATAATAGTATCATGCATCACAAGTCGTTTCTCATGCCTCACAGTGCCTCAGGGCACCCCTTCTAATGTGATCTGTCAGCCCCTACCTAACAGATTTAGTTCTTACTTGTAATATATTAATAGCTTCATTTTTAGATTTTGCTTTCTTCCCAAATAGCACTAAGAAATTGATTGCCAGTTCACTGAGTTGAGAATAGAAGCAGATTGTTGAGTATGAATTACGATCCTGAAAACAGCATCAAGATTGCAGATTTGAATATGATAAATAAGAGAGAACTTACAAAGGAATTGGGGAGCCAGCTGGGGTGATTTTGCTATTAGAAATGGAAGAGATGGGACTTTCTGGTATGTTTTTAAGCTTCAGAAATAGTTGCCAAGGCATGCAATAAGAAATTACCATCTACTTCAAAAGATGTAAACATTTATTTTGCTTTTATTCTAAAGCATGGGAGGTTCTCACGGGTCCTTAAAAATGCACAGGGGAAAAAAGGGTCCATAGTTAATCTACATTAAGTGAAAGAGTAGAAAACATATCAGATATGGAATTAAAAGATATATTCATACACCGCCTTCATTACTCTGCCAATGTAACATCAGGGATGATAAAGTCATTTAATCTGCTTAAATTAGCAGGCCTTGTACAATCTGCATTACAAGGTTTTGGTGAGTTCAAATCAATCCATGAAGTAAACAATTGATAAGCTGGACTTCATTAAAATGGAAATTTCTGCTGTGCAAAAGACATTGTCAAGAGAATGAGAAGACAAGCCTCAGTCTGGGAGAAAATATTTGCAAACGACACGATTGATAAAAGACTTTTATCCAAAATACATCAAGAAAAAAAAAACCCTCTAAAAGCTCAACAATGAGAAAATGAACAACCTAGTTTAAAAATTTGCAAAACATCTGAACAGATGTGTGACCAAAGAAGAAATACAGATGGCAAGTAAGCATATGAAAAAAATGTTCCTAATCATATGTCATTAGGGAATTGCAAATTAAAACAGCAAAGAAGTACTAACACACCTATTAGAATGGAGAAAACCCAAAATATTGACAACACCAAATGCTAATGAGGATTTGGAGCAACGGGAACTCTCATTCATTGCTGGTGGGAATGCAAAATGCTGCAATCACTCTGTAAGGCAGTATGGTGATTTCTCACAAGACTAAGCATGTATTTACCATACAATCCAGAAGTCATGCTCCTTGGTACATACCCAAAGTTGTTAGAAACTTATGTCTGCATACTCTACTTTATTGCAGCTTTGTTCATAATTGACAAAACTTGGAGGCAACCAAGATGTCCTACAGTAGGTGAATGGATAAATAAACTGTGGTACATCCGGACAATGGGATCGTATTGAGCACTTAAAAAAAAAAAAAGCTACAAAGCCATGAAAGACATGGAAGAACCATAAATGCATATTACTAGGTGAAAGAATCCAATCTAAAAAGGCAACATACTGTGTGATTCCAACTACATGACATTCTGGAAGAAGCAAAACTATGGAGACAGTAAAAAGATCACTCTGATTGCCAGGGGTTGAGGGGAGGAAGGGATGAATAGGCAGAGCACAGAGGATTTTAGGACAGTGAAACTTTTCTGCATGATATAATAGTGGACATGTTATTATATTGATACATTTGTCCATACTCATAGAATATAAGACTCTAACAATGAACCCTGCTGTAAACTATGGATTTGGGTGATAATGATGTGCCAGTGTAGGTTCACCAGTTATAACAATTATACCATTCTGGTGAGGAATGTTGATATTGAGGGAGACTGCATGTATGGGGGAGAGGTATATGGGAAGTCTCTGTATCTTCCTCTCAATTTTGCTGTGAAACTAAAACTCTTAAAAAAATAGAGTGTATTAACAAAAATGTAGTATTGGATCACATGCATTAGAATCACTTCAGGGCAATGGTGCTTGTTTTTAATGCAGATTCTCAGACTTCATAATAGTCCTATAGAAACTTAATCTTTGGACATGGGACCAGATAACCTGAATTTTTAATGGGCTACCCAGATGATTATTATGAATAGGATAGCCATATGATTTATTGTCCAAAGTCAAGATATTGAGAGAAAGAAGCACTGTTGATAATTATACTAGGACTTTATTCAGGCAAACTAGCACATATGGTGACCCAACTTGAGAACTTTAAGAACACCAACTTGAGAACTGCTACCTACAACAGCAATTCTCATTCCCAGATGCACATCGCATTTATCTTGGGTGCTTTGAAAAACAATGACACGCAGGACCTCTCCAAAACTCTTAAATTAGGCATTGACATTTTTATATAGGTTCCTAGATGATTCTAAGTGGACTCATCTGATAACCGTTAAATCCATCATCAAGTTTGTTTGTTTGTTTAGGGGAAAAAAAAAATCTTTGTTAGAAAAATAAAGATAACATGCCACATTAAAAAATCTGGTTGGACTTCCTAGGTGGTGCAGTGGTTAAGAATCCACCCGCCAATGCAGGGGACACAGGTTTGATCTCTACTCCAGGAAGATCTCACATGCCGTGGAGCAACTAAGCCCATGCGCCACAATTATTGAGCCTGTGCTTTAGAGCCCATGAGCCACAACAATTGAGCCCATGTACCACAACTACTGAAGCCCATGCTCCACAACAAGAGAAGCCACAGCAATGAGGAGCCCGCGCACCACAACAAAGAGTAGCCCCCACTCACCACAACTGAAAAGAAAGCCCGCGCACAGCAAAAAAGACCCAACACAGCCAATAAAATAAATAAATAAATTTATAAAAAAATATCTGGGGTCATATTGCCTAAAGAAAACAATAGAATCCTATAGCTCATGGGCTGTATATAAGTTGGAAGAGTATACTTGTAATACAGTACAACAAGAAGGTTTCATGAGTTGTGATAGCATGAGTGACATGAAACGTACTTCTGGGAGAAAGAGAACATCAGAGACAGTGGCACAGAACAGAAAGGGCTTCCATCACTCAGAAGAATCATGTTTTCAGGCCATTGGAGAAATCAGTGGCAAGAGAAGAGGAAGGGCTACTGATTGAGGGCATATACTTAAAAAGGAGGCAAGAAATTACTCACCGGTATGAGGCCATGTTCCTCATGAAGAGGTGAGCCTCATGAAGGGGTAGCTGGGAAAGAGGAAGTGGAGGGGCAAGTGCTTTCAAGGTAAATCATGAGCATCTTTCAAGGCCTGATGTTGGATTCTGGAGTGGGGATAAGCACCCTGGGGCATGAGTGAGTTCTGACATTGGGTTGATGATCACCTTCAGAAGTCATCCCCAGGCGTCTAGTCCTTGAATTCTTTTCTCTTAAGTCACGTCCTCTTCTTCTGGTATATACCTAGGGTCAATTCATGGAAATCTAGCTAAAGATCTAGATAGTTATGAGGGTTTCATGATGGAGAACGATGAGGGCAAGAAAATTAATCACAAGACAATAGCATCGAGATGAAAGTTTTGGAGACAAGCAAACCTGGGTTCAAACCTTGGCTCTTTCATGTACCAGCCATGGAACCTTCATTCTTTGTTTCTCTTCTGCAAAATGGAGAGACTAACAGCTGCCTCAAAGTTGTTGGGAATAGTGAGATAAGACATGAAAAGCTAATTCCATCTTAAGTGGTTAGCAAACTATTGGTATTACTAGTACCAAACTAATAATTGCTAGAGTTTTGATAGTTACTTAAGAGAAAAGGAAGCCAAAGGGTGATAAAGCATATGGAGGATAACTTGGCAAATGAATGATCAAGAACATGGAGTAAACAGGAGCTCTCAGTGCCCAAAGATCTGAATCAACAACCCACATAGGACTTTCTCAGATAGAAAATCTTTAAATATTAATAACCAAACATTCAGTGTGGTGAAGGTAGTGCTAGGAAGTAGAATGATGGAGTTAGTTCATTATAATCCAAAAAGTCTGCAAAAAGTAGAAATTTAGAAAGAAGTCAAAGTTAATTTTTTTTATTTTTCACTTCTATTTTAGAACTAAATTTATATAAAGATTAATTTATGGATTTAATCTATGGATAACAGTATACTGGTATTTGTGATTTATGTGATGTATGTGGTATTTGTTAAAGGTCTTGAGAAAGCATGAAGCAAAGTTTAATAAAGTACCAAATATTTGGTCCCTCAATGCTTTTCACAAGTAATGCTTACTTACATCTCCAGCACTAGAATTCCTAGAACAATTATTTTATATGGAACCTGGTAGGCTATCTAGTCTAAATCATTCATTTGAGAGTTGAGTTCGTTTATCTAGATTTAGACAGATCTATTTTAAAACTGCATTATTTGCTTTAAACATACTTTCAGTCAAATCTATGTAAATGAAGGGTTTTTTTCATCATTTTTGTGTTTTTACAATGGAATTAGTTTTGCATAAAAATTACCCATGTAACTCAGTATTGTCTATAGTAACATTTGGCAGGCTTAGTTACCTTTTACTCTTAAATATTCATAGACTTTCTCATAAAAGCCCTTGTGAAAAGCCAGATTTACTTTTTCTATACACTGATTTTATTGACAATTTTCCAGTCTTCTATTTTGCTCTATATATGTCTTGATTTAGCATAATCATTTTTGTTTTCTCAGTAAATGCACTTATCATGTGAACATCATAATATATTTTTCTTTTAATGTGTAAAATTGACATTTTTATGAAGTTGCCAGAATTTTTTTTAATTGCCTATTTTCATCTCATTCATAATTGGCAGTATTTGCTGTTTCATATAATTTGGAGATGACTTTTTAAAAAATTCTTTATAGTAAATGAAATAGCTTTCTGTGAGTTTCTAGATCTCATTATTATATCCATTAGTTTAGGAGATTTTCATTTGTTTATTTTGACAATAATGTTCATATGATCTTCTCAAGAAATGTTCTGATTACTTGCAGAAAAGGAACTAAATAGAACATCTTTCTCAAGCAATGTTATTTCTGTTTAATTAGATCCATTTGAATTTTTCTCCAGTTAACAATTTCTCAGACATTGTCATCCTACTTCTCTTCCTTATTCCACTGCCTAATTTGCAGGAATATGGGCTACACCTGCTGCTTGCATTCTTCATTTGTAAGATTCTGCAATAGGCTTCTATACTTCTTACCAAAACTGCATATCAGGTAAATGATAGCCATCTGTATTAGTTTGCTATTGCTGCTATAACAAATTGATATAAATTAGAGGCTTAAAACAACACAAACTTATTATATTACAGTTTTGGAGAGCAGAAATCTGAAATGAGTCTCACTAAGCTAAAATCAAGATGTCAGAATGGCTTTGTTCCTTTCTTGAGAATCAGTTTTCTTGTCTTGCCACACTTTAGAAAATAAGTGCATTCCTTGGCTTATGGCTCCTTTCCATCTTCAAAGCCAGAGATGGCCAGAGGAGTCTTTCTTACATTGCATTGCTCTGATACTGACTTTTCTGCCACCCTATTCCACACACAAAAGAGCCTTGTGATTAAGTTGGTCCCACTTGGATAATTCAGAAAAATCTCCTAATTTAAATGTCAGCTGATTAGCAACCTTAATTCTATCTGCAACCTTAATTCCCCTTTGCCATGCAATATAACATATTCACAGGTTTTAGGGATTTGGATGTGGGCATCTCTGGAGACCTATTATTCCACCTACTGTATTTTCCTATCATCAAATTCTCTTCATTTGTACATATTCTGTCTCAGTCTCCACTGCTGGCAATTCTTGTTTTTTGGAACTCCATTGTGGGTATTCTCTGAGGTTTTCTAAAGCATTACAATCTCCTTCTCCTTATATTTCCTTTTCTGCAGAAATTCTCTATCTTTCATGTAAAGATATGATTTTTACTCTGTGCTGATGATTCCAAAATGTATATTTTTAGCCCTGATATTTCTTTTTCCCCTCCCCCCACTCTTTCTCAGAACCTAGTCCTATATCTTCCACATTTTATTGGGTAATTTCACTTGGTTACTCTGCAACCCACTCAAATTTACCCTGTCTGGTACCAGGACACCAGTTTCACAGATGTGACTCTTAGGACTGTGGCGTAACTTAAAGGATGACAAGACGCTGTAGTTTAGACTCTGAGACAAGATTGCTGATAGAATTAAGTCTAGAGCAGCATGCAGTATTAATGTCTAACTCAAAGAATGTAGAACAACAAATTTATTTTAGTTTTTCTTACATTACTTTATTATTTTTTTTAAACTTTTTAAAATTGAGATATAGTTGATGTAAAATTTATGTAAGTTTTGCAGATACAGAGAATGGACTGGAGAACTCGAGGTATGGGAGGGGGCAGGGGGTGAAGGGGAAACTGAGATGAAGCAAGAGAGTAGCACAGACATATATATACCACCAACTGTAAAACAGTCAGTGGGAAGTTGTTGTATAACAAAGGGAGTCCAACTAGAGAATGGAAGATGCCTTAGAGGACTGGGGTGGGGAGGGTGGGGGGGACTCGAGGCGGGGGGAGTCAAGGAAGGGAGGGAATACGGGGATATGTGTATAAAAACAGATGATTGAACCTGGTGTACCCCCAAAAAATAATTTAAAAAAAATTTATGTAAGTTTTAGGTGTACAAAATAGTGATTCACAATTTTTAAGGTTATATTCCACTTATAGTTATTATGAAATATTGGCTCTATTCCCTGTGTTGTACAATATACCCCTGTAGTTTATTTATTTTATATATCGTAGTTTGTACCTCTCAATCTCCTATGCAGTTTTTTCCCATCCTCCTTTCCCTTTATCTACTGGTAACCATTAGTTTGTTCCTTATATCTGTGAGTTTCTTTTTTGTTATATTCACTAGTTGGTTGTGTTTTTAGAACAAATATTTTAATGTTCCCTCTTCCCTTGCAAAATTCCTTACAAGCATCATAACCCTCCAAAGTATAAGACAGGCAGTGAATAGGAGCATTTCAACACGGGTGAAAAAAATTGTCTCGCCCTAGCTTATTTTTGCCCATCACTCACACACATTTGTCCTTGGAGAATCCCTGATTTCTTTACATTGTGTACTCTTAATATGTCACATTCTAGCAAAAAAAGCACTAAAGTATCCAGATTTCTTGATTATCGTGTTGTAGAATACATCTTCCATGTAAATCATCAATAAATGTGACACATACTCAGCAAGACATGCTTCTACATAACAAGTAGGTGAATGATGGCACAATCCAGGTCAAAAGGAGTGTTTATTATCTTTTAGTTCTCTTTACTAGATTACAAAATGCAAGGTAGAGAGCTGCAACATGATTCAATCCTTGAAAAATTATAACTCCAAACAACTGAAGTGGAAACATCAGAACAATCCCCTAGGTTTTAGGGTCCTAAAATATTTTTAGTATTTTTCCACAAAAGCCCTCTGGATTTGGTCTTTTTGAGGATTACTTGTTACAGTATTTTATCCACTCTTCCAGGCATGAACCCTTTTGCCAGTTTTAATTACTTTCTCTCACAGTCTTTTCTCTTTCCCATCCACATCCACTAGCCACCATGTCCTGTGGAATAATCTCTTCTGTTAGTGGCTTCTATTCTTTGTTCAGTACCTTCATGCTAATTCTTAATTATTTTCTCAAAATTGAGATATCACAATAGCTTATTAATGAATTCCCTTGCCTCATCTGTTTTATTTTTTTAATGAAGTCTACATATCATCGTCAATTAATCTTTCTCACTCACCAATTCCTTATTATTCTACCTCAAAAATATTTAATAGCTCTCCAGTACCTGGAGAATAAAGCTCCCAAATATATAGACTGTTTTTTTAATGAGTCTCCACAATTGGTCACCTGCCTTTCCAGTTTCAATTGTTATTGTTGAATTATAACAACTGTATACCTTGTATCATCACAAAATGTTCTGTAAAAACAAATGTAAACAAACTACTTTTTAAAATTATATGTTAGTAGGTAGGGAGAAATAAAGGTTATAGGTTTATTTACTATATGACAGGTTTATTTACTCTGCAATGTTTCAGTATCTTTAATATACTAACATTAATGGTTAAAAACTCAAAAAGTATTCCTGATAAGCAGGGATTCTGACATACAACTGATTTAAAAAAGCCCTCTTTGTTCATAAAACACTGTTGATCTTTGGAAACAACATTGGAGAAATCTGTCCACTGCTGCATCTGGCTGGGTTCACCTCTTGTTACCCTGCAGGATCTGCGGGTTCATGGGGTGCTTGCAGTTTGGTGCAGCTGGTTTTTCTTCACAGTTGCTTCTTCCCTCTTATTAGTTGCCTATAGACTCCCATCTCAGGAACAACATAAAATCGTACTTAAATGAGCTGCAGTAAAATCTTATTTGTTTATTTACCCGTAAAACTCTTAGAATTTGACTTAGTACCATCCTAACACACTCTGGTGGTTTTTAAAGATCCTTATTCTCTCATACTTTTAATCACTAGATGTTAAGGCCTGGGTGAATTTATTTTAAAAGCGAGAGCTAAGTAAACAGGCATAATTTTGAGAAAATAAAAGCAAGAGAAATATAAACGTCAAGATGAAATTTGACTGCAAAAACTGGTCTCTTACACACAGTGAATGCAAATGATACTTGTAGATCCATAGACTATATTGAAACTATGTAATTACTAATAATGATTACTATAAACTGCACTGAATGCCTACTATGTGAGTACTTTGTTGAGTCTTTGTTACCTCTTAATTCTTAATTCTTAATTCTTACTCATTTAATTCTTGTAACAATTCTACAAATTGGTAATATTGTCCCCAATTTACAGATTCACTATGGAAAAAAAAGGTTCATTGATTTACTAACAGTCACACAACTACTAAGTAGTAGATTTAGACTTTAAAGTTGTATCTTTAGCTGATTTTAAACCACCAGGCTCTATCAGGTGCTGAGTTTGGACCCTCCACTATTGAAGAGACACAAGAATGATCAGGAGAGAGCTCAAATTATGACATAAAGGGAATAGTGTATGAAAGGCTAAACAAATATTTCTTATCTAGATAGAGGAGGAAAGAAAAGGCTAAGATAAGAAGCAAATATGCTACACATCCTTTAATTGTGCCAAGAGAGTTACATCAGTGAGAGCCTTCAGTTACAAGTCATAGAAATTGACTCTGGCAGAACTTAATAAAGAGAATCTTTTGAATGGATGTTGAATAGATTAGAGTACTATCAGGAAATCGAGAGAACTAGACTCAAAAATAAATAGAAATAATAAATAAACAGGCAGCTGGGAGGATCATAATAAAAACTTTTTGTACAACTAATTCAATGAGGATACCACACCGTCTTCTGGAGCAATGTATGCCACTGACCTTAAAGCCATGGCTACTGCCTCTAGATACCACGACTGAGCCACTTAGTCTCTTACTCCTGACAGTCACGTATTTATGCTGCCACTGTCTACCTCTGCAATATATTCTCAGTCAGTCTCATTTTTTTTTTTTTTTTTTTGCATCATTACCTGCCAATTTAAAGACTTGGTTGGAAGCATCTCGTTGATTGACCATGCCCTAGTGCAGGGAAGGATGAACACGTTGGTACATGCTGTTTTCAACTTTTAAAGAAATAATCTCTGCCTGCTACTGAGACTCTTAAAATGGTGAATTTTCCAAACATAGAGTAGAGGGTACAGATACTAAGCCTCAAAAAAAATAACAAGCATTCTCTGCAGTCTACAATGTGATGTGACTGCTGTTTACATAGAATCTCGTATCAAATCCATGGCTAAGCTGCAGCATCAACTTGAGGCACATGGTTAATTCATACCAGTCTGCTGATCTCTGTTTAGATTTCGTGAGATGTACAGTTTTAAAAGTTAATTCACATACCAAGTTGTTCCAAATATACTTGAGAGTTTTATAATAAATAAGCCAAATATTAGCTTTTAAACTTGTTTTAGACAATTAAATTAAATACATTTTTACATTCACTTTTTTGATCAGTAAAAGAAAAAAGTAAAGATCTATAACATTAGAAATTACAAAAAGGAAAGTATTATTGAAACCAAGGGAAATTTTTAAACCATAAGAAGTTAATTTTTCTATCTCTACAGAAATAAACTTGAAATTCTAGACAAATGAATTATTTCCCAGAGAAACAGAGATTACCAGAATTGATCCCATCAAAGTTAGCTTAAGTAGACCAGTTTCACAGAATAAATATAGGAAACTATTAGGAAAACATCCCACAAAATAGCACCAGGCCCAGTTACTTTCACAAAGTAGTTTTTCTAAACAAAGTCCAGATGGCCCCAATGCTCTATGATTATTTGAGAGCATTAAAAGGGAAGAAAAATATCTTAATTCCTTATGAAGCAACTGTAACAGTGATACTTAAATAAAATACAGATATATACCACACGATGAAAGAAAACTACAGGTCAATATTATAAATATTAGTGTAAAAATCTTAAATAAATCATTAGTAAAATGAATTGAACACCACATTAAGAAAAAAAAACACTGTGACCAAATAGGATTTACTTCAGGAATGCAAGGTTGGTTACATATTAGGAAAATCATTTATACTATATACCATGTTAACAATTAAGGAAGAATTGTATTATCTTCATAGACACTAAGAAAGCCTTTAACAGAAAACATGACTAATTTATGACAGATGCATTCAAGGAAATAGGAATTAAAGTGTTCTTTCTTATCCTGCTAAAATATATTTACCTTAGTCTTAAAGCTAGTATGTTATTTGATGGGGAAATAGAAGTGGTATTTCCCATAAGATTAGGAACAAGGTAAGGATACTCATTATTACTACGACTATTTCACATTATTCTACAGTGTTGGCCAACTCAATTAGATGAGAGAAGTCAATAAGAAAAATAAAACATGGATAAACAAGAAGTAAAACTATTTCTACTGCTGTTGTTAAAATAGTATACGTGTAAAACCACATAGGATCAGTAATAAAGTTCACTCAAGAAATCAAGTATTTCAGTTGATTAGTTGGATACAGAATTAACATTAAAAAATTCAATAGGCTTTGTGTAGTTTGTAACAATGAACAATTAGAGAACTTAAGAGAATTCCCATTCACAATAGCAAAAAGAATACTAAATATATATGTATGTATGAAAAAAATTTTAACACTCCTGAAAGATACCAAAGAAGACTTGAACAAATGGAAAGACATCCCTTGTTCTTGCATAAAATAACTCAACATTATAAGGATGTAAGTTCTCCATAAGTTATTTTAAAAATTCAATGCGAACCTAATCAAAATACCAACAAATTACAAAGTTAGATAACATGATACTAATGTTCAGATGGAAGAAAAAACATATGAGAGTACCCAGGAATACACTGTAAAAGAAGAAATAAGAGGGAAGACTAGCCTTACCAGACATTAAAAGATACTGCAAAGTCTCTATATTTAAAATAGAGTATTATTAGCACCTGACTAGACAAACAGACCACTGGAATAGAAGATCCAGAATTAAACTTAAATATATAGGGGAACTTAGTATATGACAACAGTGACATCTCAAATCACTGAGATAAAGATAGACTTGTTAATAACACATACTGGGACAACTGAACAGCTCCACATCTCACACCGTATGCGAAAATAATCACCAAAGGCATTGGAATTCTTTCAATCCATGAAAAGCAACAAGAAAGGAGGAAATGAAATATTCATCAAAATTCCTTCCCACATCTTCACTAATTTCTTCACCGTAATTAATAATCAGTAACAACTTCCATATACCACACTCTGTCGAAATCTCATGGGCTTGACTACTCATGGATCAGCCGAGCTCTTAAAACGCCCCATCACTGTAACTGAGAAACAAAGTGGAATTTAAACATGTTACTGTGCAGTTAGAATGCCACATGAAATGTACCCTGTAGAGTTTATTCTTATAACTCCTATTTGTGTTGTGGCTCTATGTACATATTATTCTGCCCATATACATTTCCAGCCCACCTTTAATGATGGAGGTCTCTTACCATTTCTCCATTATTCCCCAACCTGTCAGAGAATTTGGAAAGTTATTTTACCCTCTTATAAGATCATTTCAAGCCTGTTTTGCAATGAAGGATCCACACCCAAGATGCCTAATAAAGAACTACCAATAAGTAACCAAGTGGCAGGGGAAGGAGATAGGCACTGAGGTCTAATTAGGTCAACACTAACCAGAAGGTGAGAGCTCTGCTTTCTGGTTTCTGCTTCTTCTCTGACACTATAATTCTCAGTAAAAATCATTGGCCTCTGAATTTTCAGTTCTTTCAAAATGAAGGATTTAGTCATGAACTGATTATTAAAACCCCTAATCATTTTAATAATGAGATTATTGTTTTGTTCTTATTACATACCAATACACTATTATTTATTTTTGAGAAAATGCAAAAAAGCACAAAGAAACAAATCAAGGATAATATTTTTATCATTTCTGTTTCCTTCAACCCTTTTATCTCTTTCTCTTCTTTCCTTGCTCTGCTATTTACCTATCTGCCCGTCTGTCTACATATTCATGTATTCAACTATTTCTTCTTGAAATTAGGATCTTAAGGTTTAGTAGACTCCATTTTTACCTAAAATACATATTAACCATTTTTCTGTGTGATTCCGTATTCTTCTATTCCAGCACTCTTCGTGGTCATGTGGTTATTTTATTGATTAGATATCCCATGGCTATTTAATAAATGTCTGTTTTCTAAACAGGTGTATCAAATTTTGACTTTTGATTTGTTTGACTTAGGGTGATGAAGTTGAATTGAGTCATTAGTATTTTACAATTAGGGCCTCAACTCTACACGTTTGGTAGTTTGGGATCAGATTTTGAATGTGAAATTTGACAGCTGTGGAATCATCATCAGAAACCTAAGTCCATCAAAAGGATAAAATGCCTGACACATGTATCTGTGAAACCAAATTTAAACTAAATCCGTTTCAAATAATGGTTTAAACAACAAAGAAAAACAATATGAGAGACTGCAACAAGGAAGTCTCAACATGACTGTACTAACTGTTGGTGTCATATTAAGGGAAACAGCTGTTGTAGTTTGTATTCTACCAGGATTGTGTGAAACATTATAGATGCTGGTGACTTTCTTTTCTGCAGCCATATTAGAGAAATATTAGCTCCCATACTTAATTATGCCTCTGAGCCATGCTGAGATCTGTATCTGTCCATCCATTTGAAAAGCTACATGTTACATACCTTGACTTTTAATTCCACCAGTGACCTGTTATCTAACACCGATCCTTTTAAAATAATAACACAGTGTGATCATATTGTAGCTGAAAACAAGTTATTTAAAGCCATTTAAACCTCTCCAGAATTTTCAGGCTTAAAATATGTATGTCAAAGAAAGCAGTCCAATGAATTTATCTCAGTTTTATTTTAGAGTAATGGAAATTGCAAGAGTGAAGTAAATGAGAACCATGAAATTTAGCTAAAAGGCACTACTCTTATAAAAAAGAAAAAAAGAAATGATGGCAGAGTGGTCCTTAATTCATTTTTTATATGCAATACCTATCAAATGCATCATTACTGTTTCTATTAAAGCAGAATCTCACAAGTCATTCTATTTGCTATCTGGAGCAAGGGCATTTCTAATCAGTGTCACTGTGTTTGGAAACTTGTATGAGTGACTGGTGTCTTGTTAATTCTTAAACCACCATTTGTAAGTATATTTAATTCAGAGTAAAAATTTTATGGCTGTTAAATATCATACATGCAAAACTGCTTCTAGGCTGCTATGCCTGCCATGATATCATTGTAAACTTTCTCAGTTGCTTGTGAATTTTGTTATGCAATTTATATCCTAGTACAATTAATGCAGTGAAAATAGGAAACACTTGTATACTCCAACAGATCACAAATGGAAAGCTTTTAATTGGGTATGAAATTCTGTTCACATTCCATCAACAGAATTTAAAAAAAGCTTACCTACTTTCTACTGAAGAGGAAAGTTAGAAACTTATACTCAGCTAAAAACAACTCCATGCTTGTTTTGCTTTTGTGAAATATGCTTGCTGCGCTGAGAAAAACAGAAAAACAGGATGATCTAACAATCCAATGTAACTTCAAGATGTTTCGCTAAAAAATGGGATGTTCTGCACCTGATCTTGTAAGTTTCTGTTTGGAAACTTCCATGCTCTGTAAACATGTGCACTATAAAAGTAAAAGCTCACCCTGAGTTCGGGGCCCAGAACTTTGGAGCGTTAGCTCGTCTGGGGCCGCGGGCTTAATAAACCTGAGTTCTCCAACCCTGCGAGTGTGGTGCTTGGTTTCTCGATGGACCGATTTCTGCAACACTACCACACTCAGTTATGAATTGTTGAAAATCCCCTTAGAGGGGATACTGAGAGGACAGAACTTTTTTTTTTTTTTTTTTTTTGTGGATGTCATGACTCACCCAAAATATTTTGTAATTTTCCAAATCCAAATCTAGATGTATTCTCAGATGACTAATGCTACGTGGGTGGATTATCATTTGAAATTGAGTGGTTTTTTTTGGATGATTGCATTAGACCATTCAGTTATCATTATATAAAAATTAAACCAAAATTACTCACAGCTGAAATTTTCAAATGGTATGTGTTCTAAACTTCACTGAATAAATGTGTTTTGGCCTGAATATAACATTTGAATACGTAATAGCAATCTCATAACTGTCACTAAAGCTCACTTGAATAAGACTGGACTAAATCCCATGATCCACTTTTTAGCAATTGTGAACACTTGGGAAAATTGTTGAATTCTCTGAGCACCAGTGGTAGATTAATAATAATCCTTGGAATACCGTGGGTTTAATATCAATTAAATAATGCATGCAAACCACATAGACAGTGCTTTTCACACAGTCAGCAATCAATAAATATTAGTTAAGAGTGTTATCGTCCTTAAACCAGTGTACCAGACACAAGAGTTAATTCCATAATTAAAGCACACTTAAATTTAGGTTAGTTCTCTCCATTATGTTAAACGTAGTTATAAAGATATGGACAATTAGGCTTTTCTGAAACGTGTTTACCAAACACTCAGAAACAGCCTTATCTTAGGAGATAAATGTTAAACATAAATGTAAAAAGTAAAGAAAAAGCATATAAAAACTCTGTTCAAATTATGTAGCTACTCTGCCCTCAGAGAGGAGGTACAAAACTCCCTACTCCGTAAATGCGGACTGTGCATATGAGGGCCTTCCAGAGAGTATGGTATGGAAAGGGGGGACAGTAGAGAAGTAACTTTGCAATGAAGAGACCAGACAAGCACCTTCTCAGCCAGGTGATCAGGAGCAATAGCAAGTCATAAATAATATTGATGGAATGTATAGTTGACATGATGTGATAAAAACGGCACTGTATCTCTGTGATTTTCCTCCCCAAAACTCACAACACCAGTACAATAATAAGAAAAACATCAGGCAAATTGCAATAGAGGGAAAGCCAACTAAATACCTAAACTGCATTTAAAAAAAAATAAAAGTCAAGGTCATCAAAAAAAGGAAAGTGTGAACTGGTACAGTCTGAAAGAATTTATAGAGACGTGGCCACAAAATGAAACTAGATGGGATTCCAGAAGATAAAAAGGACAATTAAGTAAAAATAAAGGATATCTGAATAGACTTTGAAATTTAGTTAATAAAAATGTTTCGATATTGGTTCATTAACTGTAACAAATAAAGCACCCTAATATAAGATATTTATAATAGGGAAAACTGGGTATGAGATGTATGGTAACTATCTGTACTATCATTGTAATTTTTTTTGTAAACTTGAAACTATTCTAGAAAATAATATTTTAAAAGTTGAGAAAGACTCTGTAACTGAATGCATTATCTATGCAGAGTAGCATGCCAGGAATATGTCCTAAAACTCTAGGGGATCCTGTGTTGTAGAAAGATAAGTCCCTATGTTAAACAGTGTTTGTTTTGCCAAGTATAAAACTGTATAATCAGAAAAATGCAATTATGTGGGGTTTAAAGTATAAGACCAAAATTAACATTCAAAATCAGAAAGATAAATAATTGTTTAATTAGGCTGTACACTCTAGAAAGAGTGACATATCCTTAAAGGCTGCTAAATAGCACAAATTTGAAAGTTGCGAAAGAGATCAAAAATGATCTTTGACTTAACCATTGGACTATAGTGAGGTGATTCAGTTATTAAAGTCATGACAGGAGTTTAGAATGTAATTCACTATATCTTACTTTGTGTCCTAGATGTGGTTTAAATAGAATGGTGGAGATACAGTTAACTTTTGGATAATATAATAACCATGCAATTGTAATAATAATAAAAGACAAAGCAGAGTAGCATGAGCAAGGTAAACTTTTTCTTTTTCTTTCTCACAGAGCAGTTTAGGGTTAGTTTAGCAGTGCAGAGTTGGTTTTCTCATCTTTAGTATATGGCTTCCTCCTTCGGGTCCAATTTAATTGTTCAGATTATCACCATCTATCAGGAAGCAACAAGTGGAACAGAAGCTGGTTCTGTTCTGGGCCTGACCTGGAAAATCACAGGCCATATTCTACTCATATTCCATTGGGCAGAACTTTGTCCCATCACTACAGGAAGATGCAGGAAAAACTAAGAAATGTACCCTCTCGATGGTTAACTTAGTAAGCAGCTAAAACTAGGAAGTTCTTTTATGGAAGAAAGGAAGGAAGGAAGGGAGGGAGGGAGGGAGGGAGGAAGGAAGGAAGGAAAAATCTCTGCTGGTAGATATCCAGTCATCTCTGCTACAGTAATGCCCAGGTCCCACACCTCCAAAACTTGCATATAACACACTTGAGAAACTTGTTAAGATGCAGATTGTGATTTATTAGGTCTGAGATAGAAACTGAGATTATGCTTCTAACAAGCTCCCAAGTGGTACCATTGCTAATTATCCAAGGATCAAACTTTGACTTTCAAGATTCTGGTCTATATCCTACCTAGAAGATTTGCCTTTGAGCCAGACCTTAAGTGTTAAGCTTAAGTAATATTTTTACTCTTTAGTTTATCTTTTTTGTTTCTTTTTTCTTTTTTTTTCAATTAATTAATTTATTTATTGGCTGCATTGTGTCTTCATTGCTGCACACCGGCTTTCTCTAGTTGTGACAAGCAGAGGCTGCTCTTCATTGCGGTGCACGGGCTTCTCATTGTGGTGGCTTCTCTTGTTGCTGAGCACAGGCTCTAAGCTTGCAGGCTTCAGTAGTTGCAGTGTGTGGGCACAATAGTTGTGGCTCACAGGCTCTAGAGTACAGGCTCAGTGGTTGTGGCACATGGGCTTAGTTGCTTCGCAGCATGTGGGATCTTCCTAGACCAGGGCTTGAACCTGTGTCCGCTGCATTGGCAGGCAGATTCTTAACCACTGTGCCACCAGGGAAGCCCTCTTTTTTGTTTCTTGTATGTGGGATGATGGTGGTGATGAGAGAAATCACAAAGAATGCACCAGCTTTGCAAATAATATTAGAAGTAAGAGGACTCTATACAAGAAAAATTTGCAGTGTCTTTTCTCATTAAAGTAGTGTATTTAATTTATCACTGAGACAGTTAATCATAATAATGAACTGAGAAACAGGATGAAATTGTGGTGAGGTGGTATGTGGGTGAATCCATGCTAGAAAGGGTGAGAAGAAAAATTTAAATCTGTGTATGAATTGAGAAAATATAGTATATTTCAAAGGGCAAAAGAAGAACCATTAAAAGTGAGTTTTTTCTACTCAACAGCAGATTTTATATCGTATTTTTCTCTGTATCGCTGAAAACTCTTATTTTTGCACTCAATACATATATTGACAGTAAAAAGATCACACTTTTTGTCTCTGTTTTTCAAATATGTACCCCAGACCCATCAGTAAAAAATGGGATGGATAGAAACACATAATGAAAACATATCCACCGTATCTGCTACTTTAGGGTAGGGGACAATTACCAGATAATGGACAAGGCTTGGGAACTACTAAAACTCCCTCAGTATTTCTAGTATGTAAACATAAACATTTGCAGCTCACCTGCATAATTCACCCAAAGAAAATGTACATTATTTATTCATTAACATTGAAACTTCTAACATATGATTTCTAGAAACAAGATAATCAGAAAGTTTTTTATAGTTTATTTTCTGAGTGAAATATTCACTCTGAGAGAGGGACTACGTAGCACCACACAGCTCAGGGTCAGCAGGGCTGGGATCATTACCTACTTAGTGCATGCTCACTAGTGGTTAGGATCAAGAAAGGAAAATGAAGCTTCCTAAGGGTCGCTGAAAAATGTATTGGCTCCTTTTAGATACTTTTAGTTCTTACCATAAGCAAAATACTGGCACTCTGAGACATAGATTGAATTATGGTGAATCTCTGCCCTCTGAGAATTTATTGTCTAGTAAGGAAGATGAGAAATTGATGTATGGAAATTGCTATAGAATATAAAATGCCTATGATTAGTTCCAAAAGCCTAGTTAAAACTATGCCTGTCATCGGCATTTTACAAAATGATCAATACTGGTGAACTAATTAGGAAGGAGTTCATAGAATCACAGGATAAGAAGACATTTGAAGGTCTAGATGTATAATGTATTACTCATCCAGTCTCCCCTGGGTAACCCTCACCACATTTTTGCCAAAAAACATATAGGAATGGCAAACTAATCACCTTCTACTGTAGGTCATTTGGAGAGCTCCAAGATTAAACATTCTAATAAACAGTGTTTAAGTAAATCCTAGATTTGAATGCTATCTTAAAGAATAGTGGAAATTCAGTAAGCCAAGATTATTTCAAGTAGAGGGGATAAGGGGAGTTGTGCAGAAAAGCACAAGACCATATCAAAGGCGGAAACTTTTTAGTGGATGCCAAGAGTGAGAAAAAGCATAATAAAACTAACATATGAATGTAAGCTAAGAGTTTGGGCTGAATCTTATAACAACAGAATACTTACTGAGGACTATTGAGAAGGCACGAGACATGACGGATGACATATTTAAGAATAGTCACCTGTCAGTGGTATTCTAGGTAGATTGGAGAGGAGCATAAACTAAAGACCAGCCAAATAATAGTCCAAGGTGAGAGGGAGAAATGCTTGAGCTACATGATCACAGCAGTAGCAAGCCTCAGATAAACTGTAGAGATGCTATAAATGTCTTGTATTCATATATATATGTGTATATATATATATACATATAAAGTTATTCCATGCATCTGAGAACTTCCAGCTACCAATATCTGCATATCCTTGTCCAGAATCTTTTCTCAGGAGGCCACTCTGGTGTATCACTGTTGGAAAATCAGCTTTCTTCCACATTAATCCTAAAGTAATGATGAGGAGAATATTAATGCCACAAGTCCATTGCTCATTACATTGGATATTTCTGATTTTTTTCTACATTGTTTCCCAGTCTTCCCTATGAAATTAAGCTTCATTCACCCACTGTGGTTTAATAACACAGTATTGGCTACCTACATTTCCCTGTATCACTTTCCCATTTCTCTCTTCATGTTCTCCATTCCCAGTAATAAACTACTTTTACTTGAATATTCAAATTAGGGTCTGCTTCTGAGAGAACACAAATTAAGGCATTAACTTTTGTCAAAATGGAGGAAAACACTTTTGATGAATGTTTTCATTTAGAAGGTCTAAATAGCAGTTTAAAATGCTTTGAAGAGTACTAGGTCAAAGTCAGTTAATTAATTAATTTAGTATTTATTGAATGCCTGCTATATGCTAAGCACTGCATTAGAGCCTGGAAATAAGAGTGAACAAAACCAAACTTAATACTCACTCTCACGAAGCTTATATTGTAGTGAGTATTTTATTTAATAATAAGACATATATATAAAGATTGAAACAAAGACAAAGGCTACAGAGTAGAGGGACACTAGGGTGAAGCTATGAGAATACATAACAAAAGCAATTGACTCAGGTTGGATCAGAATTTGACAAAGAAATCACAATTATGCTGTGATCCATGGGCAAAAAGAAAATACATGTGCAAAAACTTTATATTAAAAGGAATCATGTGGCATTAAAGAGATAGAAGGAACACCTGTGTGAGCCAGAGGAGTGCAGGGTACCTGATAAGGCCAGAAATGCAGTCTTACATGACATTTTAGGGGATGGGATTGTAGCAGAGACAATTAGCAATCTGCTGAAAACTGTCTCACCACTTATGGTGGAAAACTCGCTGGAAGTGGCTTTCCATTGGAGGACATACCCCCTGGATGTAAGTCCAGCTATGTATGGCATCGGACTATTTCTAGTCAATGGAATGTGTTAAAATTTATGTGCATATCTAGAATAACGTGGTTAAGAAATAATGTGACTTCCTCACCCTTTCTTTACTCTTCCATCAGAGTGCAGTGAACTCAAGAGTCCTTAAGGGATGGAACTGGGGATCTCATATCATAATTAAACTGAATCATACCTAGCAGAGACATCTGTTTTTTACAGTTACATGAATGAAAGATAAACTTTTCCTGTGTTAAGCCAGTGAAATTTGGGGTCTGTGTGTTACAGCAGCAATTCTTTCTTTGATACAATGTCTCATGCTAAGAGAAGTTCTGAGCCATTGAAGGGTTTTAAGCGATGGAGTAGATGTCATTATATTTGATTTTAAAAAAAGCAATTCCTATGGCTACAGAATGCAGAATTTGAGTATTTGAGACTAGGCAGAGTGGATGCAGGTATTCCAATTAGAAGGCTCTTACAGTAGTTGTGGTAAGAGCTGATTAGAGCTTGAAACTTGAACAAGACCAAATATTAGTTGGCAACACCTATACTTAAGTTTTGCCTGCAGTAGGAAGAAAATAATTCATGACTTACAACTTGTTCTTTCTTGATACAAACACTCTCATTATTTCCTTTTGCCATGACATGTATGCAGTGTAACTAATGGGAATACCGTTAACTAATGAAAGTTGTAGGCAAAAAAGACTCATGAACCCGTATTTCATCATTTGTAAGACATAAAACATGCATTAATTTATTCATCCCGTTCATGGTATTGCAAACTGTCAACTAAATCAGTTTATAAAACCTATTAATTATAACAAAATAACATTTGTGTTGAATGATAAAATATGTTTATTAAAATAATTAAGCATAGCAGCATATTCTTTAAGCTTAAAGTATACTTCAGTTAGTCACTGATGTAGCAGTAGTAAAAATGACATCAATATGATACAGAATTCATTTTGATGGTTTTCAATTCAGGAAGTAAATACATAGGGATAATTCCAAATTTGCACTGCTTGATTAAAGAGATTTTTCAAGGACATTTAGTCCTCTAAAATTATAAAAATGAGAATGTTGTTTCATATCACTTGGTAAAATCACTACGTACAGTGGTTCTGTAGATCTAACAACATAGAATTTACTGCCTTCTGACGATACTCCCAGGCATCACTTCTTATCAAATAGAGCCAAAGCTGAGAGTTTTACACTGTGCAAACTACCAGAACCTGTCTTATATCTAAACTGACACATCCAATATTTATTCACAAAAGTAATAGTTTCATTGAGGCTTGTCCACACCATCTCTTTAAAGGATTACCTCCAAATGCATATAAAATTAATTGAAAGTTTTGGGGCAACATGCAATGTTAAATGGTATACACCATGTGAGATAGTAAGTGCAGTGCTGTGCTACTTGTAAGAAGACCTAGAGTTGGTTATTTGGTCATTCATTCCTTCACTTATGCATACATGCTCTCCATCAGTAGGCAGGATTATCATCTCAATGCTGTCTTTTTTCCAAATGCGTGATCTTAATCAAGTTTTTTAACCTTTCTGGAGCTAGTAACTGACTTGCCTACTTACACGGCTTTTACTAGCATCAACTAAAGCTAAAGATGTGAAAGTGTTATGTTAAACTGTAAAGATCGACACTAACGTGCTTCCATCTTAAATCATTATGTGAAGCCCCCCAAATTTCTTGAGTCCTCTCTGATGTACAACACAAATCATGCAAGAGACATCTCAGAGGGAATTCTTTTCTGAATTTTAGCATATTAACAATTGAGAAAAACAAACTGAATATAAACTCACCATGAAGCTGTGAATATAAACTCTGGATTTTCATTCCCACCACGCTAATCCCTTGATCTTATAGAATTATTATCTCCTGTGTTAGTAATTACCAAGCGACTTTTCCTTATCTGCAAGACAAAGTCACTCCTGAGAGTCCTAGTGAACTCTGGATGACTGCTACGTCATACTATGTTGTAATACATTAACACAGCAATGCATTTACTGTGGTCATGCATCTTCGCTTGCAGAACATCTAAGGCAGTTACACTATGCAGAAAGAACAAATGAATTTAAAAGTGAGAATAACAGGATTTGACAAGGTAAATTAGCTGCCCAGATCCACCGTGCAAATGGGAGGTAGCCGCTGAGTGACATTTTAACATTTCATAAACGAACTTGTTCCCTCTCTCCCTCGCTTTCCCACTTTGCCAACACAGAAAAAGATATCATTCCTCCAGTTAAACGTAAATTGATTTTTTGGCTTAGAAGGAGGATCTCCTAGTAAAAGCTGTGCATTCAAGAGTATAATGAGATTGATTCCATGCTCTGCAAATAAAAACACATGGCATTTAAATTTGGCTACTTCAAGGATGAGTGAATGATTAAGATGAGCACATATGTTGAAGAAGCAAGCTAACTGAGAGGTTGTTAAAGAGAAATGCCATGACATGTCTAACAACTGAAACATCATTTAGAGATGTGATTGAACATGTAGGTTTTAATCTGCTGTTCAATCTATATTTCAAACCAGACAAGGCCAAGTTCAAAAATATCGGGAGCTTGCAAACATTTCCTTTGAACATAATAATCTTCACTGTTTGATGTCATATATATCATGAGAGTATGCAGGGTTATTTATTTTAAATAAAATTAATGACAAAGTGACTGGGTTGTATTTCTTACACACTTTGGTAATCAGATCACCACTAGCCAGTTTGAAAGCTATTTTTTTAATGATATGAATTTTGATATCTTGAGAAGCCAAAGTTTGAAAAACAATGAAATCATCCGTGGATATGATTAAAACAATAATTTCCTTATGTTCTACTGAAAACCTTCAGTCTCCTTTCCTTCATGTATGTTGTGTTATACACTGTCCATGTTTATTAGTATTTATTGACTTCTTCCACAGTAGGTAATAGGAACTAGAAATTTAATAATTAATACAAAGTATGGCTAAATACCAAAAAGCTAATATCTAGTGCACAAACCACACTTTATGAGCAAATATGTACTCTGCTTTATTCAATTACATAAAAAGTGTTATTCCTTATGAGCACATAGTCTTCTTAAAGAGAACAGTTTAATTACAGATTTACATATGTGCATTATAAAAATCTCAGTGAGAATTATTTTGAATATAAACTTCATCGGTTTTTTTTACAATACCCCACATTATAATCACCAGGTTAACCACTGATAATTGGAGTGTTTTCATTTAGCCAAACACTCACTGACACAGACCAGACCTACACAACTTGTTTTGTACTAAGGTGATCTACCTAGGCATCTGTTTTGAGACTTGGTGTTTATCAGTTAGCTTATTTTGAAGTTACTTCCAAATGTTGACTGAGACAGATCTACATCAGCATTTTCTGTGTTTGTGTGTAAGACATTCTTAACTAACTAACTGATTTTTAAGTCAATTTTCCAAAGTGAAAATTCAAATTATATTTATGGTAAAAAGATCTTGAGTTATATTGCCAAATTAATTTCAATCAGCACTTTTATTTTGAGATAGCTGAGTCATGTGCTGTTATAAGAAATACTGCAAGGAAATCACATATACTCACTACCCAGATTCCCCCACTGTTACATAGTACAGTATCACAGCTAGGATGTTGACGTTAGCACAACCCACCAGTCTTACACAATTTCCTCAAGTTTTACCAGCACTTATTTGTTTGTGTGTATGTGTGTGTATGTTTAGTTTTATACAATTTTATCGTATATATAAGTTTGTGTACCCATCACCACAGTTAGGATACAGAACAATTCCATCACCACAAGAATCCCTCATGTGCCTTATACAACCATATCCACCTCCTTTTCTAACCCCTGGCAACCACTAATCTGTTCCCCAGTTCAAAAATTTTGTCTTTTCAAAGTGTAATCTAAATAGATTTATAAAGTATGTGGTTTTTTGGATTGACTTCTATTTTTCACTCAACATAATTCTCTGGAGAGTCATACAAATTATTGTAGGTATCAGTAGTTTGCTCTTTTTCATTGCTAAGGACTATTCCATGCCACAGATGTATAACCATATGTTTATCCACCAATTGAAGGATATCTAGGTTGTTTCCAGTTTCGGGCTATTTTTAATAAAGCTGACCTAAATATTTGTTACAGAATATTTGTGTAACACAAATGCTTGTGTTAACATACATTTATATTTGTCTAGGATAAAATGGCCAAGGGTGCAACTGCTGGATTGTGTTGTAATTGATGTATAGTTTCATAACAAACTGCCAGACTACTTTCCAGAGTTTCTGTAACATTTTGTATTCCCAGAATATATGGGAATTCCAGTTTCTCCACATCCTCATCTTCATTTGGTGTTGATACTAATTCTTATTTAAGTCAATTAGGTAGGTGTGTAGTGAGATCTTAAAATCTGCATCTATCTAATTGCTACTGATGTTGAACATCTTTTCATGTGCTTATTTGTCATCTGTACGTTTTCTTTGGTGAAATGTCTCTTTATACCTTTTCCTCATTTTCTAATTGGGTTGTTTGTTTTTTCACTGTTGAATATTGCAGGTTTCTTATATATTTTAGATACCAGTCTTCTTTTGGATATGTGTGGTTTATAATTTTTTTCCTGGTCTCTATATGGTTTTTTCAGCCTTTTAACAGGGAGTTTTACAGAACACAAGTTTTTGTTTGTTTTGTTTTGTTTTTAATGTCAGTCTTTACTTTTATGAAACATGCTTTGATGTCAGTCTAAGAACTTTTTGCCAATCTATAGATACTGCCTATTTTTTTAAAGTTTTATAATTTTACTTTTTACATTTAAATCTATAGTCCATTTTGAGTTTATTCTTATGTAAAGTAGGAGGTTTAGGTCAAGGTTCAATTTTTATTGCCTATAAGTAGTCACCATTTGCTGAAAAGGCTATCTTTCCTCCCTTGAATTATCTTGCTACCTTTGTCAAAAAACAGTTGGACATCACTGAGTGAGTCTCATTCTGGGCTCCATTGCTCTATGTGCCTATACCTCTGCCAATACCACACTGTCAGGTTACTGTATCTATATAGTAGGCCTGTTTCCAGGATGAGTAATTCATCCCATTCAGTTCTTCTTTTTCAAGATTGTTTTAGATATTTTAACCTTGTACCTTTTCATATTAATTTTAGAATAAGTTTGTCTATGTCTATAAAAAGCCTCACTGGGATTTGATAGAAATTATACCAAATCTCACTGAAACACACAGACCTTACTAAAAATTTTAAAAAATGCCTAAATAGTTAAATCAGTTTGGCAAAATTGATATCTTTGCATGAGTCATCCAGTCCATGAACATGGTATCTCTTCACTTATTTACGTGCTCTTCAATTTCTTTCGTCACCACTTTGTCATATTCAGCATATGGCTCTTGTAAGTGTTTTGTTAGAGGTATACCTAAGAATTTCATTTTTCTTGGTAAAACAACAGTTTTCTGTTTTTCAAGTGGTTTTGTATTTTATTTTGTTTCTCAAGTTCATTCTCTACATGCTCATTGTTAGTATATAGAAATATAATTATTTTGGGAATCGATCTTGTGTTCAGTAATCTTGCCAAATTTACATAGTAGTTTTAGGAATTTATTTCATATAGCTTTATCCTAACAAGTTAATTTTTACAGAATGATATTATGTATTGACAAAAAATATTTGGAAATATTCCCATTTACTGCACCCTTTTCAGGACTAACTTCTCATTTTTAATGCTGCAACAATAGCTAAAAATCTGAAATAAAGAAATATTTTCCATATGTGATAATTATTTAATATTGTTAACTAGTACTCTTGTTTTTGTCATTTTAGATAAATGGTAATATTTTACTTATATCATGAATATGTGACTGCTTTGACCAACAAAAGTGGTAGAAATAACAATTATCATTTTAGAAAGAAGCTCTAAAAAACTGCCACTTTAGCCACATTCCTTTTACCTGTTTTAGCCCCTGTGAAAGGCTGTCTTAAAACAGAGTCCCCATCAGCTATGTCCCTCAGTGACACCATGAGCAGAGCTTCCCCTGCTGCCCCATGTTCAAAATGTAACAGGAGATAAACTTGTGTTGTATTAAAATTAGATTGATACAGAAACCAGTACTAAAAGTTGAAAACTGGTCTTAACAGATATCTAATGTAAATCAATCATGTAGGGCCTCAAATGTTACAGACAAGAGGTAGGCTGAGAAAGCTGCTCATCCCATACTAGGGGATATTTCTTAATATCGCCTATGGATATAGCCAAGAAGGAAAATAAATTTGAAAGTATCTTTCAGAAGGTAGGACCAGGGGCAACAGTCCATCACTCAGGTATCCTAGACATTAATCGTGATGCTGTGACTTTGTGTGGCTTTATTTTCTTCATAGACCAGGTGAATGTTCGTTGTTATGTGTATATAGGAAGGAAAGGAGAGTGTATAAAATATGTGATGACCAGAGGGCAGATTTTGCTGTTCATTAGGGATAATCACAAATATTCCAGTTTTTCTCTTTTCTAAGCAATTGGTAGGATTATAGTCAACTGGCCCCCTTGATATTAAGCATAGTTTTGGCCACTATAATAGGATTAAAAAGTTACGTGTCATTCTTCAGACAGGAGCTTAAAGTCAGTGTTGACTAACTTTGTCTCCTTTATACTGCCATATTGATTGTGGAAGAAGAGTTTTCAGCACTTGTATCCTTGAGTGACTGCAATGAGAATACACTGACTTGCCAATCCCTCTTGGACAAGGAGCTTGTGAAAGAAAACCTTTTGGTATTTCAAAGTACTGAGATCTGGGGGATTGTTTGTTTCTGCAGCATAAACCAGCCTGTTCTGACTGATACACCATATTGTAACCAAGTGTCTTCTTTATTCTTAAATCATATAAGAAGAAAGAGTTAAGCACTGTGTTAAGGTCTGTACGTGTGATAGAAACTTAACGAATACCGAGTATTTGTATATATGCCAGTTTTGATTTTAAATTATTTTTAAAATCTGAGAAAGAATTACTAAGCCTAATAGGACCAGGTTTTCACTGAAAATGGACAGAGTAGCACTTCATTGCACTGAACTAGCTGGCAAATGAGGTGTAGTAAAAGTTGCATGTAAACCAAGAGGACAGAGACAAGCAACCTCATTTTAATCTTACTTATATGCACTCATTACAGGAAGGTCAGCTTGAATTACTTAAAAGTCTTAATTACTAGACCAAAAAGCAAAGGTATTTTTTATCACATTTAAGAACACTTAGTAAATGGAAATAGGTAAAAGAAACCCTTTGTTAGTGAACCTATAAACATGTTACACAGGCATGGAAAATAGACTAAGCAGAGATGTTAACTACATTGATGGTGAAATATGCTTCAGAATTCCTACAAACTGCTTATTATTTTTAAAGAATGAAACTTGCCCTTGAAACTTGATACTGACTTTACTACCAAGCAAAGTTTTGCTGCTAAAAACACCTTCTGTCCAGTTTCTGATCAAATTAGCACAGACTTAAAATTAGTGCAACAATTTAAATCAATGCAGCATAAATTAAACTGTGCTCAAACTGTATAAAGAAAAAAATAGTAAGAAGGCCAAAGCAGAAAAGAATATATACTACCTTTAAAATATTTAAGAGTTTGAATTATCTCACTAGTTCACCTGGAGATATTTTGGAACCTGGTTGAAAAATTTGAATATTTTCTGGCAACTGAATAAAATCAATGAGATTCATAATGATATGTTTATGTTTTCATATTTATTATACATTTTACTGAATCTGCTTAAATGAACTGTAAGTAATTAAGTGATGTGATCATTTTCCACATTTGATACACCTTTATTAAATACCTTTTGCAATTAAATCAGAATTTACTTAGAAGTTTTTGGGAAAATTTGTGGGCAGAGTGGTGCATATTTTTTCTTGTTGTTTGTGATTTAATTTTAGTTGTGTCATTATTAATTTCTCAAATTATCAAATCATACCATACAGCTTTAGCATACTGTCCTTGAATTCTCTAGCATAGTCAACTCTTGTTGATGAGTGCTAGGAACAAATTAACACATTTATAGAAAATAGAGAACACTTGTCCAACTAGACTGCAGGGAGCATATTGGATGGGCTGCCTCAACCCTATGATCTCCTGCCAGGTGCAGGATATAACTCCTTACACCACTTGGAATCCATAATCCACTATTGAACTACCAACCTTAGGTGGAATTCAATAACAGACTGTAGCACATCACCTTTTTTGAGGAAGATGTCAAGCTTTTGAATCTGCACATTTTATTTTAAAACTGAAAGCACATTATTAAGTATGGAAGATTTTGGTGTATTTCTTACGTACATACATGCCTGCATATGCCTCTGGAAATTCTCAGAACTGGAGCATTTAATGGCATAGTCTTCTATTCCCCCAGTGAAGGGGAAATGGTAGAGATACCATGGGGACAAAAGTCAGAAAGTTTTTCTCAGTTTCCATATAAGATCAAGAATTTGGCTCTGCAATTATAGATAATAATATTATATTATAAACTTCAAAGTTGTTGACTAGATCTTAATTGTTCCAAGCACAAAAAAGAAATAATTATACGATGTGATAGAAGTGTTAGCTAACGCTATTGTGCTAAGCATATTGCAGTAGTAAAATGTATCAAATCAACATGTTGTACACCTTACACAATGGTTTATGTCAATTATATGTCAAAAATTTTTTCAAGAATTTGACTCAGATTCTACAGTTTTTTTTACTTCAGCATGTGACTGTACCTATATAAAGTGCTAAATTTGTATTATAAGTTTGCATATATAGGAATGAAAATAGTGTATAATGCTGCTTAGTGATAGATATATAAATGTTCTTCCTGTCTTAAAATTAGGCAGGAGGTTAAATATCCTAGATGTTTATTAACACATAATAAGTACCAATTTTATTCTTCCATAATAATATCTAACATTAACTGATCATTGACTATGTGCAAGGCTCTGCAACTGCATAGATTTAAAATGTGTGAGATAGAAGGAAGTCCAGAGATGGACTTGGCATATGGGGGTTGGCTGGTATCCTCTGCTGATTTCTGAGAAGAGCTGTAAATTCCTGCAACTGATGTTAGCCTGGCTTCAACCTCCTCCTGAGGACTTGCTGCTTTCAGAAAGCACTGTTCTCCTTCTTTTCTCATCTTTGCCCCTGGGGACAGAGGTGAAGTTTGGCAGGAAGGCCAGAGCTTCTGTGACTGCTTGAGATGGGCTGCAGCAATTTTCAACAAGCCTTGCTTCTCCATGAAGGGTATTGTTCTATATATCTATATAACCAATAGAATACTAATCAGCCATTTAAAAAAAAGGAATGAAATTTTGCCATTTGCACCAATGTGGATGGACCTTGTGGGTGTTATGCTACGTGAAATATGTCAGACAGAGAAAGACAGATACTGTAGGTATCACTTGTATGTGGAATCTAAAAAGCAAACCAAACTAGTAAAAAAGAAACAGACTCATAGATATAGAGAACAAACTAGTGGTTACCAGTGGGGAGAGGACAGGAGGGAGGGACAAAACAGAGGTAAGAGAGTAAGAGATACAAACTGTTATGTATAAAATAACTTAAAGGATATATTGTACAACACAGGAAATATACCCAATATTTTATAATAACTATAAATGAAGTATAACCTTTAAAGATTATGAATCACTATGTTGTACACCTATAACTTATGTAATATTGTACATCAAGTATATTTCAACTTAAAAAAAAACAACCCATGTGCTTTGACCTCCGCCTACTACTGTATTCTCATTTCATGGCACTTTTCTCCTTTATACTCCAACAATACATACCTTCCTCCTTTCTGTGAACATACCGAGATTGTAAGCAGATTAGGGTCTTTATATTAATTGGTCCATCCGCCTGGATTGATTTCACTGCGTATATTTTCATAGGTGGTGTGTGGCATGTGGTCTTTTAAAAAGGCTCCACCTCCTGCTATTTTTCTGTCTTTATGTTATCCCCACCCCTTGAATGTAGATTAGAATTAGAAATGCTTCCAATAAATAGAATGTAGTAAAAAGTGATAGGATGCCACTCTGAGATTAGGCTACAAACGCTGGTGACTTCCACTTGGATTGCAGACTTTATTGCCTTCTCGGCTTACATCCTTTGAAGAAGTGAGCTGCCATGTTGGAGAAGCCTACACATGGCTAGAACCTGAAAGCAGCCTCTGATTGGCTGCCAGTGAGGAAGTCAGGTCCTCAGTCCAACAGCTTGTGAGGAACTCAGTTCTGCTAACAGCCACTTGACCTTGCAAGTTGATCCCTCCTCATCTGAGCCTTGAGGTGAGATTATAGCCCTAGTCAACACCTTGAGTTTAGCCCTGCCATGGGACAGAAAGCAGATGACCCAGCTAGGTCATGCCCGAATTCCTGACCCAGAGAAACTATGAGAGAATAAATGTGTATTATTTTAAGCCACTAAGTTTGGGGATAATATTATTTAGAATAGATAACTAATATAATAGAAGTTTCCTCCCATGGAGGTGTCAACCTAATTAATCAAATCATCAGAAATTCTGTCGTTGACAATCCAATCTTAAATCAATGTCCCATCCTCACTAACAAATCACACAGATTATTTTATCACTTTTTTAATAGCTCATTGGTATCTTAAGGCAAAGCTGCTACTTGTCACCAAGTGTCTCTTCTCTCCTGCTTACTCATTACTAGAACTTCTGGTAATGAATGTTCATTAAAATGAACAACTAAAAACAAAACAACAACAACAACAACAAACAAAAAAACACTGTAACTTCCCGCTTCCCTTGCAATCAGTCATGACCATAAGAATAGGTTCCGGCTGGTGAGATTAAGTGAACGTGGAAGTGACCAAACTCCAACAGACATGCTTCTTTCCACCTTTTGCCACTCTCCTGAATGTGGATGTAATGGCTTGAGCTCCATATTGGACTCTGAAAATGAAGGTTACTCATGGGGATGGGAGCACAGACAGCTGGAAGTAACTTGGCCTATACTTTGACTGTAATCACCAAACCAGCCCTGAACCACCTACCTAGACTTTGACATAAGAAGGACTCAAATTCCCTTGTTTAGGCCACTGTTCGTTGGGGGTCCTGTTATACCAAGATTCTCTGTAAAGGATACACAGTATACAGTGTTTCCCAAAGTAACTATGGCACCGTTTTACTCGTTCTTAAAGGGTCTCAAGACACAAGAGTTCAGCATAGTAACATTCTCTCAGAAATGTTAGCTTGGACTCAAGTAGTGGTTGGGATGCAGTGTACAGTTTCTCTCTAAGCTTACTGGAGGCTCAGTTGAATATATCAGTATTTGGAACTTTCCATCAAAGGAATTCACTGAGAAACGAGACAGTAGTAAGAGTTAATTATCTTCAGCTTTTCATTTAGTGGGAATGACCTTGAGTTCATAACTAAGCAGTTACATTAAGCACTGTGAATCTTGGTTACGGTAATGGGCTTCTCTGAGGAAGAGGAATACTCTTCTCATCATAGAGGCCAAGAGGAAAATCTTAGTCCTATTTACTTTGTGCACTTGAAGAGTTCTGGGTGGGTTGATCGACTGACACAGTTTACCCTAGAGTGAGGGCTTTTCCAGGACCTTGATCTTTCAGTTCTGAAACCAGAAAGTCCTGGGATAACCTGGATGAGGTGGTCACTGTAGCTCAGGATTCATTTCCTGTATTTGGTTATTTTTTGTAAAGTCGTGTCTTTAGAAGAGCATTTGCTGCAGAAACAAATCACACTTTCACATACAAACTTTTTGTGTGTGGTAAAATACATATAACATAAAATTATCATCTTTTTAAAATTTTTTATTTTATATTGAAATATGGTTAATTTACAATGTGTTAGTTTCAGATGTACAGCAAAGTGAATCAGTTATACATATACATATATCCAGGTTTTTTTTAGATTCTTTTCTTGTATAGGTCATTACAGAGTATTGAGTAGAGTTCCCTGTGCTATACAGTACGTCCTTGTTGACTATTTATTTTACATATAGTAGTATGTGTATGTTAGTACCAAACTTTTCATTTATCCTTCGCCTGACCACCTTTTCACTTTAGTATCCATAAGTTTGTTTTCTAAGTCTGTGAGTCTGTTTCTGTTTCGTAAATAAGTTCATTTGTATAATTTTTTTAGGTTCCACATATAAGTGATATCATATGGTATTTGTCTTTCTGCGTCTGACTTACTTTTTGACTTTCATGCAGCTTGTGTTAAAACATTGCTGTTCCAGTTATCTCTTCCTACATTAATAACTAGCCCAAAACTTTGTGGCTTAAAAGAATAAAAATTTTATCTTCTCTCGCGATTTTTGTGGGTCACAAATTAGAAAGGCTCAACTGAGGAATTATTCTCTTCCAACTTGCATTAGTTCAGCTCTTACAAAGCAGAGGTAAAAATGAGTCTAGACATGCATGGGATTACTTGGGAAAATGCCTGTGAAAGATAAAGAGGAAGGAATGGGAATAAGAAGGAAAAGACTCAGACTGGGATGCAGTTCTGACACCTATAAAAGAGTCATGGAAGGAAAAAGTATTGGGGAGGAAGACATAGACCACAGTGTTGGTTTGAGAAAGGTTCAGGCAGGCTGCAGATTACCTTAAGAAGAATTGTATGTCCTTCAGGAGTGAAATGCCACTAGTAGCCTAACTATACTCAGTCACTGGATAAGAGAAGTCCAGGAGAAGTGTGGCTTTGAAACACCTGGATCAGGAGGGGTGACAACCAGTTATATGTACCCCCTGGCAGCCGGTTATAATGAAGATCTGAGCAGTGCATTTCCATGGCTGTCACCCAGCTGTGAATGTTGTGATATTCAGTAGGTGCATGGGTGGATCTCAGTGGCCCAAGATAGCTTTGCACACATGCTGATGGTGTGGGCAGGTGTCTGGAGTGTCCATTGGGGCACCTTTTCCAGAATGATGGCCTCCAAGTAATGTGATGGCTCAGGGAGTGTGTTCCAGTGAACAAGGCAGAGCTGCCCAGCCTTTTATTAGGCAGCTTTGAAAGATACATAGAGTCACTTCTGTCATATTCTGTTGGTTTAAAGAATCACAAGTTTGCCCAAGTTCAAGGGGAGGGGACATAGACGCCACTTCTCATGGGAGGAATAGCAAAATATTTGCAGCCATGTTTTAAAATGGCCACATGGCCTAATTTCTTTTATCTTTCAGGTGACACACCCTCTATCCATCTCTTATCTCTAAGAGGGAATTAATTGTTAAGGGAGCCCATTCTTTGGAATCAGATAGACATGAAATTGAACCCAAGGTCTATGACCTTAGTTTAGTTTCCCTTTGTTTTGCCATAAACTCCCAAATGAAATGGAAATAATAATAATATTTAATTCATTTATGCTGAAGAATAAATGAGATAATGCATGTAAAGTTCCTGGCAGGCAATAAGCACTCAATAAATGTTTGCTAGTACTTGTATATCTTTGCCATTTTTTATACTGTAGTGCTGCCAGTTCCATTGTTTTGGGGCAAATAATTTTGAGTGTTTCCTGCTGCCAGAGAAGTATCTTTGTGGGTGAAATTCATTTATTGCACCATAGTGTTTTAGACTTTTAGATCTAGAAGGAACACGTAACAATCAATTAAAGTTAACATTTCACCAACATTTATTGAGCAGCTATTCTGGACTTGGCTTAGGAGTTAGGATGAAACTGCACATGGAAGAGAAAACAAGGTACAAAGATACACATTTTGCTTTTGTAGTACTGTAAGTGGATGAAAAGGTGGCAGGGCAGCCCACCTCTCCCCTCCCTGCCTCCCTTAGCCCGGAATGTCAGCCGTAGGCTAGCCGTGCTTCCCATGCCCAAGTGTGCCAGGTGTTTGACTATGGCCACTTTGCGGATGTCCCCCACCAGGCTCCCTGTGGATGTGGGGACAGGAGGATCGAGCTCTGCAGCTGATAGCAGCTGAGCACCTCAGACGGGGAGTTGTGCCAGCTCACACAGAAAAAGGTCTGGCCAGGCCCTGCAGCCTGATGGCTGGCCACTGGCGCAGCTGACTTTTTTCTCCATCCAATTTCTGGACTGAATGTTACTGTTCCCCATGGTGACCTGGAGACTGTAAATTTTGAGCCTTGTTGATGAATTTGAAAAGTACTGTGTAAGTAGATCCTAGGCAATGTAATACATTCTTAAGTCACAGACACTGTGTGAAGTGCTTTATAACATTATCTCATGTAATATTCCCAATGCATTTCTCAAGTTGGACTGTGCTATGTACTGTACAGATGAGAAAGCTGAGGGTCTGCTTACCTGAAGGGAAAAAATAGAAAATCAGGGTTTGGCATTTTAAATGGACCCATGGCAACAATGTGAATCTTTTCTTTCTTAATAAAGTAGAATTCAATGAGTGAGGTTTTTTTTTTTTTTTTTGTCCTTTACAGTTTAGGTGGTAAAGAAGAGTATGTAGTAGAAACCCAATCCGATGTAACTGGCACTGATATTTCATCACCCATAAGAATATCACTAAACATGTGGATCATACAGTAGTTACATACACAGACATCTTAATATCAAAATACTAATGTTCTGTTACTCACTAATCATTTGCTACAAAACCAAGGCTTTTTGTTTACCAAGCATAGGTCTGCTGACAGAAGTTCCCCACTGCCTTTTTACTCACTTAAAAAGTTCTCGGAACGCATCATCTAAGATTTCCAGCTTTAGTTTCCTTATAGAGTGAAGTCTTTTATGTTTTTATGATTTTTTTGCCCCAATTATTGAAAACTACTATATACCTAATTTTACAATAATTTTTTAGCAAGGTGCCAACTCTGACTTATTTTTTGGAACACACATGTTTCTTCAGTTTTAAAAATATTTAAATAAAACTTAAAGCTAATCATTCAGCTCAGATGATCTGGGTAGCACATGCAGCAACTGTTAGTTAGCACATCCCTGGGAAACCAGGAGTACACCTGTGTCCCCGAGGGCAGTCAGAGGGGCAGGTGCCGACTCACCTGTGACATCTGTTAAACAGGGGTGGTTGGAGCAGGGAGGGCCTACCTCTGGCTACTTTTTCATTATCACTAAGGTCACATTTGTTTCTATTGACACACGTACCATCTGCTCCACTGTTTGGGCTTTGCTTCATCATTATGTTCCTAGGTTATCCCTTTGCTAACAATCATTTGCTTATAGAAATGAGTGGAGCTACTTTTGTGATTGAGAACAAAACACACAATGGACTTCTTGTTTAAAAAAAAAAAAAGGCAGCGACTACCAGAAAAAGTGCCACAGATATGTCTAGAGTTCTTTGGAAATTACTAAAAAATGTAAGGTGTGATTTCTCTCTATCAGAGTTGTTCAGAAGAACATTCTGTGATGATGGAAATGTTCATAATGGGCCATTTTTGTTCAGCAGGGCTGTTTTTCTCTTATTGTTTTGTGTGGTTGCTTTATATATTCTATATATGCAGTGTCTAATACATAGACTAGCTACATATGGCTGTTGAACACTGTAAATATGGCTAGTACACCTGAGGAGCTGAATTTTTCATTTTATTTAATTTTAATTAATTTAAATTAAAGTAGCTACACCTGTTTGTAGCTATCATACTGACCAGCACAGATCTAAAGTACAGGGCTAACTTATATGACTTGCTTCAAAAATAAATGAAGAGATTGCGAAGGTAAATTATAAGGATGCTTTCATGTTACCTTGGGAGAGTTCCTCTTAGTTTGATTGAAAGAGAAGGTGTGCTATAAGGACATGTCTGCACACGAATATATACTAGCTGTATAATAAATTATTTTCTAGATAATTTTTTCTTTTGGCTTGGTTTAGGTTCTTGGCTCATTTACGAGTGAGCCAAGAAAGTAAGAGGGCAAATGTCTATCAGGTCAGACTTCCCATTGCATTCAGGTATTAGAACCTTCACTGGCCTGTGAATTCTATCACCCCAACTTGGATATTATATGTTTCGTAGAGCATTGCATGTCCTAATTTATAACCAGCATCTTCCAATCAGCACGCGTACAATGGACTGAGAGTTTTGAGATAGAAATAACCTATTGATATTTGTGTTGTTCAAAACTGGGTATTAGAGCAAGCAGACTATAATCAAAACATTTGGTTGAACTATGTTGCTGCTACTCTTATACTTTAGTGTTTTGGAGGGCATTTAAAATGTCTGCTTTTCACTAAAATATTTTCAGTATACATTAATTGTAAAATACATTTCCAAATATGTTTTAGCCATGTTTCCCCCCACATTTTAATGAGTGCAATTTTGCTGTCTTTTTTTAATTAATTTTCTTTGGAGTACAGTTGCTTTACAGTGTTGTGTTAGTTTACGCTGTACAGCAAAGTGAATCAGTTACACGTACACATATACCCACTCTTTTTTAGATTTCCTTCCCATTTAGGTCAGCACAGATCACTGAGTAGGGTTCCCTGTGCTAAACAATAGTTCTCATTGGCTATCTATTTGATACATTGTGGTGTATATATGTCAATCCCAATCTCCCAATTTGTCCCATCTCTCTTCCCCCCTTGGTAACCATAAATTTGTTCTCTACATCTGTGGCTCTATTTCTGCTTTGCCAATAAGTTCATTTTTACCATTTTTCTAGATTGCACATATGTCATATTATAGGATCTTCGTTTTTCTCTTTCTGACTTACTTCACTCTATGTGACAATCTCTCAGTCTCTCCACATCTCTGCAAATGGCACTATTTTGTTCCTTTTTATGACTGAGTAATATTTCATTGTATATATGTACCACATCTTCTTTATCCATTCTTCTGTTGGTGGACATTTAGGTTGCTTCCATGACCTGACTATTCTAAATAGTGCTGCAATGAACATTGGGGTGCATGCATCCTTTCAAATTACAGTTTTCTCTGGATATATACCTAGGAGTGGGTTTGTTGGGTCATATGGTAGCTCTATTTTTAGTTTTTTTAAGTAACCTCCATACTGTTCTCCATAGTGGCTGTACCAATTTATATTCCTACCAACACTATAGGAGGGTTCCCTTTTCTTCATACCCTCTCCAGCATTTATTGTTTGTAGATTTTTTGGTGATGGGCATTCTGACCAGTGTAAGATGATACCTCATTGTAGTTTTGATTTGCATTTCTCTAATAATTAGTGATGTTGAGCATCTTTTTATGTGTTTGTTGGCCATCCATATGTCTTCTTTGGAGAAATGTCTATTGAGAGTTCCTCTCATTTTTTGATTGGGTTTTTTTTTTTTCTTTTTTTTTTGCTGTCTTGATTTTAATTAAATTAGGGAATAACCTCCAGATACTTTTTGAGTGTCAGGGAGGGATAGGTATAAGGTGACTGACGGGAGTTAGGAAAACCCTTTTCTATGTAAAGCATAAGATTTTATGTTGTCAACACTATTGAGTTGCTAGAGGGATGGGTAATGATTGCAATGGATATAAAGATTAAATATCATACTTAAAGCTATTATACACTGGGCATTTTGTAATACATGCAGGCTTGCTTGCTGTGAAATATCCTTAATGGAGGATTACTCATTGAAAAAAAATTGTAATTTTCTTCTCCTTGTGTTGACTGGCTACTCAATTTGATGGGTTTTATTCATTTATGTTCAGCCAATTAATATCACATAAGAGAATAAACCACTTAAATTCAGCATCTTCCCTCTTATGGCAACTTCACAGAATAAATGTTCTTCATTGAAAAGCCAGGAATGGTAATTTCTGCATGAGAGCAGAACCATACTGTGCATTAAAGTGAAATGAAATAAAGTGCTCTACCAGGGAAACACGGAGCACTGTGGTCTGTGAGATTGATAAACATGCCGAAACTGGAATTGTGATTTAGATTTATGAATCAAGAGTTCCCAGAGGAAGTAGCTTGTAAAGAAGCCACTTTCCTCAAGAGATGTCAACAAGTGTTTGGAATAATTTGTCTTGACAGTCTCATGCCGCTAACAACTCCTCCTTGGTGGGAGAAACAGTTGACCTCTGCCAAGCATTTGTATTTCTCTCTTGTACCCTTGCCTTTTACGCAAAGTAACATGAGGCTGCTTCAATTTTATAGGGATTACTAGTCCTCTATCAATTGAGGAACTAAAATAAAGTCCACCCAATTGGTTTAATATTTTTAAAAAGACATCCTTGAGGTATCTGAAGTCTTTGTAGATAAATTTTAGCAATCTTTTGGCAGAATCTTTTAAACTTATGGTGTTGAAATGCCCATTTCACAGATTGCAAATGTGTCTCATGTTTGAACCAAGTTCACAGAGAAATATTATGTGTCAGAGTATCTTCTTTTTTTTTGGGGGGTGAAGAATTTTATTTGAAAATAAGGATTAATCCAATCATACTTAATTTGTAAAGTGCTCCAAGATAAACTACAGTTGTATGTTGTAACTATTGATTTTTTATATCATGATTGTATTTTCTTTTTTTTTAATTTTTTTATATTTTTTAGCTCTTTATTGGAATATAATTGCTTTACACTCTTGTACCAGTTTTTGGTGTACACCAAAGTCAATCAGCTGTTTTTATACACGTATCCCCATATTCCCTCCCTCCTGCGACTCCCCCCCACACTTCCTGTCCCGGCCCTCTAAGGCATCACCCATCATCGGGTTGATCTCCCTTTGTTGTACAGCAACTTCCCACTAGCTATCTGTTTTACAGTTGGTAGTGTAAATATGTCTATGCTACTCTCTCACTTTGTCCCAGCTTCCCCTTCGCCCCCCGCCCCCCCAACCTCGTGCCCTCCAGTCCATTCTCTGCATCTGCATCCTTATTCTTGTCTTGTCACTGGGTTTATCAGTACCATTTTTTTTTCTTCTTTTTTTAGATTCCGTATATATGAGTTAGCATACAATATTTGTTTTTCTCTTTCTGGCTTACTTCACTCTGTATGACAGACTCTAGGTCTATCCACCTCATTACCTACAGCTGCATTTCATTCTTTTTTATAGCTGAGTAATATTCCATTGTATATATGTGCCACATCTTCTTTATCCATTCATCTGTTGATGGGCATTTAGGTTGCTTCCATGTCCTGGCTATTGTAAATAGTGCTGCAATAAACATGATGGTACATGTTTCTTTTTGGATTATGGTTTTCTCTGGGTATATGCCCAGGAGTGGGATTACTGGATCATATGGTAGTTCTATTTGTAGTTTTTTAAGGAACCTCCATACTGATTTCCATAGTGGCTATACCAATTTACATTCCCACCAACAGTGCAGGAGAGTTCCCTTTTCTCCACACCCTCTCCAGATTTTGTGACGATGGCCATTCTGACCAGTGTGAGGTGATACCTCATTGTGGTTTTGACTTCCATTTCTCTAATAATTAGTGATATTGAGCATCTTTTCATGTGTTTGTTGGCCATCTGTATGTCTTCTTTGGAGAAATGTCTCTTTAGGTCTTCCACCCATTTTTGGATTGGGTTATTTACTTTTTTGGTATTAAGCTACATGAGCTGCTTGTATATTTTGGAGATTAATCCTTTGTCCTTTGCTTCATTGGCAAGTATTTTCTCCCATTCTGAGAGTTGCCTTCTTGTCTTGTTTATGGTTTCTTTCTCTGTGCAAAAGCTTTTAAGTTTCATTAGGTCCCATGTGTTTATTTTTGATTTTATTTCCATTATTGTAGGAGGTGGGTCAGTATCAGATTATTATTACAAGGCCTATTCGCAAGTATCTAAGTAAGAATATTGTATATTTTTATAGGTAAATAAAAATTTCAGCCCCTTTTCAGCAAAAATTTTACTGAAATGTAATCATCAATGTACAGTATAGTTCTACGTTTATGTAAAAATTCATTAGAACTTGACAGAAACTTCTGAATTATCTGAGTCAGATTTCAACTCCTCCCCAAAGTCAATGGAAAGAAAATATTACTAATGGAGAGTGAATGCCAAAGAGCAACGGCAAGAAAGAGTAAATGGACAAAAGGCTAAAACCTGAATCTTTAACATATTCTATAATGAGCCAATGATAAATCTAGGATTAATTTGCACTGTCACCCTGGCAGGTAAGGCACTTACCTTGCTAAAACAAAATAATACACAGAATGAAATAAAGCAACAGACAAAACTTCATCATATTATTTTACAGAACACTTTGGCTGCAAGTAATAGAAAAACTATTCAAATGGTGTAAACAATAAAGGGATGTGTTATCTTAAAATTGTATGCTTATCCAAGTATATTTGTAGGGCAATTCCAGGCATGATGCTCCATCTTTTACTCTTTGGGTTTTTCTTGAATCTCTCCTCCTCCTTTTTCTGACTTCATCTTCCGGTTGGTAGCAAGATGATCATAGGCATTTCTAGGCATCACATACAAGGAGAATACCGTCAAAAGTCAGGAGGGGCTTTGGGCTTCAGTGAACATCCTTGTACATGTCATATTGTGCACATGTGCGAGAGTGATCCTAGTTTATGAACCTGCAATTGAAATTACTGGAGTGTCTTATTAATATTACAATATTAATTTTCCTACACACATCCATGTTTCTTAATGTCAGAAAATTAATATAGATCAACTTATATTTCTGCTAGCAGAGAGTAAGAGTTCCCATCTCTTCTTTCTTATCAACACTTACTATTGCAAGATTGCTTAATATTCTAACATTCTCATTAAAGCTTTTACATATACTTCTCTAGTTTTAGTGAAGCCGAGTATTGTATACGTTTATTGGAATTTTTTCAGTTCTTATCATGGCCTGTGCATGGTGTTGTTTATGACAATCTTTTTGAATCAGAGAGTTTATGGATTTAATGGTAGTCTGGTTCAATCTCTAGCCTAGAATGGAATCCATTTTATAGAAGCATAGGCGGTCCATCAGCCACCATCTATTTAAATGCTACCAATTCAATAATTTTTACTAGCACCCTGTGAATATCTTTTAATATAGGAGAATTCTAAGCTCTAACGAATAGTCCTGTAGAGTGTTTATATTTAGTAATCCCCATGTTTAAAATCCCTATATTAATTATCATAATCACATGCTGGTAAAGTTTTTTAAGCAATTTGTTTTCTTCTTATGGTTTGAATAGATTTTTAAATGTGCTTTCAATTTGTATACTTAATATTCCTAATGCTAAATATGATGCCACCAAGGACTCATATTTAAGATGTTTCCATTTTTTCAAAAGCAGGATTGCTACAGAAATGGCCTTTTCCTATTTTTAGTATATCTTAGTTATTTTTGTTATAACTTCCAAATAACATATTAAAGAAAGAAACTTTTTGGTGCTTGGTTGCAACCAGACTGCACCCATACATATGATGCTGTATTGGTTGGGACATTTTTAGTTATATATAATAAAGCCCACTTGAACCAGTTTAAAGAAAATGAAGGAAATGCTGTATTTATTTTACGTATCACACAAACACATAAAATGACAGGAGTGCTTTAGAAATGAAGAAATGAACTGAAACAAAGGATTCAAATACTGAAAGGACATTCATTCTGACTTTCATATATGCTCTTTTTCTTGAGTCTACTTCATTTTTCTTCCTGATAGCACACTGGCATTCACTATTTCCCAGGCCATATGTTGGAAATGTAGCTTCTATGACATCCTGAGTTTTCCTGTTCGTGGACCAATTGAATTGGCCCTTTCCATTTTTCATCTCCCAGGGAAGAAATATTATGAGCTCATCTTGGGTTAGCTGACCACTCCAAGTCAATAGACGGTACACAATATGGTTGAGACATGTAATATAGACATGGCTGCTTTGGCTGTGCCAGCATGATCTAGTTTCTGTGACTTGAGGGATACCAGTCACAGAAACTAGAATGGGACTGGACTTGAAAATCAATGTAATAGATGTTCACTACAGTATCCATTATATTGAGATGCACACTACAGCTAGTGAATGTTGGATAATAATTTATTAAACACCTACTTTGCAGTCAGCATTGGACTTGATTTTTGTATGAGATGACTAAACTTTGAGGCTATTTATACTTCCAGCAGTTAGAATGAAAGTATCATTTTGTAGTTTCTATTACCAGTTAGAATGAAAGTATCATTTTGTAGTTTCTTTTACATGCGTGGTAATACAACAGACTTTGCTATTATCTCATTTGATACATCAATCCTAAAAGGTTAGCATTATTGTATTCTGTGGCAACTGTGAAACTACACTGCTCAGATTGCCTTTCTAGAGAACCAGCTGCAAGGGAGCATTGTTGTTTGACAGCTTCTAGCTGTCACCTCTTTGAATTTGCCCCTGTGTTGACACCAGGCCCTGCTTTCCCTGGGCTGCTTGCTTCTAGCCAAGGATTAAGCTCAGCAGGGATACTAGAAGTGAGACATTCCTGCCCTATGCAGGATTCTTCTAGCGGGCAAGTTAGGCTTGGGTGTTCTCCCTTGGCTATAAGATCTCTTTAGTCCTGTGCTATTGTCTGATGCTCTTCATACCCAGGTCCCTTCTCTTTCTCCTTTCACAGGTGCCAAATCTCACCCGCAATGTGAAATTCTGCCTACTTTTGCTCCATCTCTTTTTAGTCTTCACAATTGTTTTCTCCAACAAACACCATGTGTATCTTACCCTGTCTTGGGGTCTATTTCCTAAAGGATTCAAACTAACACTTCCCTGTTTTACAGATTAGAAAAGCAATCCATAGAAAAGCTAAATAACTTTCCCAAAGTCACATAGCTATTGTTAGGAAAAGGTAAGTGTCAGAATCAAACATAGACCTTTCTTACATGAAAACCCAGATTCTTTCCGCTTCATCATTTGCTTTTTACAAGTTTTATAAGAGTGATATCATTAATTTAATGGGTGAGACATTCAGAGTATTGTATGGCATGTAAAAAGAAATGTGTAACTGCTATTATTCTTCTTATTTTTGCCTTTGTTCATGTGTTGTAAGAAATTTGGAAAGCAGCTCAGCACAGCAGCCTCTAAGAGAGCTGTGTGGTGGACTGTGAAAGTGGCCATTCATTTTTCCTCTCCTGCGTTCCCCCCACCCCACCCCCTGCAATGTGATACGGTACCTCTTTTCATTAAGAAGTGGCTGCTATTTTCCACCCTTGAATCCAGACTGGCCTTATGACTTTCTTTGGGCAATGAGACATTAATAAACATGTTGCAATCAGAGGTTTAAAAAAAAATTTGTACATGGGGGATGACCTTTTGGTGGCTCTGGAAACCTTTCCACCACCATGTGAACAAGTCCGGGCAAGTCTGCGGGAGGGAAAAAGAGCCTAGGGGATAACGCAGAGCTATTAAAGCAGAGAACCTCTTCTAAAACACAGCCTCCCCTTGACCTAACTGCTCCCGTCTTCCCTAGTAGCTCACTACAGATACATACGTGACAACATTCGAGGCTTGCAGGAAAACCGCCTACCGGAACTCAACCCAAATGTCTGACTCACAGAATTAGAAGCTAAAGAAGTGGTGTTGCTTCGGGCCGGTAAGTTCTGTAGTGATTGATTATGCAGCAAAGTTTAACTGTTACCCCTTTGTAACTGCAGAAGGGAAACAAATTGTAGTGGATATTTTTAGTTGTCTACTCAATAGCTGTTCCTTCCCTCTTTCTTGTTATCATTACACTAATGGTCTTCAGAAATTGGGTACATAAAAGCTTACGAAGCCTCTCTCCAGTGCCCACTGGTTAAATATTGATTGGTGTAATCCATTCACTGTAATTCTGTTTATTTTGCTCTTGACTGGGCAGCAGATACAACACTGACAAATGAGTCATCTGGGAATTCTATTGCTGAACATTTCCAGATACAAGGCAGAACCATGCCATATCCTGCCTTTGGATATTGCTTTGTGATAATGTGATGCTTGGTGCCCTGGCAGCTACCTTGAGGGCATGAGGTGAAAGTCAAGAGAAACAGAGAAGTTGGTGTAGATACCTGATATCACTGAGTCACTGAATTAATCAACTCTTGAACCGCCTACTCAAGATTTCCTGTTATGTGAAATAATGTATTTTCTACCCTTTAAGACCTGAGTTATATTTTTCTGTAACTTTTTCTGTAACTTAATGGCATCCAGTTTGATTCAGTGTTAAATTTAAGCTTCTTAGAAATTCAACACAAGCTTTTGAAATGAACATATGAATATTCATGCCAAGAGATGAAATCTAACGACTAAAACTTTACCTTTCAGAGTTTCTATTCCCTTCTCCCTTCCCTGCTCCAAACCTACACAGAGCTTTATAAAAATACTGAACAAGAAAAGCAGCGCTTCAGTTTCACACCAAGAGAATGTTCTTCAATTTTCCCAAGTATTGCTAAATATTTCCATTTTAAAAACACAGCCGATTCCTATAAAATGAACTTATTTAAGCCAGAGAGTTATGTGCCACAAAATTAAATTACTAGAGGAGAGCCTAACATAATATGTTTGATCTTTGAGAGAGTGATCCTATCTCTTTAGCGAAGGCCAGAAATCATGGCCTAAAAGTACCGTTTTCAAGATGGCTCATGAGCTTACCCATCTCGGTAGGGAAATAAAATGTGTTTTTTATTTCTAGTGTAAAACACTATCCACTAGGATGCACTGTTGCCTCATTGCTCTCCAATAAAATCCCTTGTTTCTAAAGCGTGTTCATAAATTGTCCCTGCCAAATCCAGACTACCGCATCTGGCTTTCTTAAAGCAGACACGCATGTTGCTGTTTCCTTGTTTCAATGCAACCCAGAAAGTGTCTTGCTGTAAGATAGAAAAGAATGATATTGGAAAGCAGCTAACATAAGAGTAAGTTTGATTGCTGGCAACATTCTAACATCTGATGAGAGCGCTACAGTTGAAGGCTGCCAATTATTCACATCTCCAAAGGATAAATGATTTCCAAAATGGCATCAATCCACCCCTGTAGGGTATCCAGGGTGTTGCAGGAGTGTTTCTATACTGTGATTTGAAGAGTGATGGTCTGAAAGCAATTTTAATGGAGCTTTGTGCCCTGGGAAACTCTGACAAGAGGCATTTAGACACCCTACATTTCTTCCTTGGGTATGACAGTGTCAATTATGGACTCCTCAGGTAATCTCATCTGGCAGTGGAGATGCAGGCAGTGGGAGAGGATGCTGACTCAGAAGGGAGACAGCTTACCAGTCCATCAGCAAATAATCATTCGTGCCTGCAATATGCCAGCACAGCAGGGTCTGAGCCTTTATGATCAGAACTCCTGCCAAAGATAAGAGGGCCATGAAAGGCACAGGATACGATCAGGATAAACTGGGGTCTCTTCCACATAACTACTCTTACCCATGGTGTCACCAAATACCTTTATGGACAGAGACTTACGTTTGCATATACTTTTTTTTTTAATTTAGTAAATTAAATTAAACCTAGGTGCTTTTATACAATGATGAAAAGGCTACCATGGTCTCAACCCTCAGAAAATTAGAAAATCTGGAAAACATCCCTCATGGCAAAATCACAGATCATGTTGGCCCTGCTGCATGTAATGTTCTCAACAGTTAGTACATTTTACCATCTACTGCCAGACTTCTAGCCGCATCTCCCAGGACTAAATCCTTGCCACATTTTTCAGCTTTATGTCTCACTCTTTAAACATACATACACACACACACACATACTCCTCTCCTCCAAGCTTCTTAACTCTTGTAATTTGCCATTTTCCCGCTCTTTTCTCAGTTTGGAATAAACTCCCTTTCTTCCCCACCTGTCTACTTATACCTTCTAATCCTTTTCTTTCTAGAAGAAACACAGTTTCACCTACAAAGCCTGTATTTATCTCTCTGAATTTATTTCCTAGCATTTACTAAGATACATATTGATACAGACCCTTTATCTAGAACAAAATAGATGCTTAATAAACATTAGTTATTTTTGGTTTCTTTTATCTTTTCTTCCATGTGTTGTATCATGCATTCTTAATTACATCGCTCTTCTATGTACCGTGGAAGATTGTCTGCAAAGATGGTTGCCAAAACCGCTCATTCCTGAAAGCCTGGCTGCCCCCTCCATCAAGTGATGAGGTCTATCACCTCCCCTCCGACTACATTCTTTTTTCTTTTGATATTTATTTATTTATTTTGGTCTTGTCAGGTCTTAGTGTGGCTTGCAGGATCTTCACTGCAGCATATTTAGTTGTGGCATGTGGGAACTTTAGTTGCGGCATGTGGGATCTTTAGTTGTGGCATGCGAATTCTTGTTTGCAGCATGCATGTGGAATCTAGTTCCCTGACTAGGGATCGAACCTGGGCCCCTTGCATTGGTAGTGTGGCGTCTTAACCACTGTGCCACCAGGGAAATCCCCCCCTCACATTGCATTCTTGACAGGCCCAGGATCAATTGCCTTGATCAACAGAACGTGGCCCCAGAAGTGTTGTGAGACTTCTAGGCTTATAGTAGAGGCTTTGACTTTTACTCTCTTGGGATCCATCTACCATATGAAAGGTTGAGAGGGTTATTGTAGACGTGAAAGGAGAGAGAGAGAGAAAGTCCACACCAGCCCCTCCAGCTGAGACACGTGACACGTGAATGAACCACCTTAGATGTTCCAGCCACAGCCGAGCTTTTAGCTAAATGCAGCTGCATAAGTAATTCAGGTCAACTCTATCTCTGTGCAGATGATCCATCTCCTACAAGCCTGGCACAAATTGTGCACTTGTGAGCCAACAAATGGTCATTGCTTTTTAAAGCTTTTAAAAGTTCTGGGACAGCTAGATATACAGCAATACAGGTAATTAAGATATCTACAGTGTACCACATGCAAACTCTGAGGGAGAGCAGCATGCCTTCCACATTTGTAAAACCCCTAATGCCTAGACCAACATCATGCCAATAGCCGTCATTAAGTTAGCATCTTAAAAGGAACCAGAAATGCTCCTTGGCTACATACAGGTCCTACTCACCCCGTGTCATTCAGGTGATCTCTTTAAACCTGAATGATTGCACTGCAGGTATCCTTGGCACTTCTGCTTAGCTGGCAACTCACTGGTACACTGTCAAAACTTGCTCTGAAATGCATATTTTCTAACCTGATTTCAAGCCCAATGTTCATCATTCTGTCCCAGGGGTGTTCTTCTGGATACCTTTTTTGTGCTGATCCAAAAACGTGGCCTAGGCTTCCTAGGTGGCGCAGTGGTTGAGAATCCACCTGCCAATGCAGGGGACACGGGTTCGATCCCTGCTCCAGGAAGATCCCACCAAAAAAAAAAAAGGCAAAAACGTGGCCTCATCTGCTTCAGTCTTCTGTGTTTCAAAGGAAATATGGAATTATCTGTAGCTATGGGCAAATACTCTTTCAATGATCAGAAAATAAAGAGATACGGAAATCACTTTCCCTACACATCCCCTGCCCACATAACATTACACGTTCCAGTCTTGGTGACATTACTTCCAGCTGATGTTGATGGTTCTTCCAGATGTGTGAGCTCTTCCTTGGCACTCTCAGGTTTTCTTGATCTTTACCAAGTTGTCAAATTTTGAAATGCTGAAACTGATGTCTCACTGGTTTGATATTCCCTTCCTCTAGGTTCTGTAAATCCTGTGAAGATACCTCTCAGATCCAACTGCCAGAGAATCTCAGTTTTGATTTCAGACCTTGCATCATAATGTCAGTGGTGGTGACTAGCGTTAGCTTTGACACAAGCTATCCACTTTGGCATGTCCACATGACGTGATGATTAGTTTTTAATATGGAGGAGATCATTTTCCATCGAGGTAATACATCTAAGGAACTTGGCTTTCCAGTACCCTAATCTAAACTTCTACTTCTGATGTCCATTTTGTTGAGGCTGGTAGAAAACACATCCACTCCTGGCTACTTTGTAACAATCTTCTCTTATTTTTACCCTGCTACTAGAGTCATACTATATCACTTTCCTTCAAAGCACCTTTTTGGACTGGGATCCTAATACTAGGTAAATCACTTGAGTCAGATATGAAGGGAAAAAATCAATTTTGTCTGTATTAAGTTGTCCACAACCCTAAAGCATGTGTTGTTTGCAAGCACTGCACACTTGACCTCTTTCTAGAAGATTATGATTCCGAATTAGTATTTATATATGAACAAAACATGTAGCCAAAAATACTGGGTTGGCCAGGAAGTTCACTCGAGTTTTTTCATTACATCTACCCCAGACGAACTTTTTGGCCAACCCAATATTTTTATTCATTACTATGTCTGGTGAGCTGCGTATCATTAGGGAGGATTTTACCAAAACCCATCTTCAGATTTGCTCACTTAAACCTAACTTCCACTGTAAGGTTAATATAAAAAGCAATCATGGTGATATGTAATCCACTATTAGAAGCTGTGGGTTTGGTGTTTGTCAGCTTCAGTAATTATTTCTCTGTTCTGTTACTTTTCCTATCATCTGATATTGGTGCTTCTTTAGTAGTTGCCACTCGGTTCAAATGGTGAAGTCGGTGCTGGATGTATATTTTCACTGATATAATAAGTATGGCTTTAGTCAACCCTCAACCCAAAGGAGAGATTTAAAGCTAATTAATTAATGAGCATCTAGATATAATTAGCTCTCATTCTCAAGAAGACTTCATTGCCATTCACACTTCTCATTCTTTGTCTAGATCAATGGCTCAAAAATTTATTCTGAATGAATAAAACTGCCACTATCATAACCTTGTTTTAAAACTTTAACTGGAATAAGTTTTTTTTAATAAATTCACTTGAGTTGTTAGTCTGAAATCAAGTGATCTTGCCCAGGTATATGTGTGTCCTAATACTATCACCCACCTTGCTCCTCAAAGTTTTGTATGGTCTTACAGGTCCCTGCATAAATCTAAATAATAGTAAACATAAGTTCTATTTGCACTTTATCTTTCTGTAATAATTATTTAGTCTTCAATTTCATACCGTATGCAAACTCATATATATGGAATCTAAAAAAATGCTACTGATGAACCCAGTGACAGGGCAAGAATAAAGATGCAGATGTAGAGAACGGACTTGAGGACATGGGGTTGGGGGGGGCGAAGGGGAAGCTGGGACGAAGTGGGAGAGTAGCATTGACATGTATACACTCCCAAATGTAAAATAGATAGCTAGTGGGAAGTTCCTGCATAACATAGGGAGATATAACTTGATGATGAATGATGACTCAGAGGGCCAGGATAGGGAGGATGGGAGGGAGGGGATATGGGGATATGTGTATAAATACAGCTGATTCACTTTGGTGTACCTTAAAAACTGGCATGAGTGTAAAGCAATTATATTCCAATAAAGAGCTTAAAAAAAAAGTCTTCAATTTCAGTATTTCACAAAGTTTTTTTTTTGTTTATTCTTACTTGATAAAATACAAAAGCAAGATTATACAACACCCAGTACCTCTACCAAGGTACCACTCTGATTCGAACATCTTTTGATGGACAAGAGATGAGGGCTGGAGAGAAGTGTAATGCGTGTACATATTTTCTGAACCCCTATAGGCAAGATCACTTCGTTTTCTACCTAGAAATAAGCTCCCCAGTAGTGCGAGAGCTGTCACTTAAGGATAAGTATTTCATGAATGGTTCCTCAGTGCCTTGCTATTCACCAGCTTTAGGGCGAGAGCCAATCACCTAACGTTTCCTGGGTTTCAGTATTATCCCATGAAGTATGAGTAAGATGGCAGTCAGTTGTAGTTGAGGTCACTTCCTCTTCAAATGAAGCTTCCACCCTTTATAAGTGTCTTTACCCCAGTGCCCCTCAGAAGAGGGAAGGAAAATGGGGAAACCAGCACGTTGGTTCTGCCGGGTGGGAGCCCTATTCTGGGAGGAGTGAGGAGACAGTCTTTCACACACATCTTGGTGGCATCTTCCCATGTATACGTACACAAAGAGAGTCTGTCCTATTTCCCTATAATACTGACCTTTCCCTTCACCCCTTTTTTCAATGAGTTAATTTAAAATCAAATGCTTCTTTTTTGTCCTTCCAAAGTAGAGAAAAATATACCTCTCCTCAGTTCCAGTTGTGACCTGCTGAATAGCATGAACCCGTGGCCTAATGACAACTAAACTTTGAGAGAAAGTGAGAGGGCATGAACAAAAGGATGGTTAATGAACCAAGGAGCTATAGCTTGGCATAATAAAGGAGTTCCTACGAGATTAGGAGGGATTTGGAAGCTTGCCCATGTGCTAGGCAAATGAAAGAGTATATTCTTGTCCTCATCCATCCATAACCTTTATGAGTTGGCAGCAGTCTACTGCTTCCATGGCACAGTTGATTGAAAAAACAGTTGTCAGTCACCCCTTTCAAATGGAGTTATTTGACTGAGAATCCAGAAGCAAAGTTGACTATGAGCTTGGCTGCTGTGACTGAAAGGTCATGTTGATTCAGGTCTTGGGGCTGCCATTTTAGGGAATAGAAGATTAGAGTGAGAGGAAGAAAAAAGAAGAGAAAGCGAAAATTGAGTAAATGTCTGGAGGAGAGACGTGCAGTGTCACTGTGGCAGAGTTAGAGACATGTCTGGACCTTAAAGCTGCCTGCGTTTCTGACTTTCATAAGAATGGTTGTCGAGGTACTCTTGAGTTCCTTCCTGTGTACGGACATACTTTCAAAATCTCCCCTTTATCCTGAGGTTCCTTGATCACGTCTTTGTTCCTTGAAACCAGAATTACTTGATGGGTGCCGTATTTTGAAAAAAATAATGAAGCATAAAGAAGAATAACATAACAGAAAACTCATGAAATTGATGGGAGAAGCTACCCAGGAAGGAGTAAAAGTATGGATGTATTAGTCACACACACACACACACACACACACACACACACACAAAATGAAGGGAGGGAAAACTTTATATGGAGGCTGAAATGCACAAAATGGAGTCAAAACAGGTGACATATTTCAAGGGAAATGAGAAAGGTTAACGTGATGGGTCAAAACAATTTAGGATGGAGCCAAAGTATTGTAAAGAAAATGCCAAAAAAGGTTAACTTTTCGTATATCTCCTCTCTGACAGATTCTTCAATTCCGACATTTTTACACCTCCTTTCTTCTACAAAAATCATTGAAAAAATTGCTTTTCTTTTTTACAACATGCTTTATATTAACCTTTCTTAATTAAAATTTGAACTTTTATTTATGAGATACTTAAAATGTTATTGTTACACTGAGCACTATTTCCCTTCTTTAATAATTTGCAAGTAACATAATTCCTTTACAATATTTTTATGGAAAGGTCAGTGAAGCCACAAAACACATTTAGCTGACAACACTTGGAGTTTCTGCGTTTAAAAACATGTTCAGCTGTTTCCACGTCCATCCATTTCTTGTTTATTTGGAACTTTACCTTGTGAACTGTAAATGTCACTTTTTATTTATTAAGTTATTTATTTGGCATTCCCCTGGGTCATAATGGAGGCTCACTAAGGACTCACTCACTACTTAATTTGGTTATGACTCCTCTCAGAAATGACCCTGGGAGGTTTGAATATGGAAAAAGAGTGTCCTCCTTTGGAGGTTTTGCTTTAGTATAGATCTAAAGGTCTTGGAGAGGGCTTGGAGAAGACTCACTGCTTTGGCAAGCAGATGCTTTATGGTGCTTTGAAGCATCAATAGAAACCAGAAAGTAGCAGCCCTCGACAATAACACCATATGCACAGGCTGGACCAACAGGCTGGGCAAATTCGCACACAAGCACTGCAGCTGCCAGGTGTTCAGATTCCTTTCGCCTCAGTGGTTCTCCAGGTGGCCCAAGCCTGAGTTGCCTGGAGAGCTTTTTCAGATGACATATGATGTATAACTACATGGGTGGGTGCACATTTATCTTTACACACCCATAAGCATATACATAATAACGTGCACAGATTCGGCCTCCATGACAAGAATGCTTCACTAGATTGTGCTGGTGAAATGTCTGTTTGCTCTCAAGTCTGTTCCTTACAGTGAAGGGTAGGGGAGTGGAGAAATCAGGGTATGTCTGCTCAGCCCCTCCTGCTTCTTTATGTAGCAGATCAAGCCTCAGGGGAAACTCTACCTTAAGCTCCTGCTCCCACTGCGTGGCTGTTCTTATAAGATCTCAGCTCCAAAGGAACAGCCCTGCCATGGCCTCCTGGGATTTTCTGAGCGGCTTCACAGAGCAATTTGTGTTTCCCTGAATGGCCTCCAATGACCTACACGCTCTCATGTGTGTATACATATTCAATAATATTATTATTGTTATCACAATTGCAATAGCTAAATACTTTCATAGTGCTTCCTATTTGCAGGGCACACTCCTAAGCTATTAAGTCATTTAATCCTCTTCACAACCTATGAGGTAAGATGTAGTATTATCATTTCCTTTCTACAGGGGAGGCAGCTGAGACCTGGAGGGGTTAAGTGACTTGCCTGTGGTCACACGGCTAGAAAGTGCAATATGAACGTGACAGTCTGGCTCCACACATGTACTCTCAATAGCGTGCATGTGTGATGGAGAGCCCAGACTCTCCATCACTACACATGCTGCCTTTCCATCTGAGCACGTACATGCATGTGCAAGGCGTCTCCATTTCCTCCACAAGAAGGTATAGACATACCTGTGGAAATCTGGGTCCCCTCTTCACCCACTGAATCAGCATGTGGGGGTGTGGCCCAAGGAAGAATATGATCAGTTGGTCTTCCAAATGATTTACATTTACAATCCTATGTAGACGTCATTACTTTAATTGTTACCTGCTGTGGCTCTTGTCTAATTGTAAGGCAGAACTGGGAAAACCTTCACAGAGGTGAAAGGTTTTTTTTTAAAACTCATCCTTTTTCTTTCTTCCTGTTTTAGCTGGAGGCCAGTGTGGTGTAGATTTGTTTTTAATGTCAAAGGATCTTTCTAGATTCCCATTGTACCCACACCCACCCCGCCCTTATGGTCTTTAACTGTGAAAAACACACTCATCTGCGTCTTGCCTTATCTATCTACCCTGAGTGGGTTGTTTCAGCCCTCCTTGGCAGGTAAGGACTGCAACATTTTCTGCTTTAAATATTATACATTTAAAAAGTGAAATCTATCTTCATTTAGAATTGATTAATGGGTGGATCCAGACCTTTCAAGGCTAACCCATACCTCATGGGCATCTTGAAGGCAGGGGTGATTTGACACATCTGCTATTTCTGTAACCTCATTAGTGATGGACAAGAAAATGAATCTCAGTGTTATCATGAAGAGGGGAATGTTCTGGTAATACAGGGAGGAAACAGAGAAAATGTGGGCAAAATATGTCCTCTGTATGCTTAGAGAAACTGCTAGTGCATGACATCAGGAAAATAAAGCCTCCTACACGTCTTCTAAGACCAACAGACTTGTTTCTAGCTTCTCCACAGTGTTTAGGAAGCCCCAAAAGGCCCAGCTACAAGGGGTGTGTGTGTGCGTGGTGGCTGGGTGGCGGGGGGGGGGGGGGGGGGGGGGGGCGTGACTTGGAGTCTGTTCTAACGATAGGAAAAATCTTTTCTTATAAGAAAATAACATCAAAGTAAAAATCACATTCTGATGACACAAAGTAGATTCTCCTTCCACTTTCCTCTCCAGTCAGCCACAGGTTTCTCAACTCTAAAATTGCGGTAATAATAATGCTGTCGTCATTGATTGTTGGGAGAGAGATGTGTTCATAGCTGTATAGCACTCAGAGTACTACCAGCTCCCAAATGCTGAGCAGTGTTAGCTACTCGTACTAGTATTATAATTCGTATTGAGTAATATAATATCTAATCACAGGGCTCAATCAAAAAAGTTGAGGTTTGAATTGTATATTATTTATGGATGGCTTAAGAGTTTAATATAGAACTTTGCTTTTTCTTTTCTTTCTGAAACTAGGAATTATATCCAGTTTCTATTGTGACATAACGGGATACCAGGACACCATGAAAATATTTTGTATTTGAGAAATCTAAGCTAGAGACTTTATTGAGCAGGCAGAGTTACCAAATCATAGTCAGGACTCAAACTCAGAGCTTCTGACAAATAGCTATAAACCAAGACAAACTATGATAAGGCCTAAATAATGGAGGGATATGTTCTATGATGGTTCAGATGAAGAAGGGGAGATATTTTATTGGAAGCTGGAATAAGGAAAAGGTGTCTGCTTGAAATTCTGTTCATTTGCCTAGATGCTTCTATAGATTGCACTGAATTATTCAGCCTTACTGTTTTGAGGTCCCAAATGACCATAGTAATTGTGCCTAGAGCCATTTCTTCCTAATCCAGTTAGAATTGGCCTCACCCTTTTCACTTAACATGGTAAATCAGGCTTAAAGCCTTTCTCTCTGTCTTAAAGGTGCCTGGGAATGTGTCCTAATTCAGAATAAGACTAACTTGCTACACATAGGCAACCCAGTTGTGATCGTCTGCTGTGGCCGCCAAACAAATCTCAATATATTTCAGGGTATAACTTACTGGCCTTAAAATCCTAGATCAGCCAAATTTTATTTTATTAGCCCTCTCTTTGGTACTCTTTGCCCTGTGTCAAAGGCAGAGGGGCTAAAAGTGCTTGGGCAATTTTTGGGCAATTTGGGATTATTGTTTCCCTGGCTGTCTTTTACCCTTAAAGACTAGTCCTGCATGCTCCCTGCAGAGAAGAGTTCTCTGATCACTCCCATTAATAAAATGATACATATAGTCTTGCTAATTCAAAATGAACATCACAGAACTAGGACCAGGGTGAGATGAGTGAGGCCCTCATCTCTGGCCTTAAACTTAAGCAGGTGCCACAAAATGCACTTATCAAGATAAATAATACTTAATGGAATATTAATTTTAAATCAATTTTAATGTGAAAAATCCATGATAAATACTATATCAAAGTTGCAAATGAATATGGAATCCAGTCCTACATTTCACAGCCCTTCCTTATTCACCTCACAGACTGCAGCCTATAGTTTACAGATTTTTTAAAAAATATTGCATTAAAGTATTTCTCTTGATTCCTGAGGGTTTTTTTTGGTATCTGTTACATTTTGCTCCAGTAGCACATGCCTCACTTTCCCTACCCTGGTCCAAATTAGGTTCTTAGTAATCTTGCAGTGGAGATGTCTAGATAAGTAGGTCCAACCCACTGCACATTTTTCATAACATCTCATAAAACTCGTGTTCCAGAAAAGCCCTGGTGTGGAAAATTCAGAGAATAAAGAATAATAGTGCCTATTCATTTTATGCTCTCAACAACCATATGAAGTGGGCACTTTTATTATGAACCCACTTAATGGATGAGAAAGAAGGAGCAACAGTAGTTACATCATTTACCCAGGATAAGAGAGCAAGGGACAAAGCTGGGTTTCAAACTCAGGTGGGCTGACTGGAGTGTCAGGAGGCAGAAATGATAGCCCATGTGGTCCCAGGAAGAGAGAGCAAGAACAATGGGATGTGGGAAGAGTATTTCCTATTGGCATTCTGGTTCCTAGTTCTATACTGTGTGAGGCCAGCTATACTCCTGTCCTTGGATTCCATGACATTTTTCTGTATCCTTTAAAGACATTTCCATCATAAATTTGTGCCTGCCCTCAAAAGACTCTTCAGTAAAAGAATAACTGGTTGAAATTTGGTTCTTCCAAAACTCTACCCTGACAATATCCATCTCTCTCTTTTTTTTTTCACTTGGATAATTCCATTAGAATTCATCATTTCAACAATTACTCCCATTTTCATTAAATAGTTACAATTTTGTCAATAGGCAGATTTACCATTACTTTTTAATTCTTAAAATAAATGTTTATAGAAGTACACACATACGCCCTTTTTTCTCAGCTAGATTGTAGTTGTGTTGCATTAGCTTTCTGCCCATGGTATCCGGTTGTGTTGTGTACACAGGTGTTATACAATAAATATTTTAGAAAGTACAAAATACATCTCTTGACTATTTTTATTTTTACCGAGATACAAGGACAAACATCTCCAACACTTTTAATATGCAACCATATATTATAAGCATAAAAAGATGTTCGCTTTCTGTGCTGTTAACCCTGAAATAAACAAGTCTGAATTACGAGATGCTGTAATTCCTCAGAGAGCCACCGATGGCAATAGAAAACATGAGTGCAAAGCTCAAATGGTTTGTGGGTTCACCAGAAACTCAACTTGAAATTATGGCTCAATAATTCAGCTTTCTCCTATGAGGTTCTTTTATTTTTAATTTTATATCCTACCTAGATCGGAGTACCTAGCACATAATATACACAGACAAAATCAAATGGGGCCTAGAAAAAAATTAAGTATTCATAAATCCATTTTAACTGAGTAGTCTGGGAAATTATTTTATTTTTATAACCTGTGCAGTGCTGTGTGAGTCTGCATTTGTTTTGGACTGTATTCCTGAAGTTGTGTTTTGGAGCAAGCGATGGACATGTACTAAAAATACCAACGCACATTTCCGAACCCACTTTATGAATTTCCATATCCTCAAGGTTTACCAAGTCCAAAATAATCATATCAAAGCCCAGCTGGCAAAAAAACATGATCTTAGGAAGAATTACTGGTGATTCTAATGCAGATCCTAACTGCTAGAGATCATTGAATGGCCATTGCTTGAAAAAATATTTAAAATTACTGTGCTGAGTCATACTTAAAGCCTATGAAGAAGTCTGTTTTCTCTCTATTCATGCAAAATTCCAGGAAAAATCTTAGCTATGTCCTCTGCGATATCACCCTTAAAGGGTCAGAAATGTATCCTTCTAAAATCTAGCATACCTCCATTAAATTTCTGAGCCTCAGTTTCTTCATCTGTAAATTGGCCATGACAGTATTGATTTTGAAAGAGTATTGTGAGAATTTAATCAGTTAATGTATAAGGGTATATTGACCGTGTTATAAATGTACAATGTTGCAGTTTTTATTATTTATGATTTTACTCTGAGTTTATTTTTGTCAATAATGTAACTAAATCTTCTTTGAAACTGTATTATGAAACTTTACTTAACATCTTTGGGGTTAACCAAGGTATCCTCAGGTTTATTACTTGCTGTATAAGAAGGACTGGTTTCGAAAGTCAGCCTTTCAAGTTTCAGAAGGTAAATTTTATTCACTGTTTACTACTGTCTGGCTAAAAATGGGCTTTGTTTTCCCTTATCAGCATTTTTTCATGACTGGGATTTCCTGGGTCATGGTGCAGTTTTGTGTCCCTCTGGAAATACTTTTCCTTTGGCTTGATTACTGCAGCCCTTACCTTTTATTCAACTGTGACTTTTCCTTCAAGATCAAATGTAAGCATCAATCACCTATTCAGAAAGACATTTTGCAACCTCTTGCCCTCTAACTAAGGATTCCTGTCTTATTTTCACTCTTCATTTGTCTGACCTTCCAACTAGAATCTAAGTTCCTTGATAACTGCACTATTTCATTCAATTCTGTAGCCCTTAGTATAGGTCAATGCCCAGATTTCATTTAACTGAATGAATGGAAAAAATGTGTAAGATGTATCAAAAAAAATGTAATAGAGTGCTTAGTTTTCACAGTCACTTGGCTACTCCCTTTTTTAAAATAGAACATCTTGGAAGATTTTATTACTAATGGCTCTGTGCCGAATGCGATCCTGATTGCCTACAAGGATGAATGTAAAACCCAGAGGTGCCAATGGGACTCTAGGCACCAGGAGAATCTGACTTAGTCCTGTTATCAATAATAGCAGCAGCGATGGGAATGAAGCACGAAAAAATATTTAATATTGTCAGTTTCTAAAAATAAGCAGATAACAAAATCCTTCCAGGTGTTTATCGATTGTTTTGTTGTGATGAATTCAGATATGCTACAAGTGGACATGTTCCGCAATTTTGGATATTGGCTAAATGTTAGAACAACAGATAGCCTGTGGATGGCTTGATATACATTCTTATGTCAACCAGCAGCTGTTCAGTTTATATAAAATTATAGAAAATTTTCATTCATGTTACGGAAATCTATCAAAGCAAAAACGTAATGTGAAATTTCAGAGTATGTGATGCACAAATATTTTTGTAGAGTCTCTTTTAGGAACTTTTCTTAGGTGTAGATTATTTTTTCTAAAAAATATTCAAAACAACACAAAGGCTGTAGTCACTGGAAATTTTTGTCCTACGTGTAATGAAGAATATTATGTTTGACACTAACAAGCTGAAGCAGCTTTATATTTATTTCTAATCTGATTTATGTTTTTATAGATATAACATATGCAAAAGGTTTGTAATTAAAATGCTAAAATTGTGCCAGCTACATTTAATACTAGTGTTATTTAAGATCATACTTCTCGATCAGATATGAGTTTACCAAAATATAAAAAGAACCAACAGCAGCATCTTCCTTGATGTACTTTGGGCGTATGTCAATGATATTAATCATCTGAGACATCATGGACCAAATGTCTAATAAACAACTCTGCCAAATTCATAGGATTTAAAAAACTGGAATTTCCAGAGGATAGGGTGACAGCTTGGTTTACAGCATAGTTTGTCATTATGTGTACCTGATCGTGGTTTTTACTTATTTCTCATATCTGATAGTTGGCCAATGACAACTAGAAACCATTTGGATCTCATTTGTTTTTTCATATACGATATTTATAACCTACCTGAAGATAGGTGGAAGACAGCTCTGGATAGTCTTTTATCTACCCACTCGGTTAATCTGAACAGTACTTTTTTTTTCTGTATATATAATCTATGACTTAGTGATTCCAGAGAAATGGTATGCATTGTATGTTTAAAGATTATGTATTTAAATTAGGACGTGGCCAGGTTACTGCCCTTATTATCTATTTTTTATAGTTAATAATATCCAATAAATATGATGGAGTACCAGTGCTCAAGAAAGCTCTCAAAAAATAGAGTATCAAATCTAGAATAAGGGAATTTGTGCTTCTTCATTAATCATAATCATAATTTAACTAGCTTGAGAAATCTGGAATTGAGTTTAATTCTAAAGTTTAGGAGCATGGAAGTCAGCTTTGAATGCTTTCCAAACATCCATAGACCATAGATTTGTAGAATGGAAATGCTATTCCTTATGTAAAGGATACCCCAGCTGTCAATCAGTCCCAGTCATGCTTATCTTTAAGAAAAAATCATCCCAGTCATTTAGAACCAGTAACAACTTCCAGTGGGAAATTTCATAACTTCAACACAAGCCTAATCAGCAAATCCCCAGCCACGAATAAATAATTCTGGTTTAGTATCTTGAAAATGAAACCATCACCCAGAACATTTCATTTCTTATTGTCCATTTGCAGTCTCATTCCAGCCAAAGTTACGGGATTTGGGGGTGGCACATTTTTAGAGTCTAGGGAGGTATTTACATGTTCTGTTGTTCATTGTAGCAGAACATTTCTGTATTTCTCTAAAGATTATGTACACAGTCTTTAAGAGCATTTTGGAAAGAGCAGGAACCTCAAACTCACATGTTTTTCATTACTTTCCAGCTGCTATTTCTTAGACTGTCAGAAGAAGGATAATAACTTGAAGACTATCATTCTGTGCTTTGCTGAAAGGGACGATGGGGTTGCCACCAAATCCCTAATTGAGACCAAATTAGAATAAACAGTTGTTAAGTTCTCCAGCCTAATTGTGAATGGTGTGTATTTGACATTCGCTAAGATATAAATTAAAATAAAAAGAGCATTTTCAGAGGCATTGGAGGAGCTTTGCATTAATGATGGCCTCCCTTGCCCTGCTGAAGGTTTGCATTATTCATAATGTCATTATCAGGACTATTCAGTGCTGAATGATTTGTTCACCCAGAAATTGTACAGCCTGACCAGATAAGTAATATCTGTAGTTTGTGTTTATTCTTCTGACTGCTTACTCCGGTATGGCTTCTTTTATCTCTGTTGTGAGCTTACTTACTGCTGCTCAGCAGGATGTACCATCAGTGACATAAGCTTTATTCATTTACAGATGCAGAGCGCTGCATCAAAGTATTAAATCCTGCAAATGTGAGGAAAACTCAAAGGCTTTAATCCTTGGACTGGCAATCATCATTGTACCACTGCCATATGTCAACGCTGAAGTGAAGTTTCCAGTCTGCGCGCAGTCAGGCAGGCATGCGGGCTTGTGCTGCCTGCTTGTTTGTTTAAGATAGAGTCTTCCCCGCCACCTCAGTAACTTTGCCATTCAAACCCTCTCATCTGCACAGAACGAAGTAACCAGAGTCACACAATGAAATGCCAACGGGTCCTTTCAGAACTGATTGGTCTATTTCATAACTCTTTTCTTATTCTAATTAAACTTAGGAGAGAACTATGTTTTAGCATCTTGGGCTATGGAAAGACAAGGAATGGCAGGAGGGAGTCAGAGCATTTAGAAAGCTCTCTGCTGTGAAAGCAAGGTTTAAAGGTCTACAGGGCTTTTTTGTTTTTTTGTTTTTTGTTTGTTTCCCCAGCAAAGAGATCATCTTTTGAAATCTTCTTCATCAGCTCCCCTCTACACATACCAATTTCAGTTTTATAACACCCCTTGCTGTGCATCTCTTGGCAGGAAACTTGCCCATCTTGCAGAGTCTTGCATGAATAATTCATTTAAGTGTCATGCTGACTCTCAAAAGCCTGGATTACTGCTTTGGAGGAAATGTTTAATAGGAATCTTCCAAACAATCCAAAATATAGTTCCAAGTGCTGTGAGTCCTATCTCTTTGAAGGTCTGAATGCAATGAAAGAATGAATGTGCTGAAAACCCAAACACACCTGAGGCCGTTCAACCTGTGTCTCCTTGGATGGTAACCTCACAATGAAGGTTAGTGTTTTAAGCTAGGATCACTGCTCCTCAAACCCATGATTCTTAAATACCGGGTTTCAGTTGAAGACATTGGCACAGTTACTTTTTATTAGATCTTGAGTTTTCAGCCACTCTTAGATAATATCAAAGGCTCTTGGAGAACCAGGCAGACAAACAGCTGAGAGAAAGTACTGAGTTGGCTGTGGGCAAAAAACTCTATACAGAGCAGCCCTTGTGATCTCCTGCTTTTACCCATTGGCATTGTTCTTCAAAGTGTAGTCCTAGTCTGGCTGTCAGCCAAACTAGAGTATTCAAAAATCTTCTTTAGACTCAGAATCTTACCCTTTTAATCCCTGTCTGGTCATTTCATTGTATCTCTTCACATTTACTCTTCCTTTCCCCCAGAAAGCCTTTCTTTGCAGTTCCATCGAAGCCTACCTTCAACAAAGTCTTTAAAATATTCCTATTGCCCTGTGAAGGACTGATGGCCTAAATTTTAGCCCACTCTCACTCTCCCAAGATGATTTGCATTTTAAATCAAGAAAAGCATTACGAACTTGAAAATACCCTCAGTTGAGGCTTTTATTTTATTTTATTTTTGCTAAATGACTTTGAGAATGACAAAAGTAATACTTGCTCATTGTAGAAAAACAAAACAGATAAAGCAGAAGAAAGAAAAAAAATTTAAGTAGTAATCACCAAAAACATCTTGACATTATGATATATTAATCTGTATTCATATTTTATATCTATATATTGATCTATCTATAGGTCTATAGATCTATATGTCCATGTATATCACTTTACAAAGATGAAATAATCTATAGCAGAATTTCAAACTGGTGGAATTCCAGAGGAGTGTCTACTCCATAGGTGTGCCCTATCTAGCTCATTGGGTTTTAAATTGTTTCACAGAGCCCTGCAGATTAGTTGGAGTTTGAGTTAGATATCATTTTTTGCGTTGTTTTGCCCTCAAGATCTATGACACTTTTTTCCACTGTTCTTTTCCTCTTGAGGCTAACTTGAATGTATTATATTAATAGGCACCCTTACGCTCTGGCTTCCCATTGGGTTCAGCCAATGAGAGAATCAGCAGGAGCTCATCAGGGGAGAAGATAGTGAGTTTCAGGTATTCATTCTCTCAGTTTCTCTCTTGGGAGGAGCCATTAATAGCATTCCCCTATCTTCTTCGGGCCTAAGGGTAGTAGCAACTTCTCAATTTAGTTGTTATTAGTGCAAAGCAGGCTATCCCAAAATATAGTGATTTAAAACTACAATCATTTATTTGCCACAAGATTCTGCAATGTTTGCAGGGCTTGGTAGAGAAGGCTTCATGACCAGTAGAGGATTTACTTCCAAGAAGTCTCCCTCACATGGATGGAAAGTTGGTACTATCTATGGGCTTGGAATTCAACTTGGACTGAGGGCCAGGTGGCCTAGATTCCCCTTCACAGAGGCCTCTTCAGGGCTGTACTGCTTGAATTTCCAAAATTCCTAACATGGTTACTGGGTTCCAAGAGCAAGCTTCTCAGAGAAAGCCAGGCATGTAAATGGCATCACCTTTCATGATGCAGCCAGGGACATTGCATAGCATCATTATCTACCATAGTCACAGATGCTCCCAGATTCAAGGGAAGGGAACAGGGACAGCACCTCTCAGTTAGAGGAATCAAAGGGATACTGTATAAAGAACCTGGGATGAGAAATATTGTAGCCATTTTTTTTAATGCAAAGTATCGGAATGTTTCAGACAATTATTAACTTTAGGTGTTGTGCTATCTTTTGGGTTTCCTTATACCCTGTATATGCCTTTTAAATAAACTCTACTAAATTATCTTCACATTACCAAATTTGAAGATGCCATATTTTCCTGCTGGGACAGTACCCAGTAAGGGCTGAAAATGGATGAGTGCACGGAAGGTAGGGGAAGATGGTTTCAGTTAGCAAGGTGCCAGGAACTAACCTCAACCTCAACTACTACAGTACTCTCTTAATTTTAATAATATATTTTGTACTTCATAAGATCTCATTTGAATAAATTGTCCTTCTGGTAGAAAAAACATTTTACACCACTGTTTGGGTCTTTGAGCACATTGGTACCGCTTCTCCAGGTTGTTTCCTACCTACTCTAGTAAGTCTTAATCAAAGCCTTTACTAGTCTGTGCTTTTTGCCATGAAAGCTTATTCTTTCTCCATGGTTAATCACCAGTTATGTACAAAGCATGTGCAGTATTCAGTGCGCTGTCAGATGCTCTAAGAAAACATTATTATCGCTAAATCCCCAGCCTCTCCATTTTGATAGTTACGGTGTCATTAACCTCAGACTTGAGTGGTCTGTTCAAACAGGGGACTCATACAAGAATAGCTTTTTTTTTTTATAAAGGTTCAGTGGTTCAACAGGACCTTTTATCTTTTTCTGCTATACATTTGTCCTCAGATGAAGCCCTCCAAATGGCTATTGACTCCACAAAAGGAAATAAGATGGCAAGAGCTAGGATATATTCTACTTGTGAAGACAAGTAGAATAGAAGGGAGTTGCTGCCCTGTTCAGCTGGTGGAACTGAATCCTCCTTTAAAATAAAAATAGAAAACATCAGTATTTTGGCTAGGAAGGAATAAGGTGAAGATTATACCTTTTTTCCTCTTTTTTTTCTTCTGGCTTTCAAAGCTTTTTCCTATGTGAAACAGAAGGCAGTAGAATTGCTAAAGACCATGAAGCAGAAATAAATGAAGAGCTGTAAGTCACTGGAAAATTTAAACCTTGGGTAATTATGCATGTATTTGTCTATTTTGAATTGGACAGTAGAGACAGAGTCACAATAAATTATAACACAGAACAGCAATCTCCATAATCCCTTCAATTAAAAAAATGCCAGTTTTAAACTTAATCACTAATCTTCTTGGTTAGAATAACCAATACTCTTTTCCCATTGCCCCCTGCAGTATTAGGGTAGAGTGGCCCCCTTAGGTCATTGTGCTAGTCAGGGTCCAGCTGAGAGACAAAAACCACGCCAGTTATTTTAATAGAGAGAATGTAACATAAAGAAATGCTAACCATGTATAAAGTTGTAACTGGGTAACTGAAGAGGCAAAAAGGGAAACTCAAGTATCATGGAGATGGTAACCGCAGAAGCAGCTGCCACCACGGAGGGCTGGGAAAACAGGGAGAAGGTTGGAATCACTGCAACTTAGAAGCTTGGAAGAAAAGCCCTGTGGAACAGACACACAGACTTCTAAGGAGAGATACTGAACATCTGCTACTGGTCCTCTCCACAGGGACACAATGAGGCTGGTTCTACAGGTGCTGAGGCAACTGTATAATAGAAACAGAGATGATCCAGAGTGGAGATGCACAGCTCAGGTGATGGGCACAAGAACAGGAAGCCCACACAAAGCAAACAGGAAGGAGCAAGTCCATTTTTTTGTCCCCTAGCCTTCCATCACTTTCCATCACCCCCCCACCCCCCGTCCCCCCCCCCACCCCCCCGAGAAGGAAGAGCCAGTGAGCACCTGGCAGAGTCCCAGCTCTAGCATCACAAAGCTGAGTGGAAAAGAATGGGTTTGGACCACAGCTTAATAACTGGTAGAACCATTCCTTGTAAAAATCAGTGTCTGTATTAGTTATTTACTGCTGCATAAAAATTAACGAAAAACTTAGTGACTTCCAAAAATCCCCAAATATTTATGACCTCAGTTTTTATGGGTCAGGAATCCAGGTGTAACTCAGCTGGTTGCTTGGCATTGGGGTCTCTCACAAGGCTGTAATCAAGGTGTTGACTGTGCCTCTCTGGTCATCTCAAAGCTCAGCTGAGCACATCCTCTTCCAAGTGATTTGCAAGGCTGTTGGCAGGCCTCAGAAGATCCACTTCCAAGCTCACTCAAATGGGTGTGGCAAGCCTCATGTCCTTGCTGGCTGTTGGCTGAAGACTGTAGAGAAATACTTTCCCTTTCCACTGGGGGAGTGTTTCTATCCTGCCGTCTCCAGTCTTGATATGGATGTATATCCAGGCGATGGCCTTCTGATACAGAAAACTGATGTACCACTCTATCCTTCCTGCTCAGGTTCCTGCCATAAAAATGACCAAACCAAAGCGTGTCAAGCTTTTTCTTGAAAGCGGAATCTTGAGTAAATGAGAAAGAGATAAGAGGGAATGATTGCAGACAATTCATTGCAGTGTTGATGGTGACAGTCAAAGCAATGTCATGACTCCTCCCTAATTCCCTTCATAGCCTCCAGAAATCCCTTGCTACTACTTCTAGCAGATTCAGCGAGAAATACTTCTTCTCCAACTCACTCCTAGAGATATTTTTCTACTAGATCCATTTCGCTAAAGATAATAATTTTTGGTACTCATCGCTCTCCTTAAAAACTGTAAATAATAAACCAGAGCATAATTTTAGTGTTTTCCATTTTTTCCTCACATATGAGATTAATTGCTGCGAGTGCAGGTAGATTTATTACAGTAAGATTTTTTTTTTCTAAGTGTTTTATCCTCTCCTATAGATTCTTTTAAGTTTCTTGGAGTATATGTGATATTGATAAAGAAATCTTTAATTAAGACTATTCAGTTCTTGGTAAGCCATGTAAATTATTTTCCCTGTACATTTTAGTTGAATAAATCTGATAATTAGATATCAACAGAAAAATTGTCTACAGCCTTATTTATTGGAAATTTATTATGCTTCTTATATGATAGGGGATAATGTAGCCTAGTCTCAATCTCATATATACACAAGAAAGCCTTTGGCAGGCTTGTAATTTCCTCCATAAACGGCCTTTAATTGTGCCTGAACTCAAACTGGTATAAAGGAGATAGGAACACTACATTTGTTGAATATTTACTATGTACCAACCTGTTGAGGTTGATGCTTTTCAAAAATTATCTCATATGACTTTTCCCCTACATGCCAATCACATAGATGATATTGTTCTCATTTCTTATTTTAACAATGAGAAAACTGATATTATAAAACTTATGCAAAGGTGCACATAAAATAAATGAGGTAGGCCAGACTTGAAGCTAGAAAAATCTCCTTCAAAAAGTTTAAATCCCAGGGCCCTCACCAGTGTTGGAACCACTGCTAGCCTTTTTTTTTTTTTTAACAAATTCACTTATTTATTTATTTAATTGGCTGTGTTGGGTCTTCGTTGCTATGCGTGGGCTTTCTCTAGTTGTGGCAAGCCAGGGCTCCTCTTTGTTGCGGTACACAGGCTTCTTATGGCGGTGGCTTCTCTTGTGGTGGAGCATGGGCTCTAGGCGCGTGGGCTTCAGTAGTTGCAGCACGCAGGCTCAATAGTTGTGGCTTGCAGGCTCTGGAGTGCAGGCTTAGTAGTTGTGGTGCATGGGCTTAGTTGCTCCGAGGCTGTGGGATCTTCCTGGACCAGGGATAGAACCCGTGTCCCCTGCATTGGCAGGTGGATTCTTAACCACTGCGCCACCAGGGAAGCCCCTAGGCCATTTTTTGTCTTCGTGCTTAGAAGGAAACAATGCTTCCTCCAGGTGGACGAACCTTGTGGATACATGTCTTGGTAAGAGGACTAAACATTTGCATGAAGTAGAGAAAGGCACCTTTTCTTCAGAGAAGATGCAACTCTGAGCCAGGGCACGCGGCTTGGAGAAGAGGACATGGTTTGATTTGACCTCCAGGCTTATCCTCGGATGGGTCCCCTTGGGTGGAGTACAGTCTACGCAACTGACTATGATGATCTTGTCTTAACACCTCTGCCGAAAAAAAAAAAAAAAGTCCCTGTCTAAGATCTCTCCTTTATTCAGATTTTAGCATTAAGTACCACATAATTTTTTGCCCTAACATGTTTGTCTCCTCATTTCTCTATTATGTAATAATGCCAATTTTATAGTAAATTAATGGGCTCCTGCTATATAAAAAAAAAAATTATCCCAAAACTTAGCATCCTCAAATAACAAGCATTTATTATGTCCTACAGATTCTGAGGGTCAGAAATCTTGGAGCTGCTTAGCTAGGTAGTTGTGGCTTAGCATCTCTTGTGAGGTTGTAATCAAGCTGCCAGTCGGGGAATCAGTCATCTGGAGGTTTACTCCAGCTGGAGGATCTAAGCTCACTCTGATGGCCACTGACAGGGCTTCAGTTCCTCACCACAGGCGCCTCTCCCCAGGACTACTCATGACAAAGCTTCCCCCAGAGTGAGTGACTAAAGAAAAGCAGAAAGATAACAATCATGGTGGAAGCTGCAGTGACTTGTATAATATGATGTCAGAAATAATTAATGTACCATTCCTTCTGCTGTATTCTTTCTACTGGTCACACAGACCAACCCAGGTACAAAGTAGGAATCACTGGGGTCTGTCTTGGGGGGTGGCTACCACATGAAGCTGAGACTCAGGGCCTCCTTGTCTGTGTCAACAGACTGAGGAAATGAAAATGGCTGATATTCAGGTTGACCCTCAGCAATACGTGTGTCAACTGGCTTTTATTTTGACCAAGAGGATGTTTGTTCTGAATCTTCTAGGCTAGGGTTTGACCAGTTGTTAAGTATTTTTAATACCATTCCTAGTATTTTTAATACCATTCCTAGAAATAGGTATTATTATTATTCTCATTTCACAGATGTTGAATGTGAGGTTTGTAGACCTTTATTTCTCCCTTGAATAAATGCCATAACCAAGCTTGGAACCCAAGAACTTTCAATAATCATACTATCACACCCTTTACTATATTCAGTTTTAACTTCAGTCAATCACTTATGAAAGTAATCTGGCATCACACCAATACAACATGTTTCTACATGGATAAGTTCCAGTAACATATTAAATATAAAAGGCTCTTTCAAAGCTAACTTGATGTTCAAAATCCAAGGAAGAGATTTTATCATTATATGGGTCAGAGGCTCATTTCACCCTTGTGTTCGAAGAGCAGAGCCCATGCTTCAGGTAAAGAGCTTATCTCATTTTGAAGACATCCTACATTATTGTTCTCTTTCTGGCTTATGTAACATTTGAATTTAAGTTTTAAGGAAATAACCTTCTCCCCAGATATTTAGCTTATGCATGTCATTTCCATAGGGGTGCACCGAGAGTGATGAGCGTGGGGGTTCCATATATTTGTATCCTCCTCCTACAAAAAAAACACAGTTCTGTTTATTAAAATTATCAGATAAAACTGGTACACACACACACAAAATGGCAACCTGACTGAACCTTCCTATTTTCAAATAGATACTGAGCGTATTGTTTATGTGCTGCCTGAGAGCTGGGTTTGAGCTTATCCAAGAGCAGTAAATGACAAAAAAATACTGTACAAGAAAATAATTGGTAAATGTGATCCCTTTAGTTTTAAACTATGAAATTATGCATAGGAAGAATAAATGCAAGTTATTAAAAGCCACCATTTTAAATAGTCCCAAATTTAGGCAACATTTGTCAAGGCCAAGTGAAACTGAAGCTAAGGCAGTTACCCGAGTATGAGTTTAGGGCCAACCTCCACACGTTTCTGTTGTTTGTCAGTACTAACTATGCCCAGCCCCCCAGTATATCAGGATCTCTTTGGCTCTACAGTAATGTAAATTAAGACAAAACCTATTTGATTTGCATAAGCTTTGGATATTTGATTAGCCACATGGCATTCCCCAAGCTATGGAAATCAGGCTCTGTCCAGGGTCAGGTCTAAGAAAAATAGGCTAGCACACTATTTTAATAAGCTCACACATTTTAGTATTATCTCAAGTCTGCTTTCATTTTTCCCATTTCCTGCCTAATAACCACTCCACAATGAAAAGCATGGGAGTTGAGGTTCAAACCCTCCATCTTTTTTTCAGGAGAAATCTTATTTAATTAAGTCATAAGTAAACACTGTGGTCTATGCCATACCACAATAAGCTACCACAAACATCTAATATATTATTCCTGTCTCCACCTATGCCTTAGTGGTTGTTCCTGGATGCATGGTCCTGGGGCTTCTTATATCACAAAAGTCTTCTAATTCAATTATTTGTGAAGGAAAGTATCATAGGAAAGTCTTTGTGGAAATGTCAAGTTAGAAGTGTAGAAGCTGAAGTTTTCTGTCTGAATTCAACTTCAATTAGATTTTAATATCTGATTTCCCTCTGATTATTAATATTACTTCACACAAGTAAAAAAAAACTCGTCCTGCGTTACCCTTGCTCGCTCTGTATATCCATCCTCAAATCTGCCGTCATGCCACATTCTTTACTGTCTTTGTAGATAAGCTCTTAATCAAAATGTTATTCCACCCTTAAAAGTGTAACATTCCTAAACTAAGTTTATAAAATCAGAACCTTCTTCATGCCAGCTTTGTAAATCAGAATCTTCTTAACCTCAGTGTGTTCTGCACCATGAAGGAAAAATGGAAAGGGAGGTTTGAAAATTTTAATAAACCCCTCCCTTGGCTTCTTCTAATGATAAGTTAAGATTATATGTTACTTCATGAGACAGTTATCTATTGACTCAACTTCTGTGAAATGTTTTCTGGATAACACATAAAGTGGACCTCTCTTGAGGAAAAAGGTACATAATTCTTTATATTTAAATCGTCATATGACATTAAGGAATTAGTGAATTTACAAACCATAAGTGGAATAACTGTGGTATAAATGAATGTTGCTGCTGCTTAAGTTTTGACCATCTTTATAGTAATTGAATTAAATCAGTCTCTTTTTCCTTTCAGAGCAAATGGATTTGAATTTTTTTCCTCCAACTTGAGTTGCTAGTAGCTACCAATAGTGCTGTAATGAGGATTTTCAAATCATCTGAAGTTATTGGAAAGATTGTTATAACCAACTAAGGATATCTGTCATGAGTTCAAGAGGGAGAAGTGGTTAGCATATATTTTGCAAGACATTTTGCTTTCCTCGTGTGTATATAAAGTCATAGAGCAAGACTGAATCATTTTTCCTATTATCTAACTATGGGACTCAAGGGAAATATTTCCCATACTTATGGAATTAAAAGTGTCTGTGCTAGTGTTTGGGGAATGCAAACTTTCCAAAACTTCCCCAAGTGATTCTAATGAGGGGCCAAGTTTGGGAGCTATTACTTTAAGAACCAGAGTTAAATCAAACATATTCTGCAGTTTAGAGGTAAGTGGTAAGCAGTGAGTTGAGTATATGCATGTATGTGGCGGGTGGGAGGGGGCAGTACAGGAAAACAAGCAATCGGATTCTTGTTTCATGACAGACACAAAGGATCACTGTTGTGCTTTGCTTTTTTTTTTTTTTTTCTTTTTTTTTTTTTTTTTTGCATGTGTGTTTTTGTTATTCTGAAGACAAATTCAGGGGAAAACAAAAAATAAATATAGACTTGTCCAGGAAAATAAGAACGAGGTAGAGTATGATCTCCATTAGGGTCATAGATCCCTCTTGTTTCTCTTTAATTTAGAATAGCTCACCTGCCTTTAGATATAGTGGAAGTGGAGAACTCTGGAAATTGTTTTGAAATTCATTGAGTTACCTGATAATTGCCTCCAGTTTCCTTCACAATCAGATTGTGGCGACCTAACCATAATATACTTCCTGGTTGAGTGATTCCCAACAATACTTGCACTGCTTTCTCTTAATACTGTACAATATTAACACAGACCATAGTGACTTATAAATAAGGAAACACATGAATTCCTTTACCTCTTCTCATATATTTAAAGAATTTATTAGTTTCTAAATCCATGGGGCAATAAATATCTAAATGTTTTCACAAACATGTTTCTCTCTCTCTCTCTCTCCCCCCCTCCCTCCCCTCACTTTCCTCTCTCACACACACATGCTATATAGCTATTTCTGTTAATGTATTCTAATAAAGGAAAACTTTGAAAAAGTCTACAGGAATTAAAGTTTCTCAAGATGAATCACGATCTAATGATTAAAAATAACTGTTTTGTAACATGCAAAATTATAACATATTGCGAAAGATAATTGAAATTCCTGCATATGCCTAGGATATTAATATTTTTCCCTGCTTTTTTCTAATTAGATCGATGTGGGTATTTAAAAATCTGCTCCCCACATGTGCTGAAGGATGCCAGGTTTTTCCTGAGTCCTTCTGCCAGCTCAGATACTGTGTTTGAATATGTCTTCTATTTCAGTGATAGTATATACACATGTGATATTTTAACATCACTGGAACATACTGGTGTGCTGGAGACGTGGGCACAGATGTATAAACATGCTATCATTATGAGAAAATAATTCATTTACTGGGCACATTCATCTTCCTATTGACAGTAGTGGCCCTTACAATCCAATCTGATTCATATTCTCATCATTTACCTGCCAAAACTGATAGGCTCCCAGAACATGGAGAAGTTTTGAGGTGCTGCATGTTTGTGTCCCCCAAATTCATATGTTAAAACCTAACTCCAGCATGCTGGTATTTCTAGATGGGGAGGTTAGAAGGTGCTTAGGTTGTGAGGGTGGAGTCCTCATGAACTGGATTAGTGCCCTTATGAAGAAAGCCCAGAGATCTCCCTTGCTTCTTCCACCATGTGAGAATACAGTGACCAAATAGCCATCTCTGAACCAGAAAGTGGGCCCTGAACAGATACTGAATCTGCTGGCACCTTGATCTTGAACTTCCCAGTCTTCAATACTGTAAAAAATGAATTTCTGTTATTTAAGCCACACAGCCCATGGTTGTCTGATATAACAGCTGGAACAGATTAAGAGAAGTACAGACTTTCTTTTAGAGCCAGTTCTCTAGAAGCAGAATCTGACCCAGGGATTTGGATGCCCTTGACCAATTGAGGGAGGGTGCTCAAGACGAAAGATGTGAGGTTAGCAAGATAGGAAGGGGATGGGATCAGCAAGAGGTGGCTTCACCTTGAGGCAAGAGGGTCAGCATTTGGTGTCCCCACTTTATTCGTGTGCTAGTACTGCCTTCACAAAATGCCACAGGTTGTAAATGTAAGGCCAGACACTATAAAACTCCTAGAGGAAAACATAGGAAGAACACTCTTCGATATAAATCACAGCAAGATCTTTTTTTGATCCACCCCCTAATGGAAATAAAAACAAAAATAAATAAATGGGACCTAATGAAACTTCAAAGCTTCTGAACAGCAAAGGAAACTATAAGCAAGACGAAAAGACAACCCTCAGAATGGGAGAAAATATTTGCAAATGAATCAACAGACAAAGGATTAATCTCCAGAATATATAAACAGTTCATCCAGCTCAATATTGAAAAAAAACAAAAATCCCAATCAAAAAATGGGCAGAAGACCTAAATAGACATTTCTCCAAGACATACGGATGGCCAAGAGGCACATGAAAAGCTGCTCAACATCACTAACTATTAGAGAAATGCAAATCAAAACTACAATGAGGTATCACCTCACACTGGTTAGAAAGGGCATCATCAGAAAATCTACAATCAGTAAATACTGGAGAGGGTGTAGAGAAAAGGGAACCCTCTTGCACTGTTGGTGGGAATGTAAATTGATACAGCCACTATGGAGAACAGCATGGAGGTTCCTTGAAAAACTAAAAATAGAGTTACCATATATCCAGAGAACACCCACAGCTGGGCATATATGCAGAGAACACCGTAATTCAAAAAGACACATGCACTCCAATGTTCGTTGCAGCACTATTTACGATAGCCAGGACATGGAACTACCTAAATGTCCATCAACAGATGAATGGATAAAGAAGATGTGGTACATCCATAGAATAGAATATTACTCAGCTGTAAAAAGCAGTGAAACTGGGACATTTGTAGAGACATGGATGAACCTAGAGACTGTCATACAGAATGAAGTGAGTCAGAAAGAGAAAGACAAATATCGTACACTAACAGATATATGCAGACTATAGAAAAATGGTACAAATCAACCAGTTTGCCAAGCAGAAATAGAGACACCAATGTAGAGAACAAACATATGGACACCAAGTGGGGAAAGTGGGGAGGGTTGGGGAGGGATGAACTGGGAGATTGGGATACCAAACTGTACACTCTAAATATATGCAGTTTATTGTATGTTAACAGTATCTCAATAAAAGTTCTTAAAAAAAAAAAGTTAAGAAAAAATGCCACAGGTTGAGTGGCTTAAATGACAGAAATGTATTGTCTCATAGTTCTGGAGGCTAGAAGTCCAAGATCAAGGTGCCAACAGGGTTGGTTTCATCTGAAGACCATAAGGGAAGGATGTGGTCCAGACCTCTCTCCTTGGTTGGCACATGGCCGCCCTCTTGCTGCCTCTTCACATGGTGTCTCTCTGTGCACTTGTGTCACTGGTGTCTCTTTTTATGTCCAAACATCCTCTTATTTTAAGGACACTAGTCAGATTGGATGAGGACCTACCCGAAGGGTCTCATTTTAATGAATCACCTAATTAAAGGCCCTTTCTCCAAATATAGTCATGTTCTGAGGTACTGGGATTAGGGCTTCATTGTATGAATGTTGAGGGTAATGAACATTTCAGTCTATAACATACATCGATCTGTCAGTCAGTGGCTGTAGGCCACCTCTGTGGCCACCTTATGGGTGTCTCTGGAAAGCACTTGGACCAGGTGGAGGCTGGATTGAGGTACTGTCTGAGAAAGGGAGTCTGGGCAGAGCACGCATTGTGTCCACGGCCAAAATGATCACAAATAGCTATAGCTAATGTTTCCTGAGCTTTAATAACATATTTCATCAATTTTAGGACCCCACCAATTATAAAATACACTATTATGTGACGTACGATAAAGAAAGAAAAAAACAATGCCCAAGATGGGGGTCTAATAGAACACCTCCACATAACGCGGGAACACCCAAGAGCTAATTCTTCAGTGTCAGAGCAAATGAGTAAAAAAGCCACTAGGCAGGAAGGGGTAATAAGGGACTTTCATATTTCAACCTTGGCACAGGATGAAAGGAAGCAAAAGACAACTCTCCTAAGAGAAACACAAGCTCTTAGTACCATGAATATTTTACTTGCATTCATGTCACCAGGATGGTCCAGAAATCTTGAGCAGACACTTAAAAGTGCTCTCAGATGTGTGGTGCTTCCAAATGACTGGCAGAAACAAATACAAATCTGCCTATACAGTCAAGTAAGGTGCCACTGATTACAAAACATCTCCTCCAAAAATATAAAGTAACGCTAATGATAAAGATAGATGAATTTTGGTATATTCCAGGGCTCATTCTCTAGGGGTTGATAAGTTATAGTCCATGGCCCAGATGTGGCTGCCACCTTTGTTTTGTAAATAAATTTTATTGGAACATGGCCACACTCATTCATTTATATAGTTAGTCTGTGGCTGCTTTTGTGTAGCTGATTCATTGCAACAGAGACCGTATGGTTTACAGAACCATAAAGAGATATTATCTGATCCCTTATAGAAAAGGTATGCCAACCCCAATGAACTTCCACCTATTAACTTTTTAATTTTCAAAATAATCTTGTGGTAGGTAGTGCTTTATCCCCATTTTATAGACAAGGATATAGAGGCACCAAGAAAGTGAATGCATTACCCTAAGTCAGATAGCCTGTTACGTAGTGTAAGAAAGGTGTGATGATAGGTGTGCCATTCTTATCTCCGTTAGTTACCTATAGAGAAGTCAAGATGTACAAAGAAAGGGACTGGCTGATAATAGGAGCTTCACAGACAGTTTGTGGCATGGGTGAATGAACATAGCTAGGAAGTAGCAGAAGCAAAACTTGAACCCAGGTCACTGAATCCAAATCCCATTATCTCTTGGAAACTAGATTTTAAAATGTAATTAACAACAGAGACTCTCTTAACCTCTCCACTTAAATGACTTGCCAGAGTAATTCATACCATTGCCTCTGATAAAAATGTGCTGACTAATGCATCTAATAGGCTACACTCAAGTACTTTTGCTCCCAGCAGTTGAGGTGGATGATTCTTACTTGAATTAGTATTTTAATTAACTGACCTACTATCATCCTGATTCCACTGAGGAAGCAGTCATCCATTGTACCAGTTATAGAACTTTTTGTGAATTAATAGAGATTGTAAAGACAAAATTTTTTTCTTTGACAGATTGTTTCCTAATGCAGATAAAGAAAAGTTATTTTTGTTAACAATTAAATTATTAAAAGTCCTAGCTGTTTGAATTTAATACACAATATAAATCTTAAAATCATGAGAAATTGATGTAGTTATATATGTGCATATTAGTCTTCCTACAAATATTCTGCATAAACTCTTTTTGAAAGGATTATTTTTAAATAATGGGAAAATAGGAAATAATATTAGGAAATATTAAGGAAATAATTGAAAAAAAATTTTAGCTATTAAAACCTTTCACAATATATAGCAGGACTTGATATAAAAAAGAAGGCAATGTATTCTGTCTAGTGGGGGAGCCTATGTTGAACTCAATCAGTTCTGGCTACAGTGTACTTGCTTTTAACCACTACCTTTGATTTGCCTTTTTCTGGGAAATGCCACTCTGCACAAAGTTCTGTACGAAGTGCTCAAGAAGCAGAGAGGAGGAGACATCCGAGCTGAGTTTTGAATGGCTCATGGAGCTCAGCAAAAGAACAAGGAAGAGAGAAGGGGGTGGGGCGGGTCAGTCAAAGGAAAACCTGTGCAGGAACCAGAGGCATGAAACAGTGTAAGACGTGGAGAGAGTTTAAAGGGGTTCAGTACTAGCAGAAGGCTGGGTAAATTCTGGAACCCAGTGAAGGATGAAACCAGGAGACACACATGTGGGCTCTGGAGTGGGAAGGCTTTAAATGCCAAGCTTGGCCTTCAGCCAAGGAACAGGGGGGAGCCACTGAAGAATAGAAACAGTGGGCTGAGGACCTCATGTTTTCATTATTGAGCAGTCATCACGGCAGAGGTGTATAAAATGAGCTGGAATGGGGACAGATGGGATCTCTCTGAACCTTCCTTATCAGTGTTGTTTGCTAACTTCTCCCCGCCTATGCTTTCAGCACCGCTGTGATGCATGAGCTAGTCCTTGGCCCCTCCTTCTTACTCTCCACACTCCCTTATTCAAACTTATCCATCCCCAAGACTCGCAAATCGCTGCAAGCAAACTGAGTCCATCACTGCCCACTAAACAGCAGCTGGGAGTGGAGGAATCTCAAGCTCCGTGTATCCAACGCTGACTCATAATCCTCCAAACTGTATCATGACCTCAAGTCAGTAATGGCCTTCCTGTTCCATCAGATAGGCAAGAAAATCAGATTTCCTAAACCCCTCTCTTTCTTTTCTTTCTTTTTTCTTTCTTTCTTTCTTTCTTTCTTTCTTTCTTTCTTTCTTTCTTTCTTTCTTTCTTTCTTTCTTTCTTTCTTTCTTTCTCTTTCTTTCTTCCTTCCTTCCTTTCTTTTTCTTTCTTTCTTTTTTCTTTCATTCCTTCCTTCCTTCCTTCCTTCTTTCTTTCTTTCTTTCTTTCTTTCTTTCTTTCTTTCTTTCTTTCTTTCTTTCTTTCTTTCTAAATTGTGATAAGGACACAACAGGAGATCTACCCTTTGAAAATTTAAGGTGCAGAATGTGGTATTGTTAATTGGAGGCACGGTGTTACACAGCAGATCTCTAAAGCTTACCTCACATAACTGAGATGTACTCGTTGAAAAGCAACTCCCTATTGCCCCTCCCCCAAGCCCCCGACAACTCCCATTCTGTGGTTTTTATACATTTGATTAGTTTAGATCCCTTACATAAGCGGAATCATGCAGTATTTGTCCTGCTGTCTAAATGCCTCTTTTTCTCTCATCACGTTTTTGATTTCACTCAGCTTCAAAATTGAATTTGAATTCTGTTAACTCAACCTGTTAATAGCCCCACTCCTGCTCTTGGTGTAAGTCTTCAATCTCTGTCCCCTGAGGTGTGTGCCCTGGGCATCTCCTAATAGAATGGGGCTCTCTGTGTCCAGTCTTGCCCCCTCTCATCTATTTTCCACTCTCTGATAAACACCATCATAAAACAGCAGGCTGCCCTTGCTTAAATCTATTCTATGTTTCCCCATTGCCTACGAGATAAAGTCAGCACAGTTCTTAACTCCAACTGTAAACTGGAATCTGCTGAGGAGCTTTCAAACTGTATAGCCATCAGAATCCCACGCCCAGAGAGCCAGAGTCACATGCTCTGGCATGAGGCTCAGAAGTGCTTGTTCATCACATCTCCCAGGTGATTCTGATGTGCAGCTGTGAGTGAGAATTACCACCGTGAGCCACAGAGGCTGTCAATGATTTGCCCATTGCTGACGTCTCCCCTTTCTCTCACAACCTCATCCCACTTTCAGCCCATGGCTTGTACTTCAGCAACGTTGAAAGAATGGTAAATTCTCACATATGTCAATCTATTTCAAGCGCTTTGGCTTTGACGTATGCTCGTCTCTGTGTCTGCTTGGCTCAGCTTTCCCCCTCTCTGCTGCCTCTCCTCCCCTCAAGTAGAACTAACCCCCTCCTTTGGCCCCCAAGCCATGAGGTTCTTCCTTATATTTTAGAACAGCTATCACTTTATTGCGTTTGTTCTTTACCTGTGTTCCCCCACAAGAAATAACTCCCTGAGTTGAGAGTTCAGGTCTAGTTTTGTTCCTAGTGTTATCCCAGGACTTTACATCTAGAACAGAGTCTCTCAACCTTGGCACTACTCATTTTTTGAAGTAGATGATCTGTTGCGGGGGCTGTCCTGCACCTTGTAGGAAGTTTACCCAATAGATGCCAGGAACACACCTCCTCCCAGTTGTTACAATCAAAAGTGTCTCCTCTGAGCAGTGGTAGGTGGGCAATATCAGCTCTGATTGAGGACAACTGAGATGCTAAAGCTGATTGGAGGAGGGAATTCATCAAAGGTGTGGCAAACTGCTGCATTGATGGCCCCTGTGAATCAAGCCTCCCAGTGTTCACACCTGTGGAGTTCCCTGCCCCATGTTGAGGCAGGACTTGGTCATGTGACTTGCTTTGGCCAATAGTCATCAACAAGCATGATGCCTGTGGAGGCTTAAAAATAGCTTGTTGAATTGGCCACTTGTTTCTTACACTTTAGCTGCCATGTGCGAAGTTCAGGCTAGCCTCTGTCAAGATGAGAGACCAGACAAAAAGAGAGACACCCACATTAAGGAGAAAGAAGCTGTCTCTCCCAGCATCCCAGCTGAGCCCAGCTTCCAGCTTACCTGCCACATGGAAATACTCAGGTAAGACCAAAGACGGCACTCCCAGCCAAACCACAGAATCATGAGAAATAATAAATCACTCTTTTAAGCTACTCAGTTTGGGATGGCTTATTAGGCAACAATGCAGAATGTGGAGCTTATTGAAAAGTCCAGTGGAAGAAATGGAGAGTCTGAACTAGGGCAGTGGTAGAGGGAATAGAAAACATGAGTTAATTTGCCGTTTATATTTTTTGCTGGAATATCAAAATATCGTGGAGGATTCAAATTTATAAATAATGGATGACTTACATTTGCACACATCTTTAAGGATTTGAAAACCCTTATATATCTGGGTACTTTTTTCTTAAGTGTTTGCCGTGCATTGGACTCTTTAAAGCGTATTTCATTTAACTCTGGTAACACTGTGAGGCCAGTCACGATATTATCCCATTTCATAGATGAGGGAACCGAGGCTATAAAGACTTGGCCCCATCAAACAGCTAGTGAGTGGTGGAACTAGAATTCAGGTCTAGCTATGTGTGGCTCCCAAGACGTTACTTTTAAGTGCTCTACTATGCTTTCTACAAAAGCCTTTGGTGTAATTTAAGATCTTCTGTATTCTTGATGGCAGGAAAGATGAGCTGTTTACCATCCTCTTCATTGTCTACAATTCCTTTCCTTGGTACATCTTCATTTCCTGAACCATAAAAGCTATAGGAGGATGGACGGTGGACATGGGCTTGCAGCCTGTTTTAGGAGCCATGAAAGATTACTTGCTTTCAATTGATCAGCCACTTAGTTCTCTCCCCTCCTTCCATATCTAAGGGAAATTCAGTCTTTATCAGCTGATCCCAGAACTTTTTGTGATGCAGAACCAAGAGCCCAGGTAGAAAGTCCACATGAGTGGACAGAGCTAGAGGTGTGCTTCTGCTGAAAGGATTTGAGGGAGAGACAGAGGGATCGGTTCCAAGAGGGAACAAGTTCACTTGTGGCCTTTCGATAAGTCAAGTCACTTCCTTGTGAATGTTGTTCACATCATCTGAAGCCACTTAACCAAGGAATACAAACTTTCTTGAGGAAAAACTCAAGAAAACTTTTCCCCACACTTAGTAAAGGATGGACCCATGCTTAGTCATCCTTATCATTGCTTCAGCTGTGAGACCTTCTGCTGAGATTGTCTCCTCCCCATCACCAAAAGCAGGGTCAGGAAATCGCACCTGAGAAGCTATCGTTGATGAACTATCAATTGAAACATGGATTTTGAGATTTTAAACTAAATTAACAGCAGCCAGCTGTCTTGACTGCTTCTGGTAACAAACGTGCATAAAAGGTCCAGTCATCTTTTAATCTGAATGTTCCTTTTCACGTTTAAATTGTTTACGGTCACATGGACATTAGGCATGCCCATTTGGATTTGCTGAATTGGAAGCAGTTGTGTATGCATTTGTTTTCCAAGGTGAGGAGGGTCTAACATTCTTCTGACAGTGCAGCTTGTGGTATAGACAAGTGCTAGTGAACTGACTTCACACATCTATGTTGATAGTTTTCTGGGAAATGAAATAAAATAAAAATTACTTGATGCTTAAGTCTAGGCCAGTGTCAACTATGACAGAACTTTTCTTTCTTCACGACTTAATAGTATGGAAATCATTCAGTGAGCAAGCCTTCTGGTTTTGAACCAGTGCCCCCTGCTGGGCATGTGTCAGATTAAGTGATTTTTCTTTTGAAGCCATTTTCTAACTGGAACAAGTGTTCGAAAATGATGTGTACATTGGCTTTGGTAAATGGTTTATGAATTTAATCATTTTCAACACAACTCAAAACTGGATTCTATACCAAGTCTATCAATACAGTAGCCATTTGCCATGTGTGCTGTTGAACACGTAAAACATGGCTATTTTTAACTGAGATGTGCTGTATAAAATGCATACCAGATTTTGAAGATTAAATACCGAAAAGTAATGTAAAATGCCTCACTATTTCTTTATATTAATTACCCATTGAAATAATATTTTGGATATATCAGATTAAATAAAATAAAATTTGAACTGTTCTCAGTTTGTTAATACGGCTGCTAGAAAATTTGAAATTACAGATGTGGCTTGTGTTGTATTTCTATTGGACAGCACTACATTTTCTTGTATGAGGAAGTATTTTGCAATTATACTGTCTTTTTTTTTGGTTCAGCCTGTATTTTTGCGTTCTCTGTTTCTCACTTTCCCAAATGATTCCAGAAATCACAAGGCCCAAATGGGACTGTGGCATTAAGGGAATTATCTGAAAACTATTTTTAAAAAACATAAGACACCTCTCAGAGCTATTGTTGTCACCTTGGGACTATGTTTTGAACTTAGAGAAGGAGTCTTCTGAGCCCAATAGTGTATAACAGCAAACAGGAAAATTCTATTTGAATGGAAAAAAAAAGATTGTTCTTGGTTAAATGCTGATGTTTTCTGTTGCTTTTTTCCTTTTGTTTTTTTGTTTTTTTTCTTCATGCTGAGGTTTTCAAATCAAGGCTTCATATTGAACAAATACTCACTAAGCCCCTACTTTATGCCAGAGGATTTTACGTAATCACCTCATTTAATTCTTGAAAAGAAGCTTGGCAAGAGTCAGAATTAGTCCTACGCTACAGATGAAAAACTGAGACTCAGAGAGGTTAAGCAACTTTGCTGAAATCACACAACAGGGAAGTGATGGAAGGAACTTTGGAACTCCTATTTGTTGAGTCTGTTGGGTCCTCTCTCTGTAAGTCTCTGGCAGATGAAGAGCACCCTGGGTTTGGGGTTGGGGACCGGCAGGTGATGAGTGAGGGGGCTCTGCTTGCTCTCAAGGTGGTCGGTCATCTGTATCAACAAGCAAAACAGGGAGCTGGCTACTTGAGAGCAGGGATGTTGCGGTCGACAGCTGTAGGCTGCTGAACAGATCAGTTACAATGCTCAGAGCATGTGCACAGAACTGAAAGCAGTGCCACCTTCTGTGATCTTAATAAGATAAATGTTTCATTGTTCTCACCTGGGGCTGGGGCCTGTTTTCAGCAACAAAAGAACTGCTTTAGAACTATAAATATTCTGCTGATTAGACAAACTGGGTTCATTAGAAAGCTCAGGCAGAAAAGAAAAGTTAGAGGGAAAGCAGAATTTATCAGCACACTTCAGACTCTTGGGCTTAGTGAGGTGTCATTTTCTCCACAACTGGATTCCTGAAAACAGCAAAGCCATCTCTTCTGTCATCACCCCTACTGTTCTCTCCTGTGGAAACCAGGAAGCGTCATGGTAATTGCGGTCGTGGCATCTTTGTCATTTTCTAGGCTTTAAATGATCCAACCTCAAAACACTGCAGATCAGGGTGGGTTAGGCAAAGTGAAATTCAGTCTGCCAGGAAGAACACACATTTGTGTAACGGCCGAGCTGTTGATCATATTGATTGAGCACAGACTATTTGACAGGTGGGTTACCAGCACTATTTCACTTAATCCTAATTCATATGAGAGAGCAGCACAGTAATCAGCCCTATTTTACTGAAGAGAACACAGAGGCTCAAAGTTGATGTAACTTGTTTAGTCATGGGGCTGTCTAGGCTAGGATTTCAGCCACTGACTGGTTGTGACACCATGCTGCCTTCTCAGAGAATGTCTTACTATCATGAAAAAAGTTACTTTCTTTCTCTGATTCCTTGCTTGAAAAAAATGCAGAAATTGAAGGCATTTGCAACACACTGGATGCTTTTCTCCATTTTTATTCTCTAACACAAAATTGATACCAAATGTACGTGCATGTATTTATGAAGGTAGCTGCTTCCTGTTCACCTCTTTTTGCCATTTGCTTTGACTCAAAGAAAGGAATAACTAAGAGCAAGCTTTACTGCTGTGATTGGATTTTTGCCATCAGGAATGGCTTGGTACAACTGTATCCTAGAAGAAATAATACACTTTTTGGGTTTAGTTTTATAGAACCTATTTACTGTAAACTCAGAGGTCTTAAATTTTACCTAGGAGTGCATTATGTTCAAGACTTGCAGCTTGGTTGTAACCCACTAGGAAAAAAAGGCTAATTTAGAAAGATCTTTCTAATCTTGTATTCCAACCTTCACGGTGAACATACCAATCTGAAATTTACATTTGTAGTCATCTTGAACTCTGCATAAAACTTCTAAAAATGGTCTTATCTGCAAACTGCAGGAATGGTAAGGATAATTTGCTCTCCAAAATCATTACTGAAGCACTGGTTTCCTTTGTGTTGTTGAGAGATTTTGTCATTTCTTCAGGTTGTGGTTTTTATAGAAAATCTTTGACCTTCTGCATCATACATGCGGTATTAGATGAAATGAGAAAATTTGGGGAAACTAGTATTCTTTTTATTAGTACTAACATTGTAGAGCTTGCATTTTTAAGAGAAACCGTTTAGTTGGCTGCAGTTAAGGAATTAAGAGTTTTCCACGCGTGTTGGAGAAGCAGATACGATGTTGAATATGGTTTGGGAAGTGAAACAGACAAGGGTAAGAGGCCACTTTCCTGCTGCTTCATCACTTCCTCGTGAAAATGGAACACATCTCCTAACTATAGAAACACAGCAGTTATTTGGAGCCTTGTGAAATCATACTATGTTCTTCTATTAGAAATAACCCAAGACAGAACATGCAATTCAAGATCAAGATTCTGAATATACTTTTTCAGGAAAACCTAAGTCTTTTAAAAAAAAAAAAAAGAGTGACAGATAATCCCCAGAAGGAATTATGGTAGATTAATCGTGTTATAGAGACTCATATTTGTATTACAAGGCATCAAACAGGAATTTTGTGGATTTTGTACTATCTAAAGAATTTGAATAAAAGCCTGTTTTCTTTTCCTTATTTTTTTTAAAACAAAGGTCCAGTCCTGCCTGATCCTCTTAGGGTCGGACTTTGAGAACCAACATTTTACTTGACATAGCCATGTCTTGAAAACAAGGCTTTTCAGGCTTTAGTCTGCATGTGAATTATATGAGCATATTGTGAAAGTGCAGATTCTGATATAATGGGACTGGGATGGAACCTGAGATTGATCACTTCTAACAAGCTCTTCAGTGCCACCCATGCTGCTGGCTAGCTGACTACACTTGACGTGGGAAGGCAGCGGAGCCCTGCCACATCGAGCCTCACTCTGTCTCTGTTCTCATTCACTGCAACTGCAAGTCTGTTGGTTCTGCCAGCAAACACTATGCCTGATAAGACTACATCTCCCCCAATTGCATGGATAGGACTCTAAACCGAAGGACACTGTCATGTCCTTCCTGATTACTGTCCTTGCTTCCTAGGGTCCTAAATGACTTCTCTCTTTGACTCTTGCCCTTGCCCCAAAGTATTCTTCCTACAAATGGCAGAGATCATTTTTCAAACATGAATTAAATCCTATGAAGCTTACCATAATTATCCTCCAATTGTTTTCCAGCCCATTAAAAAGAAAATGTGAACTCTGCCAACAGTAAGATTATCCATTATCTGTCCCAGTTTCCTCTTCCACTGTGTCTCCTATCTTTCTCTTCCTTTTACTGCATGCCAGCCATACTGGCTGTCTTGTTATTCCTTCAAAATACCAAGTGCATTCTCACCTCAGGGCCTTTGCACTTGTTTTCCCCTCTTCCTGGGAAGTTTGTCTTCCAAATCTTTGCATGGATCATTCCCTCACATGATTCATTTCTCTGTCCCAATATCCACTCTTCAAATAAACCTCCCACATACCTTGTTTTAATGTCTTCTGTTCCAGTTATCATGGGTGTTTACATAATCACCAAAAAGTACATGGAGTCAAACAAAAAGTCATTTTGTTCCCTACAGTCTGATCAGGGTTTGGTGAGAATAGTTCATTTCTGTTCCATGGAGCGTTGGCTGAGGCGGCTCAAAGCCTGGGTGCTAGAATCACCTGAAGGCTAATTCCCACACATGCCTGGCACCTGGCCTGAAAAGACTCAGCAGCTGGGCTCAGGCATCTGTCTATCTCCTGTGCTATCACCACATGGTCTCTTCCTCTTAGCTGCTTCAGGTTAGCCAGACTCTCAAACACTGGGGAGTACGGGGGAGCCAGGTGGAAGCCAAATGGCCATTTGTGACCTAGCTTCAGAAGGTACGCATGCAGCCACTTCGGCTTGATTCACATCTGCCAAATTCTGTTTGTTGGAAGCAAGTTACTAAGGATGGCCCATATGCAAGGGGAGAGAAATTAAATTCCACCTTTAAAAAAAAAAAAAAAATCACATATTCCAACGGCTCATCCAGTATCTTTCCTAGCACTGCTCATGGGGTGAAATCACTCTCTTCTTTGTTCCTCTTACTAGAATATAAGTCCCATGAGAGAAGTCTCCTTCACTGCTTTATTGCCAGCGAGTCAAATTGCAGGACAGAGTCAGCTTTTACAAATACATGATGATTTGTTTATTTAATAAACCTATTTTCTCTGCAGAACTCGGTTGAATTCCTATTTACTGCTGTTACTAATTGAATTCATACAGGAAATTTTCTTAGAATGGTGCGGCTCACATGGTTTATGCTTAATTAATCCTAGGTGACATTCGTAATAGTAGCTACCATTGGAGTATGGTATACTTCACACATACCTAACTCTTCACATGGCTTTATTTGATCGCCTAAGAAACCTACAAGATGGTAATATTATTATACATCTACTTAGTGGCAGAACTGGATTTCAAAACCAATCCTGCCTAATTCCAAAGGAAACTTGTGCTGGCTGTGCTATTTCATTTTGGAGGGGTTTTTTTTGTTTTTTTTTTGTTTTTTTAAGGGGGGGGTACTGTAAGCTTCAAATGAGTTCTCTGTGAGAGTGCCTTGCCAAAAGTACACTGCTAAAGCAGTGTAATATAATCCTTAATATTTTCTTGTGTCTCAATCATTGTGATAAACATTTGTGTGCCTATTTCATCCTAATTTGTAAGTTTTTATTTTTAGGAAATGACTGTACTTGTCTATCCCACAGTACCTTAGACCAGGAGTTTGATAACTGAGGAATTAATGAGTAGGGTCCAGAAGTCCTGATAGGAAGAATGATCTTAAAATTTTAAAATGCATATTCTTAATATGCATCATATGCATAGTTCACTACTTGGAACTCAAATGCTTCAAATTCTTTGAGAAATAGATAAGGTAGTTGTCATAAAATAGCCACTTGGCTTATTATGTGTGGAATCATGGAGTGGAAGACAAGGTTCAAAATTCTGATGTACCTTTTAGTAGCATGGGCAGACTCCTATATGTTTCTGTTTTAAGCTTTAAAGATGCATTTAATTATTGCAATTGGATTGCCATTGTAGCATTAGCCAACAACTCAAACAGGTCACAGAATTATCATTCCTTTTTTTGTGGTGGGAATCAATATCTAGTCTCAGCACCTTGGAAATGCATAATACAGTATTGCTGACTGTAACCTTAGGCTGTGCATTAAATCTCTGGTTGCAAATATGTACCATTAAACAATGTATACCCAATTCCTCTGGCCCCTAGTAACCACCATTCTACTGTTTTCTCAGTTTGGCTTTTTGAGATTCCACATGTAAGTGATACAGTACGGTATTTGTCTTTGTCTAACTTATCTCACTTAGCGTAATGCCCTAAAGATCCATCTGTGTTACAGATGGCAGGATTTCCTTTTTATGGCTGAGTGATAATCCCTTGTGTGTGTGTGTGTGTATACATCACTTCTTCTTGAGCCGTTTATCCACTGATGGATACTTAGGTTGTTTCCATATCTGAGTATTACGTTTATTGCAGCATTACTCATAAGAGGGCAGATAACTTTTAACATCCTGTTTTCATTTCCTTTGGATATATGCCCAGAAGCGGGATTGATGGATCATGTGGTAGTTCTGTTACTAACATTTTTGAAGAATCTGCATAAGGTGTTCCACAGTGACTGAAGCAACTTATATACACGAGGGTTTCCTTTTCTCTACATCTTTGACAACACTTGTCTTCTTGATGATAGCCATTCTAACAGGTCTGAGGAGATATCTATATTTTTGATCTGTTTCCCTGATTATTAGTGACTTTGAGCATTTTTTTTTCATGTACCTGTTGGTCCTTTAGAAATTAAAACTTGTATTTTAAAATTACAAAAGCTTATTATGGAACACAAATTGTTGTTTTTTATTACATAAAAAATTGTTCTTAAATGACTATATTACCCAAAAATGTTTTATTTACTATGTTGAAACAGTAGCATCTTGAAAGAAGCAGTTTTGATTCTAGCAAAAACAGAAACAAAAATCCAGAAACAAAACACTCCCAACAAAAACAATTCTAATTTTCTGTCTCGAGCCAGCCAGACATCCAGAACTGATCCTTCTCATAAGACACCAATAAAAATTCACTTAAATTTAGTTAAATGCAGTGTGACCAGTTGAGAAAAAGGACAATGAAGATTTCTCATACTACTATTCATCAGTCCTACTGACAAATATTTTATATTCTGTTCAGTGTTATTTAGAGACCTGTTATTTTCTTGTGAATTGACCCTTTGAAGTTCTGTGAAAGATCTGAAAATATTGTGAAGGAACTGAAAGACGTCCAGGGCATCGGGATCCAAGAGTGAAAAGTCAGGTGGCAAAGCCACTCAGCGGAAGTGAAAACAAGAGGCCAACTTAGAGAATTAGGACCCTGTCATAGCAACAAGGAGCAATTGCTTTCCTAATGAGAAAAACTTGTCTGACTGCAGCATCAAGAAGTCAGATGGGGCAAAAGGGAAGAAGATGGGGGAAAGTGACCACTTGGTGGTTGATGTTGTTTAGACAAAAATAATGGTAGCCTAAGTATGGGGCTAGAGAAAGGACAATGTGTAAAGGTAGTTTAGGAAAGAATATAAAAACTGAACAGTGTTAGTGTTAGGTTAGAGACATGGAAGGAGTAGGAGTAGTTACAATGACATCAACATTTGGGTTTCAGATTTAAGAAAACCAAACAGAAGACAGAGAACTGTTGGCTGGGAATGGCAAAGTAAGCCAAATTCTGCAGAGAAATAACATTAAAAAAGGTATAAATATGTGTATGTATATATGTGTAATGATGTAGAGGATTATATATAACATACACATAATTTAGTGAATATGAACAGGTCGCACTAAATAAATGTAAATCATCACTTTAAGCATGAAAATAATTAATGGAAATTATATTGAGAACATTGCCGAAATATTCTTCCTAGTGAGTTGTCATTTTGTTGTGGTTTTAAACATTTTTTTTGTATTTCAAATGTTCCACAATTTTGACATGTAAATTTAAAGTGCAATTCAATTAAAAAAAAAAAAAACCTTTCAAAAAGAAAGGTATAAAAGACACTGGTGAATAGGTTAAGAATACAGTCACTATTGGGGAAGCCAGACAGTTGTGTGTTGAAGAGGGGAGTGGACAGGAAGTTGTCAGAGACAGCGAAGGCAGATGAATATTCACAGGGTGGATGAGGGAGACGTTCACAGGAGGCAAATAGGAATGGAAGGTGGAAGGAAAATCTTTGAATAGGAGAGAGCTGAGGAAGTTTCATGGATCCATCCTGAACAATGATTACCTTTATCCTCATCTCTTACAAATCATACCCTAAAGCAAACAGGTTTCTGTTGTTTTCCCTTCTTGTAGCAATGCAGAGGATACAAAGAAAATAGTCAAAAGCTATAGGAATGTGATTCCCAGAGGCAGCATTGTCGCACAGAAACCAAAAAGGACTCTTTTAAATGTGAAAACAACAACGAAAGTGCAACCTCACTGGGGTAGCAGGGCTTGTAGCCTCCTCTGGCATAGCTGACATTCCTCAGAGGCTGCTGCTTGCTACGTGCATGCCTCCCCCCTTGGACTTCGCTTCCACCTGGAGGAGAGAGGAATCTCCAGTGTGCAGCCTGCCTTCTCAGGGGGCCTCCTGCTCCCTTTCTGTTCTCACAGAAAGCCATTTCAGCTTGTAAATGCCTCTTGTTGAGGATAGCTCTATTTCTACAAACAAGGAACCGAAAAGCTCATGTGTAGAATTGTATATCAGCTTTGGAAAACCGACTATGTTTGTGGTCGAGATGCCTTCCTGTTTCCCAAGTCTGTTTCCTCTGAGTCCTGGGTACTTAACAAAACCGCATTTCCCAGCCTCCCTTGTATTTGGGTGTAGTCACATGCAATGTGAAATGTGGGCTTAAATGATACCTGTCACTTAAAACCTTCAAGTGTTTTCATATGTTCTTTTTTTCTCTTCAACTACCTGGAATGGACACAAAGCCCAGGGCAAACACGTAAGCTACTTATTGAAGATAATGGTGTCAAAAAGTCTGTGTCCCTGATTTAGCACCTAGAGGAGAGTCATCTGACAGTCAGCGACTTTTATCAGCAAGACATAAATTTCTATAGTATTAAGCCTTTGAAATTACAGGGTTCAATCTATAAAAAACAGCCAAAATAGTAACAAATACATTATTCATTCATGGTAATAACATGTGCCAGGTATTGGTTTATTAATATATACCACTCACTACATATAGTAACTATTATATTTATTTAATTCTGTTATCAACTCCATAAAGTAAATATCACTATCCCCATTTTACAGATGAAACAATTTGGGTTTCAGAGCAATTGCCAAATGGTCCCAATGGCCTCTACAATAACTGTAAAAGCCATGTAGGGACTTGTAGTATCTTCAGCTAAAACAGTATTATGGAACAAATTCCAGGATTGTTTGTCTATTCTCTATAGCTTCCACTTCAGAGCAAAGGTAAGCTCTTAATTCATTTTTTTAAAGCTCTTTATTGGAATATAATTACTTTACACTGTTGTGCCAATTTTTGCTGTACAACAAAGTGAATTAACTGTATTTATACATATGTCCCCATATCCCCTCTCTCCCATGACTCCTTCCCACCCTCCCTATCCCACCCCTCTAAGTCATCACCCATCATCAAGCTGATCTCCCTGTGTTATGCAGCAGCTTTCCATTAGCTATCTCTCTTACATTTGGTAGTGTGTATATGTCAGTGCTACTCTCTCACTTCGTCCCACCTGCCCATCACACCCCCCCCCCCCCCGCCACCTGTGTGCTCAAGTCTGTTTTCTACATCTACGTCTTTATTCTTGCCCTGTCACTGGGTTCATCAGTACCATTTTTTTAGATTTCTTACATATGAGTTTAGCATATGGTATTTGTTTTTCTCTTTCTGGCTTACTTTGCTCTGTATGACAGTCTCTAGGTCTATCCACCTCCCTACAAATAACTCAATTTCATTCCTTTTTATGGCTGAGTAATATTCCATGGTATATATGTGCCACAGCTTCTTTATCCATTCATCTATTGATGGGCATTTAGGTTGCTTCCATATCCTGGCTATTGTAAATAGTGCTGCAGTGAACATTGTGGTACGTGTATCCTTTTGAATTATGATTTTCTCAGGATATTTGCCCAGTAGTGGGATGGCTGGGTCATATGGTAGTTCTATTTTTAGTTTTTTAAGGAACCTCCATACTGTTTTCCATAGGGGCTGTACCAGATTTTTAAATCTGTATGTATACAACATCTGAAGAATGCATAGCTAAGATATTATCTCCAGCATTATAATTCACAATAACATTATAATTACCTGAAAAATCAGATGTTCTAACATGTATATGCAAGGTCAAATTCTAGAGTCCCTTTTAAAATAATTTTTAAAAAGTGGGGGGGAGAGGTTATCTCCTGTTAAAGTCCAAGATACAGGAGTACATCATAATAAAAATTTGCCAGACATACCTTTCACTTGGCGTAACCTATTTAAAATGAACAGCTCAAATCCAGTCTGGCTTGACCTAAGTATATATGCACAATCTTGAATATTCACATTATGGCTCATTGAAAAGGCAATGGGCTTTGCAACAGGATTGACAACAAAAGGAAAAGTGATGAGGAAAATTGCCTTACTTATCTGCTACAGTACTCTTGATTGCCAACTGTAATTTTACGGTTCATTACAAGAGGGGAAGAAAGTTTGACCATCAACTTGAGTATGTGTATATGGTATTGATACAAAGAAGAAGTTCCTTGAAACACTCTTTAATGAAGCCACTGTAATTGTGTTTTTAAAGCATCAATTTTCATCAGTTTTATCCCTAATGGAGTTATGTGGGTAAGATATTTAAAGGTCATCAGACACGGTGGGATGTGAATCAACCGTAGAAAAGTGAAGATGTTAAAATTACACAGGGGTGACACAGCTAGTTTCTGAGTTATTGCTTGATGTAGCATGAGATTTGACTGAGTAATTGAGGTAAATAGCATTGCTTTCATAGATGTCAGGATAGATCAGATAGGGGTCAGAAAATATAACTTTAATCATCCTTTAACATAAGCGAATGCCCCCATTTAAAATCATATTTCCCCGTTCTGCTAGTAGTACTCAACTTCACTTCTTTTTCCGGAATAGTGCCTATCTCCTCTTCATTTAGTTGTTTTTCTGGTGTTTTATCTTGTCCCTTCATCTGGTACAAAGTCTTTTGCCTTCTCATTTTCTGTCTTTCTGTGGCTGTGATTTTTAGTTCCACAAGATGAAATACTGCTGATACTGGTTGATTCTGCTGTCTGCCCTCTTGTAGAGGAAGCTGTCTAGGAGGCTCCTGGGTGCTTCCTGATGGGAGGGACTGATGGTGAATTGGGCTGGGTGGGTGGAGCTCAGTAAAACTTTAATCCGATTTGGTTGGTGGAGCTCAGTGACACTTTAATCTGCTTGTCTGCCAAAAGGTGGGGCTGTGTTCCCACCCTGGTGGTCGTTTGGCCTGAGGCGACCCAGCACTGGAGCTTACAGGCTCTTTGGTGGAGCTAATGGTGGACCTCTGGAAGGGCTCACGCCAATGAGCACTTCCCAGAACCCCTGCTGTCAGCGCCCCTGTCTCCTCGGTGAGCCACAGCTGCCCCCCACCTCTGCAGGCAACCCTCCAACACCAGCAGGTAGGTCTGGTTCAGTCTCCTATGGGGTCACTGCTTCTTCCCCCTGGGTCCTGGTGAGCACACTTTTTTGTGTGCCCTCCCAGAGTGGAGTCTCCGTTTCCCCCAGTCCTGTGGAGGTCCTGCAATCAAATCCCGCTGGCTTTCAAAGTCTGATTCTCTGGGGATTCCTCCTCCCGTTGCTGGACCCCCAGGTTAGGAAGCCTGACATGGGGCTCAGAACCCTCACTTTAGTGGGTGGACTTCTGCGGTATAATTGTTCTCCAGTTTGTGAGTCACCCACCCAGCATTTATAGGATTTGATTTTAAGGCGATTGCGCCCCTCCTGCCATCTCACTGAGGCTTCTCCTTTGTCTCTGGATATGGGGTGGTTTTATTTGGTGAGTTCCAGTGTCTTTCTGTCGATGGTTGTTCAGCAGTGAGTTGTCATTCTGGTGCTCTTGCAAGAGGGGGTGAGTGCACGTCCTCCTACTCTGCCATCTTGATTCTTCTCCTCTCAACTTCACTTCTTCAAAGGACTCTTCCTTACTCAAAATACTTGAATAATTTCTCATTATCTAGACCAGTGTTATTCAGTACTACAGCCACTAAACGTGTGTGTGTGAGGGGTGCCGGGGTGGGGGTTACTACTGCCTTAGACAATGCAACTGTACAACATTTCCTTCAGCTCTGAAAGTTGTAGTTGATAACTCATATGTAGAGCTGGACTACCTGATAGGACACCACTAGCCACGTGTGGGATATTAAGCCCTTGAAATGTGGCTAGTCCACACTGAGATATGCTGTAAAGTCTAAAATACGCAGCAAGTTTGCAAGACTTAGTTGAAAAAGAATGCTGCATAACCTCAGTACGTTTGTGTGCTGATTATGTGTTGAAACAATGATATAGTTAAAATGTTATTAAATCATTGTTTCTTTTTACTAAAGGCATGGCTATGAGGATTTTAAAGTTTAAACATGTGGCTTGCATTACAGTTCTACTGCACAATGCCAGTCTGTAGTAATCAAGCCTATTTGGTAAAGACGACCAAAGGCAAGCTTGTAGTCCAGTGAAGTTCAGCTTATTATCTTGCATCAGGAAGTCTGCATATACGAGGAACCAAGGGAGTGCTCACCAAACTGAAGAAGAGGCAAGGTTCCAGGATTCCAGTAGGGATCTGAGGAAATTTAGGTAACATGTAAATGATACAGTGTTTTGATAGGCTCAAAGCAAAAAGGGGCTGTTTGGGACTTGCTAGGTGGCACAGTGGTAAAGAATCCGCCTGTCAATGCAGGGGACACGGGTTCGAGCCCTGCCCTGGGAAGATTGCACATGCCGCAGAGCAACTAAGCCAGTGCGCCACAACTATTGAGGCTGTGCTCTAGAGCCCGTGAGCCACAAGTACTGAGCCCATGTGCCGCAACTATTGAAGCCCACGTGCCTAGGGCCCGTGCTCCACAACAAGAGAAGCCACTACAGTGATGAGCCTGAACACCACAATGAAGAGTAGCCCCGCTCACAACAACTAGAGAAAGCCTGTGTGCAGCAATGAAGACCCAACGCAGCCAATAAATAAATAAAATAAATTAAAATAAATATATATATAAAAAAAAAGGCTGTTTGCCAAGAGTTTAACCTCAAGCCTGAGGCTGAAAAGCAGGCATTTATCTTATCTTGGAAAGTAACAAAGTCAAGATAAGTGCAGAATATATTCAAAAACCCTTTGATACTCTGCAACTAGGTTGAAAATTGAGGCTCCTTCCCTCTGTGTCCAAAAGACTGAGATAGTCCAGTCAAAGGTGGGATAGTCCATTCCTATGAATACGATTCCTTAATGTTAACTCCTTTTGTTAATTATCAAAAGTGGTTTTAACAAGCTAATAACAAGTTCCCAGTAATATCCCTTATTCTTCTTCATATACACTATGATTATGCAAAAATGTCCTTGAAATGTCCGACTCTTGCCACCTCTTTGACTCATATTCCCTGTACCTAGAATGCTCTTCCCACTCCTGTTGAAATCTCTCAAGGCTTAGTTGAAATATCATAGCTGCTTCTAAAGTCTTCCCAGATTTTACCCACCACAGTCAAACTAGCACCAAATATCCTAGAACTTGATCTTGACCTTCCTTGGGAAAGTGATGGACACACTTTGTGTTTCATGTTGTAGTCATTTGAACGTGAGCTGTCTCTGTCCCCCACTTGGCTAGCTCTTGGAAAGGAGCGAACATGCTCTGACTTTATATTCCTCTTAAGACAGTCCATTTTACATGGTGCATTCTCCAAAAGATCTGATGAAAGAATATTTATGCTAACATGAGAAAATGGAGTTGTTAGTAATGAAAAAAATTTTCATGTAAACAGATGCTGTGACCTGACAATTTCAAACCTTGCTTCATCTTCTCTTAAACGCCTTTGGCTGTTTGGGTATCTCACACGCACACTTCCATTTGCCTCTGTAGAAACACACATACACAGTCTAAGTCTGTGATGCTGGAGAGAGACAGAGGGAGAAAAGTATGATCATTGCTTTAGAGAGTTAGTGTAGAGTCAGTATCTGCATGGTTCCTATTTTACCACCCAGCTTATGTCTAATTTGATAACAGCTACCAACATCTGTACTAACATCAGGTTGAATCAGAAAGTCTCCTTCCTTTCATCCTTCCTCAGTCATTTCCACCCATCTAATTCATGCCAGACATTACTGGGCAATACATGTATATGATGGGAGATTATTCCAAACATATTTTGCAGGCCATATGTAATCATAAGTGAAATAGGAGATAACTAGGTAGTATTCTTTGAGGAGCCGTTGTAAGATTACATATCTTATGACTGGTATAGTGTCAGGGAATCTAATTTTTCTTGGCAGGAATAAAATATATCTGACATAGGAAATTCTATACTTCTAAAAAGACACACTGGGAAGCAAAAGCCTGGTGCTCTACCTGATTTACTAGCTAAATGATTTGGGAAATAATACCTAGGCACCAGGAATACAAAGACATCTTGCGCCTATTTCCTGTTCAGGCAAAAAGAAAAAGTATTCTCCAAACTTTTTCATGAGAATCACAAAAAAATGATTCCCAGGCCTGGTCCCCAGGGATTAGGATTAGTGGGTTTAGAGAGGTCTAGGATCTATTATGTTTTGGTTTTATGAAGCATCCATCCCAGTAGTTACAAGGAAAGTTTGCAAAACTCTCTTTGATTGCGACCTAACTTCACACTCCTTAGTGTATAAGAATCACTGGGAGGCTTGTTAAAAAATGCAAATTGTGCTGTCTCACCTCTAATGATCCTGATTCAGCAGATCTGAGGTGTGGCTCAGGAATCCAAAATTTTAATGAGCGTTTTCAGGTAATTCTGACTTGGGTTCATAGACGACAGTTTAAGAAACACAGGAGTCAGTTGTGCCTTACGAGAGTTGAGAGATTGCCTAGTTGCTGGCTACAACTCCAGCAACCAGAGCAGAGTTACTGCTCAGTCACTATTGCTGAATCAGATGGAAATGCACTAGGATGTGGTATTGTTTTATCCAGCTAAAGATATCATTATTTGGAAGGGAAAAATGAACTGATTGACTAATAAAATAACAGATTGATTTATCTCTTCCAGTCCTCTGTCTCTTCAGTATATTGATTGTTTCCAATTCATTCTTTGATTTATTCAACAAATACTTCTTGAAGTCCTATGATAGGCCAGGTAGCCTGTGAAGAACTGGTGATACAGCTGTGAACAAGGAGACAGTTTCTGTCCTGCTGGAACCGAAGGTGTAGGAAGGTTTTATACTTATTTATTGCTGGGTAACAAACCATCCCGACACGTACTGGCTTAAAACCAACAATCATTTATTTTGCTCACAGTTAGCAGTTAGAATAGAGGGAGGGGGACATCTGTCTCTGTTCCATTTAGCATCAGCTTGAGCAACTACTGTGGCTGGGAGGTCCAGTTTTAAGAGGCTACCTGGCCATTCTGTGGTGATGGTCACCTGGGGGCCCAGCTGGGGCTGTCAGCAGAGTTCCTGGTCCCCCTGTATGTGGCCTTTCTGGGGGCTGCTTGAGCTCCACACAGCATGGAAGTCTGAGGGCAGCTGCACCTTTTACATGGTTGCTGGCTTTCCTCAAAGACAGTGTTGTGGCAGGACAAGGTGTAGGCTGCAGGGTGTCTTCCTGTCTAGCCTCTGAAGTCACAGAAGGCCACTCCCACTAAGTTCTGTTGGCAATTCAGATCACTAAGGCTCTTGCAGATTTATAGGGTGGGAAATTTTCTTCCAACTCCCAATAGAAGGAGTAGCAAAGAATTTGTTGCCATTTTTAACTGTTCACGGAATGAGACAGATATTTAACAAGGAACTAAATACACTTGCAATAAGTACTACTAAGAAAAAGTATCTGGTGCTATGAAAACATAAAACAGAGGGAGGTAATTAGGAATGGACCCCCTAAGGAAGTAATATTAAAGATGAGACAGGCTTCGAGTCAGAGTGCTACATAAAATATGAAGAGATAATAATTAGAAAGCAGGTAGAATAATTAGGCAAGAGAAATGAGGCTAAACATGGTAAGAGCTAATCTTAATTACTTGCTTGCTCTGTGTCAGGCACTATTTCCAGACTTGGCATCTGTTATCTCATTTAACTCATAAAAATCCTCAATGATAAGCAATCATATTCCCGTTTTGCCCGTACTGAGAAATAGGGTTTCCCAAGATTACAGAGCTAGTGAGTGGCAGTGTCAGGGTTTTCGGGTCTGGTTGTATTCTAGAAATTTGAGAATAGGGGCATCCTTGTACCGAAGGCTGTCACAGCAAGGAGCTGTGAGTAGCTAGGAAATTCCAGTGGGGGAGCTGGCACCCAAGGAGAAAGTTAGGCAGAAAGTAAGAGTGAGCAGACACCAAAAATGAACTTCATCTCCTGCACCCCTGGCTCTGGTGAAGGCTTGTAATTTTCTCTCACAGCAGAGTTTCCGAAGGAGATTGAAAAATAACAGCTGGATTCCCATTTTTAAGGAGGGAAGGGAAGTCATTCCCTTTGATTTGGCTCCATTTTCCAACTCGGATTTTTTTAAGCCCTAAAAGACTTTAACTACCTCTTTCTCCAGGTACAGTGGAAATGAATGATCTTGCAGCACTGGACAGGATTTGCTAAGTAAATAATATCCCTTTAAATAAACCTTGAAAGGTATAAGTCACTTGTATAGGTTTCCACAGGCCAGGCGACAGTACAGTGAATGCATCACCTGAGTGACGTGGTTCTTATGATGTACAGATGTAATACTTCATCTGGACCAGTGTGATATACTATCAGGTCTGTGTTGCTTTGATGATGTATTACTTGGTAAAATAAGGTTAGCTGTCAAAAACTCATTCCAAGGAACTGAAAGTTTGGCTGGGGGAAAAAATTCATTTCAGGCCTTAAAAAAATACATTTTTCATTTGAGTGGAGGGAAACATGACATGGTTAGAGTCAAAAGGCTTGAGGGCCTTGTGAACCCTGGTGAAAAAAACATCTTTCAATGCAGACAACTCAGGGGAACGTCAGGGCCAAATCAATGAAGCCAGAGCCTTCCTATTTTGTAGGAGCCAATCATATACAATTGCAGAATGGTACAACTTGGGTGACTTTTTGTAACTTCCACTACTATGTCCTTGAGACATCACAGGATGAAAAAATTTGGAGGGTAGGTGTTGCAAGAGACTAAGTTTTCATAATAAACATCTGGAATTAGTGTTCAGTACATGGGCTAGAAATGTCTTATTATTTAGCATAGCCCTATTTATGGATGCCTTAACAACTGTTGTTTTTTTATAGAGGGTGATAATGTATTCTAAAATGGTCTTTAATACTGATATTTCAAAATCTGTTCTTAAATATGTGTGTGTCATTTGAAATTTAAAAAATAGTCTTCCAACATTTTATTTGGTTTCAGATGTGCTGACTAATCTTGGAACTCAATTTATAATTATCACAAAATTCAGCTTTTAGACCCAGCTATTTTTAATTTCTACGTGATATTTTCATAATAATGTGAAACTTTAATAACAGGGTTAGGGAAAATAAGTATCTAAGAAAATAAAACAAAAAACACCAACAAAACAAAACCTCTAAGGCAGCCAAATGGAAGAAATATTTCTTTTATGTAAAACAAGCAGGTACTTAAGAAGTTCTTAAGTTCTAGAGCTGGACTCTGATTTTGATTTTGATAACAGTTGGATCTTTTCACTTGTCTAGAAGATACAAGAGAAAGAAAACATCTATTCATCACTGAGATGAGTATCAATGAATAAAAAACCAAGCATCATTCAATTAAAAACTACCAGACTAAAGAAAGTAGCCAGTGATTGTGAAACAAAATGTTTGTTTATTCTCTGTTCTCTCTTCTAAATACAATAGAGGTAGAGAGGGAGCATGCAGTGTTATTTCGCTTTCCAACTTTAAAGAATAATCCGAAGTGTTTTCAATTTTTGTCTGCCACAATTTGTTCTAATTAATTAGAACATGTAATTATAACTACATGACTCCAAAATATCTTGGTATCAGGGTAAGTTAGAGTGGACTAAAGTATAGTGGGGGCATCAATCCAACCACTTATCTGAAAACTGGATGCAAAGAACAGTCACATAAGCTCAATAAGTGTTTTGAAATCAGTTCGTATATTAATTTTGGCCTTAAAGTAACTTCTCAATGAATAAGCACATAAACAGTAATTTTATCATCAAATAAAAACTCCATTGCTTATAGAGTTCTCACGACCTGTTTGCGAAGAGAAAATACAGCCTTGGGAGAGGAAGAGTTATAAGTGTAACAACTGATATATATGTCTAAACTTCCTTTTTATTTTAAGTATGCTTTTACTTTGTTTAAAATTCTTAGGAGTTTTTTTTAAGTATTTTTGGAGGAAATATTCAAGAGAGATTATAATATATCACAAATAGTTTTTAAACATCAATGTGATGGATATTTTAATTATTTAGTATTTTTTTATGAGTTTAGAACTGGTGATTTGTTACTGGAGAAATTACAATGATGAATTAAACTTGATTTATATAGATGATAATACTGAAACATAATAATTGGGTTTTGTTTAAGAAAGAAAGAAAAGCAATCCAAAAATCTATTTGTGTTTAAGTGCCCAAACCAGATTTTAATAGCAAAGCTGAGATAAAGGAAATACAGAATGTGTGTGTGTGTGTGTGGCTATCAATAGAAATATATGGATATATTTCTTGCTTTTTTTAAGGAAGGAGATACTGTGGGAATCTGAAAATCAGAAGTCTTATAATTAAAAACAAAGGTTGTGGGGTTGTGGGGAAATATGTTTAAATTGTGAAAACTGTATAACAACTAAAGGAGAATGTGAAACTAATTGGAGTCCCTACTGTGTGGAGACAAATGTCTGGTAGGAGATTGGAGTGAGTGATATGAGAAAACCTGGGACATCCTCTCATCTGGGAAAGGAATTTTGAGTGACATGAGAAAGGAATAAATACATTGGAGAGAAAGAGTGGCTTACATTTAGCTGGTTATGTGATACCCGAGGGGAATTTTTGACAAAGCGATTAGTGAAAATATCCAAATTCCCAGACCTACAGGTGGGCCAGTGTCCTCCTAGTAGAGTGGGGTGTGCATGTCTTGACCTCTTCCGCTAAGACTCATGTGATCAGCAGTGTGGGAACTGAGACCTGTCGTTACGATGGCCTCTGTTACTTGGACGAGTGCGTACAGGGATAGAAGGCGTAGTTAAGCGAGGGCAGGATAGAAAGCTATAGGGGCTTGATGATAAAAACCATACAGAGGACCCTTCAAGGAGACATAATACTGTGCCCTGTCCTCCATGCTCACTTATGGATTTGATAGTTGTCTTAACAGAACGTGATTTCAAATACACATTCTTTTCATTATATGTGTCGATGTTTCCCAGAGTGTAGTAAGCCTAGTTTTGGGAGTATGCAGAATGATTTTAGGTGGTATGCCGTACATATTTGTTTTTAAAGTTATCCATTAAAAAAATATATATATATATGAAAAACATGGCTGAGTCATGAAACTGATTTAACAATAGCATTGCTTAAGATAAGGTCAAATCAGTATTTAAGTAAATTTCAAAAAAATGAGTTGCTAATCAGTAAGAATGTTTAGGGCACTTGCAGATGTAGGAAAAATAGTCAAGATGTTAAGTGAAAGGCTGAGATGGGAAAAAACCCTGGTTCCCTATTTTTCCTCCTACAGCTTTTTAATGTCTCTGATACAGTCTAGATTTATCCCTTCCATCATTCTGTATCCATCCTCTGTCCCATGACTGAACACATAATTATGACCCAGTGCAAAATAAAAATCCAGGTCTCTTTGTGTAAACATTAGAAATAATGTCCAGATGGTGACAGTAGAGCCTTAAATCAAGTGTGGGGTGCTTATGAGCTCAAGGCCCAGTGCAGCTGCAGAGGTCATGCACCCGTGAAGCTGGTCCCGCTCCCTCTCTGTGTAAAGGGACAGGTTAAGTTGGGATCTGCCAGAGTTACATGTTAGTCTTTGTTGCAGGAAATCTGAGATGCAGAGCCAGAAAATTTGTGGAAGTGTTTGTGTGTGTGTGTATGTGTTTGGGTATTATTGTTTCCAGTGGAAAATCAGAGTATATCTAAGATAATTCCAGAAAAGCCAAACATCAAAACTTTCTCAGTTGTTAGGTATATGGGAGAACACATATAGTCGTATGAGTTACAGAAACCATGGTCCCAGTGGCCTCCTTTGGAAGATCTTAGGGCTGCATATTAGTCTCTCCTGTGAAATCTCCTACTTTATATAGATAATCAAATATCCCAAATCAAATATGCCAGGTTACTTTTCTAGGTTAACCTGGCACTCCCAGGAGATGATCACTTCTGGGAAGAATGACAGTTCAGCTTCTAGGGCATGAAATGGGAGATGATATATCAATTGCTTTTTTCTCCAGGTCCACTTTAAGACTCATCAAGCCTGCAAAAAATGGAATATTTCTCTCTCTCTCTGCCCCTCTTTCTCTCTCTGCCCCCCTCTCTCTCTGCCCCCCTCTCTCTCTGCCCCCCTCTCTCTCTGCCTCTCTCTCTCTCTGCCTCTCTCTCTCTCTCTCTGCCTCTCTCTCTCTCTCTCTCTCTGCCCCTGTTTCTCTCTGCCCCTGTTTCTCTCTGCCCCTGTTTCTCTCTGCCCCTCTTTCTCTCTGCCCCCCCCTGCCCCTCTCTCTCTGCCCCTCTCTCTCTGCCCCCCCCTCTCTGCCCCCCCTCTGCCCCCCTCTCTCTCTCTGCCCCCTCTCTCTCTCTGCCCCCCTCTCTCTCTCTGCCCCCCTCTCTCTCTCTGCCCCCCCTCTCTCTGCCCCCCTCTCTCTCTGCCCCCCTCTCTCTCTGCCCCCCTCTCTCTCTGCCCCCTCTCTCTCTGCCCCCTCTCTCTCTGCCCCCCCTCTCTCTGCCCCCCTCTCTCTGCCCCCCCTCTCTCTGCCCCCCCTCTCTCTGCCCCCCCTCTCTCTGCCCCCCTCTCTCTCTGCCCCCTCTCTCTGCCCCCTCTCTCTGCCCCCCCTCTCTCTGCCCCCCTCTCTCTCTGCCCCCCTCTCTCTCTGCCCCCTCTCTCTCTGCCCCCTCTCTCTCTGCCCCCCTCTCTCTCTTTGCCTCTCTCTCTCTTTGCCTCTCTCTCTCTCTGCCTCTCTCTCTCTGCCTCTCTCTCTCTGCCTCTCTCTCTCTCTGCCCCCCCTCTGCCCCCCCCTCTCTCTGCCCCTCTCTCTCTCTCTCTCTGCCTCTCTCTCTCTCTCTGCCTGTCCTCATGTTTTTGCCATCCTCCAGCTTAGATTTTTGCCTTCATGCCTCAGCTTACTACACGTGTCCCCGTCATGCATTTCTGAAGCCCAGGTTGTATTGGTCCTGCTCTGGGCTGCCAGACTGCTTTGTTCTCCTTGATGCTTTCCCCTAGAAGAGCTCTTCAGAGGCTTTCTGAAAGTTGCTTGCTTGTCTGTCTTCGTTCTAGATCCTGAGATGGGTGATGGGAGGACTTCATCTTGTCAACTGCTTGGTCTCTATATTCTGCCAAAGATCCTGGCACATAACACACTATACATATTTGGTGAATGAATGATTGAATGAGTTAATGCATCAGTTCAAATATATGTAAGGGGCGAGAGCACTACGAATGTCCACAAAAAGACACAAATGAACTGACCTAAACAGTATTTTTACTGCTTATGACATAAGCATGATAGTTTCCATATGGACTTTTAGGCATGTATAAATATCTTCATCCTTATACTTTGAATTCTTACTGTACTTTTCAAATAAGTGATTTGTATTTTTTTTTTTTTTTTTTTTTTTGGCACACGGGCTTAGTTGCTCCGTGGCATGTGGGATCCTCCTGGAGCTGGGATCGAACCCGTGACCTCTGCATTGTCAGGCAGATTCTTAACCACTGCGCCACCTAGGAAGCCCGAGTGATTTGTATTTTAAAAATACTTTCAATATTCATTTAATGTCTAGTTTCAAAATAGATTCGATATTGAAGGCCTTTGCATACCAAACCAATAATTTTGTCAAAATTTTCATAAGTGTGAGTTTATCATAGTTCTTAAGTAATAATTTTTAAAATCACCAATATTTACTCTTTAAACATTTAAACCCTGTTTGTGGTCAGTTTTCGTATATTAACCTACTCTTCTATCCCATGTGAAAGGTTTTAATTTGTATAAAATTGGCTTTTACCTGGGACACTGGTAATTCATGTGTAAATCATTTTTGGTTCTTAAATATATCACAGAGAACTTCAAAAATGAAAATTTTTGACCTTCTAGTTCAAGTATATTGGCTTTGATGTTAGATGCTTAAGTTTTTAAAAATTATACCCCTTCCTGAGTCTCTTAATTCTATAAACTGTGGACTTTGATTCAGTTATGAGCTGTAGATCAACAAATTTGTAATCTGAAAGTTATGCTTATGTATCTAAAATTCATACATTGTGTATGATTATATTTGGGGGTTCATGCAGAAAACTCAATAAATTTTCAGTTGTTCTACAGAAGTGTTCTATCATTAAGAAATTTGCGGTAATATGTATAATGGCTTAAGACATCTGAGCTATATGCAAATGAAGTAGAAAAATTAAGCTTTTTAGAAAGATATTTCTGCCTGTGAGTTATCTTGTCGGAAGGTTTTGGACAATCTGACAAGGGAATGAACAATTTGGATCTTTTGGTGGAAAAAAATTACAAAAATAGCTAAGATTGATCACAAATGTGCCCTGCCTTTCTCTGTGGGAGGTAATGGACTGGAATTGCTATAGTAAGAGGAGTGAGTTCTGTTCTTAAGTGGGGATTAATAGGGACTCCTAGAAAGTTATGTCTGACTTGCTTTTGATCTACAGAATTCATTTCTCACATCTTTTCTACATCAATAGTCAAACTTTGCTAGAAATAATATGAATACATAAGTAAATGTATTTTTTTTGACATTTTCTCTCTAATGTTGCTGTTAGATGCAAAATGCGTTTTCTGAAAAGCTGTTCTTTATATAACAAGGTCAAATATATGGACCCTTTGCCTTTCAGCAAAGAGGAGCATAGCGTTACAAATCTAGTGCCTTGATATCAGAAAAATTTTTTCACATGCTGGCACCAGTATGACCAAACTGTGAGACCTTCATCAATAACTTACCTTCTATTTTTTTGTAAATAATTTTTTTTAAGCAGTTTTAGCTTTGAAACAAAATTGAGAGAAAGGAACCGGTTTCCCATATGCCTCCAGCCCCCAAACATGCATAGATGCTCTACCACCCCATTGTCAATATCACTCACCAGAATGATACATTTTTTTTTTTTTTTTTAACAAAGAACCTACATTGAGACATCATTATCACTTAAAGTCCATCCTTTACCTTAGGTTTTACTCCCAGCGTTGTATATCTTATGGGCTTAGACAAATTTATAAAGACATATGTCCATCACTATAATGTCATACAGAGTATTTTCACTTCCCTAAAAATCCTTTGTGCTCTGCCTCTTCATCCTTCCCCCACCTCCATCCTGGAAACCCCTGCTCTTTTTATTGTCTCCATAGTTTTGCCTTTTCCAGAATGTCATAGAGTTGAAATTACACAGTATGCAGACTTTTCAGATTGACTCTTTCCCTTTGTTATATGCCATGATTTTTCATAGCTTCATAGCTCTTGTTTTTAATTTTAGTGCTGAATAATATTTCATTGTCTGGATATACCATAGTTTATCCATTCACCTACCGAAGGACATCTTGGTTGCTTCCAAGTTTTGGCAGTTATGAATAAAGCTGCTGAAAACTGGTGTGCCAGTTTACCTGTGGACATACATTTCTAATTCATTTGGGTAAATACCAAGGAGAGCAATTGCTCAACTGTATGTTGACTGTTTAGTTTTGTAAGAAACTGCTAAATTGTCTTTCAAAGTGACTGTACCATTTTGCATTCCCACCAGCAATGTATGAGAGGTCCTGTTGCTCCACATCCTCACTAGAATTTGGTAGTGTTGGTGTTTCAGATACTGGCTATTTTAATAATTCTGTAATGGTATCCAACTATCGCTTTAATTAACATTTTCCTGATGACATATGATGCGAAACATCTTTTCATATGCTTACTTGCCACCTGTATATCTTTTTGTTGAGGTGTCAAGGTTTTTGCCTCAGTTTTTAATCTGGTTATTTGTGTTCTTATTGTTGACTTTTAAGAGTTCTTTATGTATTTTGGGTGATAGTCCTTTCTCAGATGTGATATTTGCACATATTTTCTCCCACTCTGTCGTTTGTCTTCTGATTCTCTTGACAATGTCTTTTGCAAAGAAGTTTTTTAACTTTTATAGTCTAGCTTATATTTCTTTCATGGATTGTATCTTTGGTTTTGTATCTAAAAAGCTGTCACAACACCCAAGGTCATCTAGGTTTTGTCCTATGTTATCTTGTAGGAATTTTACCGTTTTGCATTTTACATTGAGGTCTATGATCCACTTGGTGTTGATCTTTGCACAGGAAGTAAAGTCTGTGTCTATGTTCATTTTTTTTCCACATGGATGTCCAACTGTTCCAGCACCATTTGTTGAAGAGACTGTCTTTGTTCTATTGTATTGCCTTTGGTCCTTTGTTGAAAATCAGTTGACTATATTTGTGGGGGCCTATTTCTGGGTTCTCTATTTTGTTCCTTTGGTTTTTTGTTTTTTTTTTGTTTTTTATTTTACAAGTGCCACAATGTCTTCATTATCGAAGCTTCATAGTAAGTCTTAAGGTTGGGTAATGTCAGTTGTCAGAGTGCCAACTTTATTCTTTTCCTTCAATACAGTGTTAGTTATTCTGGGCCTTTTGCCTCTTCCTGTTATGTTATTATAGGAAATAATGCTCCTGACTTTATAAGGAGGTATTACTATGATTCTCAGGAAAATAGGGCTTAAGCTATTGTATAACTTGCCTAAGGTCACAAAGGTAATAGCTTTTGAAGTGAAAATTAACTTGTGGGTCTTCTGACTCAAACACATTGGCATTTTTAATGCTTACTTAAAGATCAACATTAGTATTTCAAACCTAAGGGACTAAAAAGAAATAAATTTATGTTTGTGTTTATGTATTTACCATACTAAAAATAAAGATAAAAAAGCTATTAGAGGAAATATAAGAGATCAGGTCAAGGGATCAACCGTGGAGGATTGTTATGTCAACAGTTCCTCTCTACATTTCCATCATTTTTTAAATCTTACTAACATTAAGAAATTAGTTCAAGGATGAATTGCTCTGAAGGGACTATACACAACCTTTCCCATCACCCCCACTCCTGCTTTGCTGTTCAAGACACGCACATATATATCAATCTATATGTAAAGAAAGTAATTCTAGTGTATAAACTTCGTATTCCTGGAAAAAGATGTATACTGAAAATAAGTGAGCTTGCTAAACTTTAGATGACTGTCATGGCCAGTAAAATACTTGGTTACACATACGAACTTGTGAAAAGTAAAGATTAAAAATTAAAAGTTCATGTTCAGGTATGCTGCATAAGTGTCATGAAAGTTTCATGGTTAATATTTGGCAGTACATTAACATTGTGCTGAAATCACATTGCTTGTTTTCACTCACAGTTGCACTTGGTTTTTAAAAGAATAACTTACTAGAAAAAGACTAATACTCGTCAACCACAGCCTTTATCTAGTAAACGTTGGTTACCAACTGCCATATTAATATCATGGAGACTTCAGAAATAAAGCCAGCGTATTTTTGATTGGATATTTGGATTGTATGAAATAATTGGTAGTTTATTTACTAGTGGTTAAAAGCTTGAACTTTAAAGTCAAACAGGCAGATATAAATTTGGATCTGAGCTATAATTTTGTTGTGTGATTTGAGGCAACATTAACATCACTGATGTGATTAAAATGTGATTTGAAAGTTCCTATTTCACAGTCCCTTGAATTAGAATGAGAGAAAACAGGTAAAGTGAATAGCTCATAATCAGCCGTGTAGTAAATTTACAAAACATACTGGCTGTTCTTATTATTCACTGTCATAAAAAAAAAAAAGGATTTGAAATGAATATTGTCACAAAGCCAACTATTAGGGCTCAAGTATTACAGTAAGAAGCTAAAAATTTTAAGCATATTATACATTTATTTTAATTTTTTGAAAATAGTATTTGCTATTTGAAAACTGTCTAGATTTCCAGTCGCTAATTTCAAGTTTTAAAAAAAATTGGAGACTAAAGTGAACTCTCTGATAGCATAGGCTGTTAAGAATCTTCTCCATCCCTATTCGTTCTATCTAATACATTAGTACAGCCTATACGTGTTGCACTAAAGACTGTGGATGTGCAAACTACCTTTACACTTATCAATAATACAATCAGTTTGCTCTCTCAGGGCCAAAACCATCAGTCAAGGTGAAGGGTGGGACAGTGGAATATTTAATCAAATCATTGTTTCCTTTTTAAGGTAACACATAGGTGGGCTAAAATTTTCCCTTTTTTACTTGGTTGTTCCATGTTGGAAGCTAAAGAAACTTATCCTCTGTTTGTCTTCTTCGGCCACACTTACTTCGATATGCAACCCTAGTCAACATGCCTCTGAGACTAATTCATGCCCTCTGAAAAATGTGAATAAGAAGCTTTGCCTCAGACTTAAGTTTCCAACTTAAGCTATTGTGGGTGCCATGTATAGATTATTTTGAATTACTGCTTGGTGATCAAGGGATATATTAATATATGAAAAGATATAAAACATGAATTTTTTTAAACTCTCAGATTAATAAAAGAAAATTCAGATAAACTCAACAGTTTCCATTATTTGCAACCAAAAGAATCCTAAGGAAAACAAATATCCTTTGCTTAGATAATACTTAAGTGTATGTGTAAACACACACACATACACAATGCTCATAGTATATGGAAAGTAATTTATCATAGGGGCTGAAAGGCTTGGTAACATTCAGGATGCATATTATTGATGTGAAGGTTTATTTCTACCTGGGATGAGGGAGAGACTATAGGCATAAGTTTTCTTTCTTTTTTTCTTTTTTTTTTTCATAATGGGATGTGGTTTGGTATGGTGATAAAATGAGACAGATTTTGGAGGAAACCAGCAATGATATTAAAATAATTTGCATACATCTTTATAAAAATTAACCCTGTGAGTGAGACTTGTGCCTTTTTCTGCCTCCATCCTTAGAGCAAACTTAGCTTATGGGTCTGCTATCCAGAACTTTTGGCTTCCTGACATCATCCCATTCTCCTAAAAAGGGTCACAACAAGCAGAGGAGGAAGGTAAGAATTGTTAACATTCCAGGCCCATAACATATAATCAGCAATACGTTGTGAATTAGTGATTATATAAGCCAATCAATTTGTTATGTACTATAAATCTCATACTCTGATGTCACAGGGAATTTTTTCTTGAGCTCTTAAACATCGGTTGTATATCTATATTTATAGAACATAAAATTGCAGTATTTTAAACTTACAGTTCCTTACACTGGGATTTTTTTAGACCCCTGCTACTCCAGAGGTTGGCAGCATCTGCATCATCTGGGGGAAATCTCAAGCCATACCCTTAACAGTCGAGTATGAATATGCGTTAACAAAACCCCCAAGTACTCCAATGTACATTACAGTTTAGGAAGTACTGGGTTATATGACATGAGTTTTTTTGGTGGTGTTTTGACATTATGAAAGAGAATAATCCTAACCTTGATAAAAAGTGATGTTATATTTTCCACTTACACTGCATCATTTATTTCTTGTCACAGATATTTATAACTAATTTGCTGTGCTAAATCACAGAAATTGATAATCAAATGAGATAGGCTCTAAATCTAAACATTGATGAAAGTGATATTTTAAAATGTAATAAAGATTTTTAAAAGAGATAATGCTTAATTATGGGTGTTATTTAGATAGTTCTATGTTATGAGATTTATTTTCAGGAAAAGCAAGATTCCTAAGATAAATTAATTATAGAGATGTAGAAATCGACCAGATATATTGATTATTATATTTGTTGATATTTGTATATAACGTTGGCATTATTCAGAGACCATCAGCTGGTTTTGAAGATTTAGAGATGTGTATTCTATAGACGATATCTATTGATAGTCTATTGACAATATCATATCGCTTGATACTAATTGGCATAATACCCAGAAATATTCATGCACAATGGCTGATGCAATCGGTGATATCTCAGAGTGTGTTTCAAATCTGGAAGTCATTATAAGTTTTTTTTTTTCAAATAGAGTTGTATATTGTGCTAATTGGATGTTTATAGCTTTAAGGGAAAATTGATATTTATTAATCATTTAATTACAGTGAATTAAAATATATATGTAATCATCTACACTGTGTTAAAACTGGACAGATTTATAAGGAATTATAAGTGAAATATTTGTGTTAGCACCATGCAAACCAGATGGATAACTAAGAAATCTGCATAATTTCTTCTGCTGTATCAAGTTAACTCATTCTACTAAGTTCTCTAAGGCTTGCCAAAAATTCTCCTGATAAATAAATTCATGGGAAATTTTACCGTATTTTTTATTTTTTCATTGAGATATAGTTGATGCACGATGTTATATGTTTCAGGTATACAACGTAGTGATTCACAAGTTTTAAAGATTAAACTTCATTTATAGTTGTTATAAAATATTGGCTATATTCCCTGTACTGTACAATATATCCTTGTTGATTATACATAGTAGTTTGTACCTTTTAATCCTCTACCTCTATCTTGCCCCTCCCCCTTTAACTCTCTGCACTGGTAACCATTAGTTTGTTCTTCACATCTGTGAGTCTGGTTCCTTTTTGTTATATTCATTAGTTTTATTTTTCAGATTCCACATATGTGATATAATATAATGTCCGTCTTTCTCAGTATGACTTATTTCAGTTAGTATAATACCCCCCAAGTCTATCCATGTTGTTGTAAATGGCAAAATTTCCTTTTTTTTTTTTTTTGGCTAAGTAGTATTTCGTTGTATATATGTATCACATCATCTTTATCCATTCATCTATTGATGGACACTTAGGTTGCTTGCTTGTCTTGGCAATTGTAAATATTGCTGCTATAAACATTTGGGGTGCATGTATCTTTTCAAATTAGTGTTTTTGTTTTTTTTGGATAAATGCACAGAAATGGAATTGCTGTATTATATGGTAGTTCTATTTTTAGTTTTTTACATTCCTACCAACAATGTAGGTTTCCTTTTTCTCCATATCCTCACCAACATTTGTTATTTGAAGGATTTTTGAGGATAGCCATTCTGACAGATTTGAGGTGATATTTTACAGCAGTTTTGATTTGCATTTCTTTGGTGATTAATGATGTTGAGCATCTTTTCATGTGCCTGGTGGCCATCTACATGTCTTCTTTGGAAAAATGTCTACTCAGCTCTTCTGCCCTTTTTTAGACTGAGTTGTTTTTTTGATGTTGAATTTTATGAGCTGTTTATATATTTTGGATATTTACCCCTTTTGGGTTATATCATTAGCAAATATTTTCTTGCATTCAGTAGGCTGTCTTTTGTCAAAAGTTTGCTTCCTGTGCAAAAGCTTTTTAAGTCTAATTAGATCTCATTTGTTTATTTTTGCTTTTATTTCCTTTGCTTTAGGAGACAGATCCAAAAAATAATACTATGATTTATGTCAAAGAGTGTTCACCTATGTTTTCTTCTAGGAGTTTTATGATTTCTTGTCTTACAATTAGATTTTTAGTCCATTTTTAGTTTTTTTTTGTATATGGTGTGAGAAAATGTTCTAATTTCTTTATTTTACATGTAGCTGTGGAGTATTTCCAGCACCACTTACTGTGTTTTCTCCATTATATATTACTGCCTCCTTTGCCATAGATTAGTTGACCATAATTGTGTGGGTTTATTTCTGGACTCTATTCTGTTCCATTGATGTATGTGTCTGTTTTTCTGCCAGTACCATACTGTTTTGATTACTTTAGCTTTGTAGTGTCACCTGAAGTGAGGAGTGTGATTCCTTCAGCTTTGTTTTTTCCCAAGATTGTTTTGCATTTCAAAGTCTTTTGAGTTTCCATACAAATTATAAAATGCTTTCTTCTACTTCTGAGAAAAATGCCCTTGGTATTTGATAGAGATTACATTGAATCTGTATATTGCCTTGGGCAGTGTGATCATTTTAACAATATTAATTCTTCCACTCCATAAACACTATATCTTTCTATCTGTTTTCTTCCATTTCTTTCATTAGTGTCTTAAATTTTTCCAAGTATAGTTCTTTTACATCCTCAGGTAGGTTTATTTCTGAGTATTTTTATGTGATTGTAAATGGTGTTTTTCCTTAATTTCTCTTTCTGATAGTTTATTGTTGGTGGTTATTACATAGAAATGCAACAGATTTCTGTATATTACTTTCATAATATTTTACAGTTTTACCAAATTCATTGAGTTATAGTAGATTTTGGTGGCATCTTTAAATTTCTCTATGTATAATATGTCATCTACAAACAATGACAGTTTTCCATTTGTCCTTTCCAATTTGGATTTCATTTACTTCTTATCTGATGGCTGTGGCTAGGACTTCCAATATTATGTTAAGAAAAAAAAAAAGGTGGCAAGAGTTGGCCTCCTTGTCTTGTTTCTTAGAGGAAATGCTTTCAGCTTTTCATGATTGAGTATGATGTTAGCTACGAGTTTGTCATATCTGCCTTCATTATTTTGAGGTATGTTCCCTGTGCCCACTTTCTGGAGAGTTTTGTATCATAAATCGATATTGGATTTTTATCAAAAGCTTTTCTGCATCAGTTGAAATGATCATATGGTTCTTAGTCTTGAATTTTTTAATGTGGTGTATCACATCGGTTGACTTGCAGAAATTGGAAAATCCTCGCATCCCATTTTCTTTTTCAAAAACAAAGAACTAATAGGTTTTTTGAACCTAAATTATTTCTTTCAACAAATATTTTTGAGCCTTTATGAGAAGAATATCATTCTGAGTACTGTGTGTGGGGGAAAAATCACAAAGAAACAGTTTCAGATCACAAGCAGAGTATGTATGTGTCCATCTTTGTGTAATCATCATTGAAAATAAAGGCTATTTGTTCCATCTAATTGTTACTTTTCATATATTTCAGGCACTAGATACGATTGTAAGTAGGTAGCAGTTACAGTAGGCCTTACTAACCACTGACATTGTATAAGCAACTTTGCTAAGCATTTCAATTTCATTATCTCTTTGAACTTAATAAAAACCCTATGAAGTGGTTATGTTATTTCATTTTGCACATCAAAAAACAGAGTCTGCAACGTCTTGGATATGCTATTCAAGATCACAGAGATAATAGTGTTGAATCCAGAAATAATAGCCAGTGTGCAGGGTGTGTGTGTATGTGTGTGCGTGTATGTTTATCAGAGTTCAATAAAAGCTTCTGATTATTGAATAACTGTAAACAAGCAGCAAACAAAGAGACCTTCAAAAATAATAAGGTAAATTCATTCTGTGAACACTGTTTTTAACCAATAGCAAACGACTACCATCAGAAAGATGAAAGAAATGAGATTGAACTTTAGTGTTTCTCATCATGCACAAGGTCTTTATTTTTGCCTCTTTAAAAAAAAAAAAAAAAAGATTTAGCATAGGCAATACCAGTCCTCTAGTATAAGTTACTGTCTTGTGACAGTATACAAATTAATTTTCCATAAGGATAGAGAATAAAACGAAGGTTGGAGTATGCATTTGATGTCTGTCAGAATGCAACCAGTACCATTTTACATCATTCCCTTCTTCCTGGTACTTTTTCCCAGAAGGTCCAGAAGTGCAGGATGTTTCTGAGTCCTATTTTCTGACTTGATTTTCCTTGAAAAATTAGTAACACCTTTTCAAGGCAAAGATGGAGGTGCCTGCCTGATAGTAGCCAATAGTGCCAGATATTCAGGTTTTTTCACTGCTCCACAGCTAAACTTCTAAAGGAGAAAATGGAAGGCACACAAACTTGTCTGCCCCCTGAGAGCCTTTAATGTGACTAATGTATACTTTGTTTTGCAATCGCATGGGGCCTGTTAAAACAGAAGAGTGACTATTTTTATCTACTTGGATTAGAGTTGGACTCCCTGTAGAGCAGTAAAAAATGGGAATGTAGACCATCATTCTGGAGGTAGTTTCAGTTGAAAGAACATTAATGCTGGAGGTTAGAACAAGAGTCTTCTTCATATCAAGGAATTAGAAACTCCTGTATGGGTTCTGCATTAAAGACCCACTGTTACCTTTTGTTGCTAAGTAATACAAAAACCATACTGATTTTTTTCCCTTTTTTATTGTGGTATAATGAAATTATACTTGTTCTGAACTTTTATATCTGTGAATAGTCTCTACAGTTCATCACAGTTTAATACATTATATATTTAGACTCAATCATCACTCTCCACCGCCTCTTTTTAATACATTTGTAATTGGGAGGAACTAGTTCATTTAAACCAAATGAATCACACTCTGAATTAATATTTATTAGTGTGAGTTATATTGATGGCTACTTCACATTTTCCCTCTCCTCCTCTCCCTTTTTATCTGATGTCATTAAGCCTAGCTGTATCTTATTGTAAGAAGAGAAAAGAAGAAGAGAAATGGGAAAAAAATTTCAGCCCAGGGCTAGGTGTTAAAGATAATAAGTCAATAAACAAAGTGCTGACATATTTCCTGATGGAATAATGGACATCTTGCTTAAACACATTCTTTACAAATTAACAGGTTTATTTTGCTCCTGAATGCTAATGAAATGATCAAAACTGTAATGCATTTAATAAAGTTAAACACTTAGAAATAGCCATGCCTATATTCTCAAGTCCCATCATGGGAATGATAAACCTAAAGGCCAGGTAGGTGTTTATGGTTTAATTTAATGAACATGCATTATGAACTCATGTACTTGTGCTAGAGACAGCTTGTGCATTATTTGTGTCTTTACCCAACTCCATGTTCAGGGATGTCACATCATTGACTGCAAATGGATTACAGTAGGAGTATTTACACCATGGGAATCAGTAAATGCTATATATTAGAGCTCTCTTCTTTTTTTCCCATCCATAGAGAAGTTAAGCATTTTCTAGTACACCACTGCATGTGAGCATGCAATTCTTTTTGACTATTATCATCTGTTTGTGTTTGTTCCTTTACAAATGCATGGTGTTATCCACAGGCTAACCACAGATCAACCTGGATAAGCTGCAAATTAATTGGAAAATATCCAGCCCAGAGCTCATGTATTGTATTTCCTGGCCATTTTGGGCGCAAATTTGGACCTCACTCAGTATTTGCTGAGTGAGTAAATCACATACATGATAAAATAAAAGCCTTACCTGTTTGAATATGAAGTTCTTTTTATAAACAGGTGCGCTTAATGTAGACTAGCTCTTATTGGAAGTTATAGTATGCCGAGACCAGCTCGGCGACTCGAGGTGAGTGACGGGTGCCGCAAGCTTGAAGAAGACACAGACACAGACTGAAGAGAAAAGTGGGACCTGGAGGCTCAAGACCTCTCGGATCAAGAGCCCTGCTGACTCATCCCATGTTGCTTTTATTGAGTTCTTCGGCTAACATTCTCAGGTTACACCCATAAACAATCAAGGGCCTCACATGACTGAGGCAATTATCTTTGTTTACTTCCTGGGTCGGAGCTGAGCAGGTGTGGATTTGAGCTGGGCCTGGAGAGCAAAACAGCCCTGGGGGCAGGAGACCTCTCTCAGATATTGGGGGTCTGTGCCCCACCCCTGTTGGCCCCTCTGCGACTGTGCCTGTCTTAGGTTGTTCCTCCCTTGAGGAATCTTACCCGTCTCTGGCTAACCAGTCATCCTCCAGGGCCAAACAGGGTGATATAAGGAAGGCTCTATGCACCACCCCTGCTGGCCCCTCTGCGGCTGTGCCTGTCTTAGGTTGTTCCTCCTCTGAGGAATCTTACCCGTCTTTGGCTAACCAGCCATCCTTCAGGGCCAAACAGGGTGATATTAGTCTCCACGCCCCGCACCCTCAGCTCCTCCACTGCTCAAGCAGGACATTCTGAATCCCATCGCTCGGCCCACATACTTCAACATTTTCAAGGTTTCAGAAAGGTTCCCGAATGTCTTCCCACAATAGTACACTATTTGTAATTATTGAGGGAAAGTTTCAGATGATAAAAGAGAAAAAATATTAAAGAAATAGGACTGGACTCAAAGTCCAGCTAAGCTACTTGCTAAATAGACCACTTATTCAAATTCTATCTTCAGTTTCTCATCTGAAAATGGACAATGATATCAACCATGGGCTTATTGTAGAAATTCTAGCAATATAAAGTATTTGGCACATAATTTGCTGAAAAGCAGCAATAGAGATTGCTAATACAACAAGGTCAATAATTATTATTCTTACTATTGTTATTTTGGACATAATCACCTGAGGATAAATGATTTTTCTAAGTAGTATGTGATGGGATAAAAAAAAATATCACATGATTTTTTAGTTGTGGAGTCAGTGGTAATTCCTTTAACTGCACTGGAAATAAATCTCAATGAGTAGAAACTTTAATGAGGACTGAGAATTCATCAAGATCTAGCCTAAGCATTTTCTTTACCAAATAGTAAAATTCACTTTCAATAGTCCAGCTAAAATTTGCAGTTAAATTTACCTAAATAAGAGACTTAAGTTGACAGTAAATTTCTAAGATCAAAATGAAGCAAGTCCCCAAACATCTGAGAATTGGGACATAGGCATCCCCTGGCCTTTATCCTTTAAGGAAATAGGAGAGTGAGTGATAATGCAACAATTTCATTCTAACTCAGTGGTTTTCAAACATAATATCCAGAACAGTCACCAGAGAAGCCTATGAAAAAAATGCAGATTATTGACACCCCTTTTATTAACTCCCTACCTAGGGTGGAAAGGTAGAGAGGGAAGAAGAGGAGGAGAAGGAGGGAAAGGAGAGAGGGAGGAAAGAGGAATGAATGGATAAGAGAGAAGGGAAAGGAGATGAGGGGAGGGAAAAAAAGAGGGAGGGGTATAGAGAATATTTTTGGAAAAGATTCATATTTACTTCTTGAAGTCATATTCTAAAGTTTCAACACTGGGTTTTGTATTCTTTTTATTTTTTCAAAGTTTTGACATCTGGGGAAAAGATTGGAAGTTTATATTGATGTAATTTAGGTAGATTTATATTTTAGGGTAAATCATCTTATTGGAAATGGTGTCATAAGTCAGAATGATAGTAAGTCAAAACTGATTTTCTCAGTGGAACAATGGTACAGTCTAGAGCAACATCCCAGACACATCATGAAATGAGAACCAGCATCCTCTTTTTTTTTTTTTTTCCAACTGCAGGTGATACACATACAACATAAAGCTTTCTCCAGGGATGTAAATTTACTTAGCTGTGCTTCAGCATCACCAATGATACAGAATTGCACTTGATGTGATACTGCATCTCAGTCTACTCTGTAGAGTTATTAGGCTCTTCGTGATTCATGTCCTATTATTAATGCAACAAGGCATAAATAAAGAAAAGCCATTGGTGTACTGAAGGTTCGAAGGAATCTGCTCCTTGAGGAAATTTGTTCTAAGCATTTTTTTGTTTTGGTAACTATGGGATGATTAGAATTCCCTAATGATCGTTTTGACTTGTGGATATATTTATTGATCTTTATAAATGTTAATGGACCAAGTTACCAGCACTGAAGTTCAGTTTGTTGGTCTTTCTGCTAAATTGTAAATAAGTATCTCTGCTTTCTTAAAAATGTTATCAATATTAATAATCAACATTGATAATGTCTCAATACTAGCAGTTACATACCACCTACATTGGATCGGCACATAGCTACCTTGAAAGTGCACATATTGACATGTATTTACATATTTATCCCCAAATTTTCAGTATTTTCTTTAAACACACGTCTCATGAGATTAAAAATTTAAGCTTGCATGGTGGTCAGATTTAAATGCACTTTGGGCTGAGTTTTGTCTGAACGCCACAGAATCAAAAATACTCCTCTCTTCAAGGGACTGCATTTAAGAATAATATACTTAGAGATTCCAAACTACACCAGTGTACCACCTTTCAATGTATTAAAATTTCAATATACAGTATGACTATAGATTAATGTAATTGATATTACAGAATCAAATACATCAAAGTCACATCAGCCAGGATCCAGCCAGGATCCAAAAACCATTCTAAGAATTTTAAGCAGATAATTCAGTGTAGGGACTTGATGACACAAGCAACATTAAAGTTTACAAAATCAAAAACAGAATGGTGCTGCAACACTGTTTAGTTAACAGCCAACTCCGCTACCATGCCTGAACCCCAAGAGAGAAGAAAAGGATTGTATCAAATCCCAGGGAGCTATCGAGCAGATAGTCTGGTGAGAGCTTCAACTACCCAAAAGTGCAGACATTCCCCATAGACATGCTAAGGCAGAGCAAGAGAGGAAGAAAGACCCTAATTTCTCTGTCTAGGAAATGCACTTTGCAGAAAATGTGAAATGAATCTGAGAATTAACTATATAGAAACAGCTCAGATAAATATCTTTATGTATGTTGTTCTTTGCAAATATGTCTTCATGAAAGACTCCAAGATCACTCAAATGACAATACCATTGCATAGTACATTTTTACATTGCTATTTGTACAGTTTTTACTACTTTCAGAAGAAAATCTGTCTTTGCCAGAGCCTGTGAATAGCATAAGTTGGGTTATGTCCGGGCTCACTGTTATAATTACTGCACATGACACATGCCTGTGATCTGCCTGTGCTGCAAAATGTGAATCACCAGATGTTGACTGCCAGGAAATGAGATCTGTCTGTGCTAGCAAGTTTCCCCATTAGTGAAGTGAAAGATGTTATAGTTTTGACTGTATATATTATCGCAAAGTTCAAATTTTGTGATAGCTGAGTAGAAATTCTGAACACTCATTATCTTTAAACTATTAGCCTTTAGCTGGGCTGTGTATCAGGACTTTAAGACCAGTTAATGGTAACATAGAGTTAAGATTTATTGAGTACCTACTATGAACTGGGCACTATGTAGGAACTTTGCAAACATTACCATACCGTGTTATAAGATAGGTATTCTGTTTAATGTGATCAAATATCCATTCTCTCTCCCCTGCAAATTTATAGCATGAATATTTTGAACTCACATGTGGCTTTATTTTAGGTGACCTAAACTTATTTGTCCTATTTTCCCACTTATTTTCAGTTCATTCATTTGTGTATTTTTGTGAGCAACTTTTAAACTTTGAGGGAATGAGACAAGCTTTAAATAAATAATTTCCACTTGAAATAGAATTGTGGATTATATATTAAATGGTGAACTGTCTTAGGACACAGACTATCTTATTAACCATTGTTCTCCTGCTCCCAAGTGCCAGACAGAGAACGACTTTGGGACATTTGTGTGTGTGTGTTTCTTTAATGACGCTTATTTGAATCTATGTCCAATCATATGCCACACAGATATTTCTGTAGCAATAACCAATTTTTCTTCTGCTTCTTGGTCCTTGTAAGTATGCATGCTTTTTTTTTTTTAATGTATTTTTCTAACATTTTTCTGGTTCCTCTCAAGAATGAGATTTGATTGACTTCAGTATTATATTTTCCCATTTCACTGTAATACATTTAGCTTGAAAAGACTCTCTTCCTAATTACTAAGAAAGATTAACAAGGATTAATTTTTTAATTTTTGTATTTTTTTGTTTCGCTGTAACTTTTCTGTAGTTGCATTGCATTGTTCAGGCTATAAGACAATAAATACAAGCTGTAGGATAAAACAATCTTCTGAATACCACTGAGATGTTTCATGCTACAGAAGTCTGACATTTCTGACAATTCCTCTCACATGCTTTTTAATAAAGCGAGTGTCTAATTTTAGAGTAATCTTTCTTTGTCTTAGAACAATAAGGTTGTGAGTAACATCAGCATGGTCTCTTAACAGTTCTTATCAGTGGAAAATATGTTTGTGTGTTGCTAGTAACACTATAAATTACTCATTGGGGACTTATGCAGATGACAGTGAGGTTTATTGTCTGAGTCTTAATGGTGATTTTACATAACTTGGCTTGGGAACGTGCTAAGGAACAAACAACTTCTAAGAGCTATTTTGCTTTGGTAATTTTGTGGTGTTGAAATCATATGGAGAAGCAGGCAGCTCTGCAACTTATGGAACAATGAGATAGCATGTGTAAAGCTGGGCTGATGTCTTGAGGTAATCCTCCTTTGCGAACTAAAAAGATATTCAGTAATCAGCCACAGCTAATGTGTCTCCATGCTAACGTATTCTTGTCTTGAACACAGCAATTTTTTTCTGCGACACATTCCTTTCAGCACTTATATCTCTATCTACCACTCAGTTATATATGCATGGGTTCATGTTTTCACATTGTGTTTCATTCACGCCTTCTACACTTGCAACACTTAATCCAACAGTGTTATTTATCTCTACCTAGCATTGTGTTCATATGGGTACAAGTTTAGCCAAGAACTTCCCAAACACCACGTAATTAAAGTCAACAAATCCACTGGTTTCCTATACATTTGACAAAGTTACTATTTAGTTCAATGGGAGGAAATGTCAATAAAGCAGCTTTTTCAAAACTTATTTGAATGTGTGATTGACTTGTCCATTGAGATTGGTCAAAATACCACTCAATGAAAAGAGATTTGGGGAGAAGAATATGCTAAAATAATCCATTTGGAAGAGCATTTTTCAATTGGCAGGTTAAGCTCCTCTGGAGATACTGAGAGAAAGGGAAGAGTCTGGTATGTCCATGTGATTGAGGTCTTGTTTTTGAACTTAGTAACCTCTGCCTATTTAAAAACTTGCAGTTGGATAATCGACCAGAATGACATCTTCTTAGGAGGAGAGGTTCTGCCACTCTCTCATGCATGCTTATCATATTAGTCTTTTCACCTACTACACTGCTGCTTCAAAGTGGAATGTCTTAGAGGCTACTTTGAAACATGACACTCACTTGTCCTTGGAAGTAGGAAATAGCCTCAAAGATACTTAACAATATTACCAAGTCCAAGCTTGTACTACTCCCCAAGTGACAGGCCAATAAATCAAGAGACAAGGTGTAGGGGCAAGAAATAGTGACTTTATTTGGAAAGCCAGCAGACCAAGAAGATGGTGGACTAGTATTCCAAAGAACCATCTTACCCAAGTTAGAATTCAGGCTTTTTTTAGACTAAAAGGGGAAGGGGTGTGGCTAATTGTTGCAAACTTCTTCATTAAGTAATCCTTTGTTGTTGCAGCTGTCAGGTAGATCAGGTCACAAGGTTCCTATAAACCTCTAACAAGACAATTGTTATTTTCTGTTCTGCAACTTTTCCTAAAGGTCAGAGCCTTGAGAATGGGCCACCATGCATATTTCAGGCTATAGGCAACATTCTTTTACAGAGGTGCAGAGTCAGCGTGACTAAGCACAGACAACAGAGCGCAAGAGTTAGAGCTAAAGGAATAGATCCACTGGGGAGTCAGGTTTTTCCTTCTCTGTTACACCATCTCTTCCCATCTTTGGATAAGCACTACTATGGCAACTCATGGTGGTTCTTACTAGCTCTTAGAGCTTACATTTTTTTAACCTTATGAAAGCAAAATTTCTAGAAGGAGTTTTGGTGATGTATCACCAAAATTTAATGGCTGGGGGAAATAACTTATCTGTGTAATTCGGTAATATTCTTCTTCTTTGTAATGGGGGATTAAATCTTTTGTAACCTCCTTAAACTTTTGTTACCTTTGTAATTTAAAGTGACAACTTAAATGCTAATGCAATTGATAGGGGTGAGCAACTGGTCAATGACCAGCCTGATCAGACTACATAATGTAGCTGAAATTGCTAAAATATGCAATCCTATTGTAATTTTGACAGGAAACAGTTTTGTGCAGGGCTTTATCTCTCCCTAGGTGATATTAAAAGCCAAGAATGTTGTAAGTACCACATTTCTCTCAAGGAAAGTTGGGAGAATTCGGCAACATTAACTTCAAGTTAAAAATATGTACATAAATTTCTGAGTATCTTGAGATTTTTCCCTGTGTCTATTTTGAATGGGAAATGTGATGGTAAACTATGTTAAAAATAAGAACACAGCCCAAATTGGGGTGGCTTATGCTAGCCTCCACCTCACCAAAATGAAACTTGACTTAACTACAGTTTCAGCTCCCCCGAAAATGGAATCTTAAACCAGTCGTTCAGGAATTGCCTGATCAACACTAGGTAATCTTCCAGATAGACTTCTGCCATCCCCTAAGGGAATGAAAACTTGAAATCACCACCCAACTTTTTTGTCTTCTATAAGTTCTTTGTTCCTGCTCCCTTCTGCCTATAAAAGTCTTTGCTTTTGTGTATCTTGTGGGAGCGCCTTTCTATCTGCTAGATTGGATGCTGCCTCATTCAAACAGATTTTTACTTAAATAAACCCTTAAAATGTTTAATAACCTCAGTTTATCTTTTAACAAGTATACTACTGCAGTTTAAAGATCCTTGTCCACTTTGCACCCACGATCAAATTATAAGTTATAGTAGGTAAGAACCTGCTTTTTCCCCTTAGCTCTAGGTCCTCTAAAAAAAATGAATTAGACTTTTTTAGCAGTTATTTGGTGATTTAGGGGTAGGCAATGGGAGTGCAGAAAGATTGCATGCAAATTAGTGTGGGCCATTTAAGGACCTAAGTTAACATTTATTTTAGTAACTTTGGGGGGCCAGGATATCTGTAAATGGCCAGCATGATGAACATACATCTGCTAATATTTGCTTTCTGAAAGCTCATATTTTTTGGACTCTAGCCTTTTTAATATCTATTTGGTGATCATTGTGTTTTGCAATATTGAACCAGATTACTGTTAGCTCATATTGCACTTTTTCACCAAAAGGGAAAGGACACCACTTATGGCACATTCAGCACTGCACCAGGACTGGCTACATGATTTGTAGGACTGGCTACGTAATTTGCAGGAACCAGTGCAAAATTTAAATGTGGGATCTTTTGTTTAAGAAATTATTAATAATTTGAAGACAGTGACAGTGGAGCACTAAACCAAGTGCAGAGCCCTTCTAAGCTTGGGCCTATCCAGCAGTATAGGCTACATGCTCATGAAGCTGGCCCTGGCTTGTGGTTTTGTCAATGGAGCAAAAACTGTATTTTGAATAACATTTGCCCTTTGATGGCCAGATACCATCATTCAGGAAGAATGTAGAGTCTTGTTAACTAGGCTGTGATGAATTCTGGCGTCAGCAGGAATTATTTAAATTAAATGCATTTTAAGATGGTATTCATGCCAATTCATATTTTTGGCTGGAATATTTTTCTAGATAGTACAAGATGTTGGTTGGTAAGTGGTGAATGGGGCACTGAATAACTTCTCTCGCTCATCCAGTTAAGCACCTAATCAAAATTATGTATGGTTCGTTTATTTGTGATCCATTTTCATTGCTTAGTCACTGGGGTAGGGGACAGTGTACTTTAGTAGATTATACTGGAGAAAGTCAGATCTGAGTATGAATTCACACTGTATCAGTTCTTAGTTGAACACATTTAGCCAAGTTGCTTAGATCATTAAGTTCCTCTGCAAAATGGGGGCAATATCTACGACCTGGCATAAGTCAGCTACGTGTCTATGATACGCATTCAGTAAATATCTCAGATTATGGTAAAATAAAATCAGGTTCTCTTAATGGTAAAGAATCTCTATTAATAACTATGAGCTTTGATTAAGGATGTCTTAAGTTATCACAAATGATGCCTTGCAAATCCGAAATGCAGTCTCAAAGTAAATTGAATTAGGACCCTTTTTAAAGAGAGATAAGGGTTGTGAAATCAAACAGTGAAATAATATCAAACGTAAAAATGGCATGAAGATTTTCTTTAACACTGTAATGGAAGCCTAAGTGGGAATTTTAATCATTTCCTATGTGTGTATTTTATAGGAGGAGTTTTTTCTTGTTTAAATTGTACTTTTATTTAGAAGACCAATTATTTAAATATACATCGCCAAGGAAATTAAGAGATTGACCGTAAGTGAACAATACAAAGGTAAATAACTAGTACTCTTTGGAGAGAAAGTAAAGAATTTTATCTGGAAAGCTTTGAGTCCTAGCCAGTTAAAATATTTGCATTGTGCAAAATGATTTCCATAGCAATGGGAATTTGGAGGTCTCAAAACAATTTAATTTTAACATTTCATCTCATTTCCTAATATATTTCATCTTGATGAGAAGCCAAAAATTCTTGCAATATCAAAAGATAAAGATACCAATGGATGAATTTTTGCCAGAAGAATACAGTTTAGAAAACATGGCATATTGGATAAAGTGCAGGATTTGGATCCAAACAGATGTTGTTCAAATTCCAGCTACCAACATTAAATAATATTTCTGTAACTTTGCAGGTCATTTCACCTTTCTGACCCTAGATTCTTTATTTTTAAAATTAGGGTAATAACGCCTATTTTACAAGAGTTAAGAATGGGTGCGATATATGTAAGTGGCCTTCCAACATTGTTCTTGCTTAATAATTCATTAATACTGATAGTTATTAACATTAATAAGTTTGAAACGTATCTTATTTTTATATTTTCATTTTATTTTTCCAAGTAGATCATTAGCTCTTAGTGGGTTCCATAGTAAAATTCTGTTGCTTTCTCCAAAACCAACGGCGAAACTTTAACCAGCTAAGTATTTAGTAAAGAACTGCTGGAAAAAGACATGATTCTATTCAATAATTAAGCATTCTCTCTTAGGTCAGGGATGGAAAATTCAAATGTCTAAAGAACAAGACAGAAGGCGCCCTGGAATGTTTTCTTATGAAATATTACGCTGTGCTCTTTTGATCCAGACACACATTGTTTTCATGTGAAACTCAAATATTGTCCATTTCACCAACATACATTCTCCTTTGTTTTTGTAAATTCAGACACTTCTCAGTCTTTGACTTTCTCACATTTAAGAGTGATAGACCAAAAGGTATTTTTTTCTCTTAATTCTAAGATTAAACAAGTGTGTAACTATAATGATAAATAACCAGATTGTCTACCCCAATGTCAGGTGGCAATGTGACATAGTAGTAACTATCATAAATGGGACGTCTTATGCCCCATCCAAAAAGACAGCTACACTTCATCCTTAGCCAATTATTAGTAGTGAGATGTGACCCAGTATTGCTACATGGTTTTACTTTTCAAGAAAAAATGGAAATTCTATTCCTTCTGAGATTTTACAAATTGGAAACTACTTTTGTATTCTAATATGACTGCAAGTTACAAAGCCAAACATTTCTTGGACTGATTGCACCTAGTAGGTCACCATTTTACAGTCCCTGATTTAAGTAGTAGCAAATCTTTGTTAGGAGAGTCTATAATCAAAATTCCTGAAGTCATGACTCCACAGCCAGCTGGTTGGACTGGTGGTCCAGCAACCATTTCTACCTATAGGACAGGGTACTAATGAAGAAATTAATATGCACATTCTTATTTCTAGATAGAGACCCTAGCATAAATAAATGTCAGTTCCCAACTGTATTCATAAAAATAGTTTATAATTATTGGATAACTGAAAAAAGGCTAGAGACCTGTTACCTACTTATTACCTGTTCCGTTGCTAATCTCTGTTTTCATTACAAGCTCCTGTATATGCTACCCCCACTTTCAAAATTGGAAACAGGTGAAGAAATGGAAGAGTCAGAATATAGCACAAATTAAATTCTGATAGTTTTGACATATTTTCCTAATTAGCCTGAATACATCTGGTTTTCTGTGACTGCTACGGACTGGTTGAAATTAGTCACAATAGTAGTGAATAATGTGTCCTTTAGGCCCTTTCTGATCACAAGGAATAAAGAATTCCTGTTTCATTTCTAAAGAAATGAAGATGTCTTGTAAACATACACGATGAAGTAATGAAGACAGCGATGGGTCTCAGCAGCTCAGAAATAGTTTTATAGAGGAACAAAATGCTGTTCTTGTGGTTCGGAAAGAAAGGTCTGCCAGTGCTTCTGGTGAGTCAACACCTCTTTTAGCATTTGCCCACTGAACCAGGTATTCAGGTCTCCTCATTAGAATTATGCTAACCCTGCTGCTCTCTCTGCTTTACTCTCAACATGCTTATATGCTATTATTGAATTTTTCTATTCTGCTTTCTGTCTCATAATTACCACTGCACTATTGACTTCTAATGATTCGTGACTCCCACTTGTCTCATGGCTTTAGCTGCATGCTCCTCAGCTCAAGCTCCTACAGAGGAGAAATCTTAACGGACTCTCTTAATCACCATCCAGTTGATGTGGTGGTTTTCTTGGTAGAGTTTTCAATTCAGTCATTGCTTATCCTGCATCCCACCAATATACGGACAGATGCCCTAACAGCAGGTCCCCATTTTGGTCCAATCAGCTGTGGCCAAGGCTGGTGGGGTCACATGGTCTCATTCATAAGGAGTTCCTTCCAGGAAGAATGAGATCATGACTCCTGAGGCTCCTCAGAAGGAAATACTCCAGCTTATAGTATCTTGCGTGGCTGGGACAAATAATAAAATTTCCCTACACCCTCAGCTTAACTATAGGTTGCCAAAAATTTTCAATGATTCAAATTTCAACAATGATTTCAACACCTTCAAATCAGTAAAATAATGTATTATTCAATGTTTAGTTCAGTAGTTCTATGGCTTCTGGATTCAGAGGGGTTCACAAAGTCTATTCTGCCCTGAAATTATTGAGACTTTTTGATGCTAAAATACTATGGTAAGTTTGTAAAGTTTTAAAACAGAATTGTAAGTTTTCATATTGCATTCCACAAATCTCATATGCACGGAAACTCACTGATGTCATGAAGTGAAACAGCTTATGCCCATAATTCTGAAAAGTGGGTTAGTAAAATATCAAATTATTGGGAGCGATTTATTTAAAGTTTCTAATAGGTAACTGAAGTATCTGTCTTGAATGCTTGATTTCTAATTAGCTATAAAGTTCTAGAACTAGAGAATTATGTGCAGTTTGAGACAGCATCCTCTGACATAGACAGTGGAACTTTAGGATAAATAATGCCTTTCAAGTACTCATTTCTCCATTTTGGTCTACATCTATATCTACAATTTCCTATTCCTTTTGATGTGATGTAGAGTTTTGAAAAAAATACTTTTTAATTCTGTACCTTTGTATTTGTGAAGTCATCTTATTTCTTGTTCAAATCCAAAATCCTCTATTGATAATGAGGTCCATTTCCTCCTTCAGAAAGATAGCAGTTGCTTCTCACACATTTAGGCCATGTGCATACACACACACACTTACACGCAACACAATATGAGCAGTGAAAAACTGAAATATTCTAATTATAAATGGTTAAACATTCCCTGAAATAATTTGTTTTCCACTCAAGTCTTTAGTAAGTTTCCAAATTGAAACTCTTGTTTATGGTGCTTGGAAAACTTAGCAAAAAGTTACAGTTTAAAAAAAAATGAATGAAAGAACCATCACTGGGTGATCTCTATAGACTATATCAGCATAAACCAATATTAATAAAAAGGCTGTTGGCTTTTCATATCCTTTTCTTTACTTTGATCTTCAGTCAACTTTGACACGGAACATAAAAACGATCACTTTTGTGTAAAACCCAGACCTCAAAGAGAACATTTTGATTTTCCCTTTTTTAAAATTGTCATGACAAACATAACAGAAATCTAACCTCTTAACAAATTTTTAAATGTATGGTAGTGTATTGTTAACTTTAAGGCCATTGTTGTACAGCAGTAATGTTGTTGTACAAGTTTTTCATCTTGTATCACTGAAACTTTTTACCCATTGAACAGAAAATTCTCATTTCTCCCTCCTTTCAGCTCTGGGCTGCCACCATTTTACATTATGCTGGCTTTGATAGCTTTAGATAGCTCATATGAGTGGAATCATGCAGTATTTATCCTGCTGTGGCTGGCTTACTTAGCATAATGTCTTTAAGCTTCATTCATGATGTAGCATGTAACTGGAGTTCTATATTTTAAGATTGAATAATATTTCACTATAAATGTATATAGATCACACTTTTAATCCATTCATCCATTGTAGGACATTTGGTTTGTGTCAACTTCTTGATTACTGTGAACAGTGCTGCAATGAACATGGGAGTACAGATACCTCTTTGAGAACCTGGTTATATTAAAAAAAAAAAAAATTGAATAAATACCCAGAGATAGAACTGCTGGATCAAATGGTAGTTCTATTTTTAATTTTTTGAGGGCACTTTACACTGCACTCCATAGTGCCTACTCTGTTTTACATTCCAAAGAACATTGCACAAGAATTGCAATATTTCCACATATGCATCAATACTTATTTTATTTTTATAATGGCTGTCTTAAAGGATATGATATGATATTAACATTGTGGTTTTGATTTGCATTTCCCTGGTAATTAGTGATCATCTTTTCATATATCTGTTGGCCATTCGGATGGCTTCTTTGGAAAAATGTCTGGTTTTTGCCTATTTTTTAATTGGGTTAAATTTTTTGTTACTGAATTGTAGGAGTTTCTTATATATTTGAATATTAACCCCTTATTAGATATATGATTTGCAAATATTTTTTCCTATTCTGTAGGTTACCTTTTCACTCTATTGATTGCTTTCTTTGCTGTAAAGATTTTGGTTTGATTCAGCCCCACTTGTCTACTTTTGTTTTTGTTGTGATTTTGATGTATATAAAATAAAGCACTGCCAAGATCAATGTCATAAAGCTTTTCTCCTATGTCTTCTAGCAGTTTTATAGTTTCAAGTGTTACAGTGAAGTCTTTCATCCATTGTGAGTTGATTTTTGTGTGGGATGTAAGTTAAAGACCCAACTTCATTCTTTTGTATGTGGATATCCAGTTATCCCAACACTATTTGTTGACAAGACTATTTTCCCCCATTGTGTCTTCTTGGCACCGTTGTCAAATATCATTTGATTGTATATGCATAGGACTATTTGGGGGCTCTCTCTTCTCTTCTGTTTGTCTAAATATCTATCTTTATGCCAGTACCACATTGTTTTGATTACTTTAGCTTTGTAATATGTTTTGAAATAAAGACACGTGACTTCCACTTGAGAAAGAAGACAAAGATTTTTCTATTTGTTTTTTTGTTTAGCGCCATTTGAATTATAGAATGAGTTTTACTATTTTTGTAAAAGGTACCATTAAAAGATTGATAGGAATTGCATTGAATCTGTAAATTGCTTTGGAAAATATGGGTCTTTTAAGAAAATGAAGTTTTCCAATCCATGAAAATGAAATATCTTTCCATTGATTTGTATCTTTCATTTTTTTCAGCAGCGTTTCATAGTTTTCAGTGTATAAGTCTTTTGCTTCTGTGGTTAAGTTTATTCTGAAGTATTATTATTTATAATGCTATTGTAAGTGGAATTGTTTTCTCAATTTTCTTTTCAGATTATTGTTAGTGTACAGAAATGCAAGTGATTTTTGTGTGTTGATTTTGTGTGATGCAACTTTGCTGAATTCCTTTATTTAAAAATTTTCTGTTTTGTGGAATCTTCAAAGTTTTCTACTCATAAGGTAATGTCACCTAGAAATAGAGATAATTTTACTTCTTTGTTTCTGATTTGGGTGTCTTTTGTGTTTTTCTTGCCTAATTGCTCTGGCTAGAGTATCTAGTGCTATGTTGAATGGAAATAGTGAGAGTCAGGGTCATTGCTTTGTTCTTGATCTTAAAGGCAAAGCTTTCAGGTTTTCATTGTTGAGTATAATGTTAGTTTTGGGTTTTTTATATATGACCTTTTTTATTTTGAGGTATTTTTCTTCTCTTCCTAATTCTGTGTTTTTTCATGATAAAGGGGTGTTAAATATTGTCAAATGCTTTATATGTATCTATTGATATTTTATTCTTTCATTCTGTCAACCTGGTGTAATACATTGGTTAATAATAATATGTTGAACCATCCTTTCATTCCAGGGATAAATCCAAGTTGATTATGTTTTATAATCCTTTATTGTGCTGTTGAATTGAGTTTGCTGTATCATGTTGAAGGTGTTGCATCAATGTTCATAAGGAATATTGATTTTTAGTTTTATTTTCTTATAGTACCTTTGTTTGGCTCTGGTATCAAGGTAATGTTGGCCTCATAAAATGAGTTTTGGAGTGTTCTCTCCTCTTGAACATTGTGGAAGAGTTGGAGGATTGATATTAATTCTTCTTTGAATGTTTGGTGGACTTCACCAACGAAGCCATCTGGTCTTGGCTTTTCTTTGTTGAGAGATTGTTGATTGGTAATTCAATCTTCTTACTAGATCTGTTCAGTTTTCTTTATGGTTCAATCTTAAATCATGATAGGTTGTATGTTTCTAGATATTTGTCCATTTCTTCTATGTAATTCAGTTTATTGTCACAAAATTGCTTATAGCAGTCTCTTTATAATCTTTTTTGTTATTACTGAGGCATGAGCTGTGATGTCTCCCCTTTGACTTCTGATTTTGTTTATTTGAATCTTTAAGTATGTCCTTAGGTATACTCCTTGCTATCTGAACTCTATATGACTTTAGTTTCTTCCTACTTTCTCAAACTGAGTCTCTAAACTCACAGCAATTCCTTGAGTCTTCAGTATCTTTCTAGTACACTTCCTTTTTGCTTGAAAAATCAGTCATATTCTGTTATCTAATACCAAGAATCATTGTACTTTTTGAACAACAACTGTGAATTAGACCTTTACCTGTATTAAGCTCTATCGTTGAGGTAGATTGATGGCATTAATGGTCCAATTCTTTACTGCCCCTTGTATACACGTCCTTTGTAATGTCACCCTAGAGTTATTTCCCAACAAAAAGAGTATACTTCCCTACCACATGTGATTTGTTTTGCCCAGCGTCATTTGATAGAAGTGACAATGTGCCAGTTCCAAACCTGCCTCAAGAGATCTTGAGTGCTTCTGTTTGCTTTCTTGACTTCTGCTACCAGCCATGAGAGAACATTTCTAGGGATTCTGCTGATGCCATGTGAATGATGAGGTACATGGAACAGAGGTGAGTCACCTGATGCTTAGCCTACATGAGGTCCCCAAATGAGCCCAGACTATATCAGCTAAATGAGTTAGACATATGGAAAGTGAATTCTAATTGTGATATGCCAAAAACATTTTGTTGTGGTTTTACACAGCAAAAATAACTAATATAATTATATTGTGTTCTGAATCCCAAATTTTCAAAGGAGATACAGAGGCTTGAAAAATTAAGGAGCAGGTACATAAAATTTAAATAGTTAGTAAATAGAAGAACCAGGACTTAAAATTTACTTGGGCTGCTATAAAGCATATGGCCTTCCACTATTCTATGAGAAATCTAATATATCAGTAGTTTTACATGTTCAGTAGCCTACATATAGAATGGGATCCAGCAAGAAATATAAATGTATCTTTTTATGATTTGAATTATTTTCTGTGACTATGAATCCAAGCATCTCCTCTTTTATTTGTACTATAAATAAGAAACAAGTATAGGAAATGTCTGATTTTGACCTGCTCTTTATCAGACATAACTTTCAATCTTATTTTTAAAGTTGTATATCAGTTAGGGAGAGTTGACACATCACTGAGCATTACTGCCACAAATAGCATGATGCTCAAAATGAACAGTACTACCATGGAGACAGTTATTTGCTTACAGAGATAGATTGCTGGGTAGATACAAAATTTTCCCACATAGAAAAATATAGCTCATAATTTTACTACCATGGAAATCTGGTAAACATTGGAAAACAAGCAAAGAGGAAAGAGAATTTTTAAAAAATCAACCTATATTAAAAAGGTGAAATAATACTAGTAAATAAAAGCTTTTCCTACTAAAATCTCTCTCTTTAAAGAGAATTGTTATTATTTTCTTTTGCCCAAAGGGAAAAAAGGTTTTATTCATTTATCACAATATACCATGTACCCACATAGGCTTTTTCCCATCATTTATTTTCAGCAGACCCCTAGTGAGGAACATAAGGCTATTTCCATTTTAAAAATATTTGTAAATGTATCTTTGAGTACTTATATAATTTATTTGCAGGGCAGTGCCAAGCTGAGTTACTAACATGTACATGCAAAGTTTTGCTAAATATTATCAAATTGACTCCTAGTAATTTGCCCCAATTTGTGCTCTCACGCATACAAAAATTACCCCAATTAGCATTCCTATATACATACACAAAAAAATTCCTCACCCTTGTCAACCCTAGTATTTGATAGGTTATAAAAAAGAAATACTTTGGTTATATTTTAACTCAAGACAGTAGCAGCTACCTATCTCAGGTCTCCAGCTCTGTGGCAGATAGCTGTGCATGCATTCCAAGAGAAGTTAATATCGAACTTTGGGAGCCAGGATGGGCAAAAAGGAGCTCGTGGTTCAGATACTGGGGCTCTGTACTCTAATTGCTTATTGCTGCTTCAGATCACAGAGGTGCAAAGAGATTGGCAGACATTATTGTTGCATCCCCCCCAGCCCCCATTAAGGCAAGTTCCCGCCCCTCTAAATTGAAATAACTTCTGGAGACTTAAAGAGCCACTGCTTTTCCATTTCCCTTCATTTTTCTCTTTTCCTCCTTTTGAGAGCTGAACATTAAAGACTAGGATATTCAGAAGAAACTGCATATATGGGAGAAATTAGAAAGTTTTCGTGCTTGCCCAGGGAAAGGCAGAGTAGAAGGCCTAAGTAGGTCTTAAATTTAAACCTTAGGCTGATCCTTGGCACAGAAACAGTCTATCCAAATTTAATAAACAAAAGCAAAAAATAGAAAGCTGTAGGGAAGAGTAAGAATCTGACTTCCATAGTTACCACATTATTAGATTTAATTAGTTTTCAACAGGTTTTGACAACAACAATAAAAAATCACAAGACATATAAGGAAACAGAAAAGTATGGCTCATTTAGAGGAAAGAAGAAGTCAACAAAAACTGTCCCTGAAAAAGACCTGATGATTGGCACGTCTACTAGACAAGACTTTAAAACAATTGTTGTAAAGATGCTCAAAGCACTAAGGAGACATAGAGAAAGTCAGCAAAACCAGATATGGACAAAATGGAAGTATCATTGAAGAGATAGAAAACCTATAAAGAAACCAAAAAGAAACTATGGAGCTGAAAAGTACAGTAATTGAAATGGAAAGGTCACTAGAGAGGATTCAAAGGCAGATCTGTGCAGGCAGGAGAATGGCAGGAGAATGGACCAGTGACCTTGAAGGTAGGATGATGAAAATGAAGTCTGAGGAACAGGAATAAAAAAAGGTTGAAGAAAAGTGAACAGAGTCCAAAAGAGTCTTTTTTGAATAATAATAAAAAAAATTACAGGAGACAAGGACATTACTTATTAACAAAATGTTCAATAGATCAAGAAAATATAATTATAAAATGTATGCAGCCAATAACAGACCATTAAAATATATGATGCAGAACTTGACAAAATCAAAGGGATAGACAATTCCACAATCATAGTTGGAGAGTTCAATACTTCACTCTTTATAATGGGTAGAACAATAACTGATAGAACAGTGGAGAGAAGATAAGAAAATAGAGAACTTAAACAACACAGTAAGCTACCTGGATCTAAGTAGACGTCTATAGAACACTCTATCCAACAATAGTATACGTAGTCTTTTCAAGTGTTCATGAGCCGTTTTTTAGGATAGGACATATATGAGGCTACAAATTGAGTTCCAATAGGTTTTAAAAGATAGATGTAATACAAAGTAATATTTGCTCTAACAACAAAGGGGTAAAGTTAGAAATCAGTAACAGAAGCAAACTGGAAAACTTACAAGTTCATGGAAATAAAACAACACATTCTTAAAAATCCAGTGGATCTCTATATGGGAAAAGAATATGAAAAAACATTTTATATATATCTGAATCACTTTGCTGTACACCTGAAACTAACACAGCATTGTAAATCAACTGTACTTCAATAAAAAATAAACTTTAAAAAATCCAATGAATTGAGGAAATCACAAGGGAAATAAAATACCTAGAGATAAGTAAGAATGAAAATACAATATACAAAACTTACAGAACACAGCAAAGAAATGCTAATGAGATTTATAACTATAAACATTTTCATTACAAAAGAAGAAACCAACTTTACAACGTCAGGGACTGAAAAAAGAAGAAACTAAACCCAAAACTAGTAGCAGGAAGGGAATAATGAAGGCTAGAACAGATAAAAATGAAATAGAGAATAGAAAAGCAATAAAAGATGTCAACAAAACCAAAAGTTGATTCTTTGAAAAGAAAAACAAAATTGACAAATCTCTAGCTAAGTGGATTTAAAAAAAAGAAGACTCATTACTACTGTTTCTAGAAAAATAAAAAGGATTTTAAGAATACAGTAGTCTCCTGGGTCTGCAAGTTTGCTTTTCACAGCTTCACTTAATTGCCATCAACTGCAGTTTGGAAGCATTAAATGGAAAATCCCAGAAATAAGCAATTCATGAGTTTAAAATTGCATGCTATTATGAGTAGAGTGATGAAATCTTGCAGTGTCACAGACTGTCCTTTTTCATACTACCTTGGGATTCCATCCATCAACATCATCCTAGCTTGGTGGCCCAGGACCATCTGAAGATAATTCTCCTGACGTGTTGTCAGAAGGTCCATAGTAGCCCAGTGTTACGTCATAACACTTATGTCATAGACTTCATTTCATCACATAGGCATTTTGTCATCTCACATCATCATAAGATATTATTTGTCCATTTTTAAAAGCTAAGTGTTTTTTTTTTGTGCTTTTTACTCATCTGAATGAAGTGTCCTTAAACTTAAAAAAAAATTTCTTTAACATTCTTATGTAGACCTTTAAAGCAGAAGATTTGATCATTATCTTGGAACTCAGGGTAACTAAAATTGGTCTGAGGGGAGGAAATAATTGAGGCCAAATAATGCAGATTAGTCTTACTTTTTCAGTGGACTGCCCCTTTGTCTCCCAAATTTTGGCAGTTTAAACCTATAATTTGTATTTCATTAAGATCGTGTTATTATTTCAGAATAACTTTCCAAAATTAAACATTTCTATATCCCTGCAAACTCAAGTCCCAATATAGCTTTTAAAGTTCTATTTTTCCATATATTAGATTTGTGATGGTGTGTTTAGCTTTTATTTTGGGAGATTTTTTATTCCTAAAAGGTGTTATAAAAATAAATGAGTTGATTTATTAAAAACACAATGCATATTTTGTTATTTTGTTCTCATGATGCTTATTTTTCCTCGATTCCTACATGAGTAATATATTGGATTAATGCCGAGACCAGCTCGGCGACTCGAGGTGAGTGACGGGTGCCGCAAGCTTGAAGAACACACAGACACAGACTGAAGAGAAAAGTGGGACCCGGGGGGCTCAAGACCTCTCGGATCAAGAGCCCTGCTGACTCATCCCAGGTTGTTTTTATTGAGTTCGTGGGCTAACATTCTCAGGTTACACTCATAAACAATCAAAGGCCTCACATGACTGAGGCAATTATCTTTGTTTACTTCCTGGGTCTGAGTTGAGCAGGTGTGGATTTGAGCTGGGGGTGGAGAGCAAAACAGCCCTGGGGGCAGGAGACCTCTCTCAAAAGGATTAAGGGTCTGTGCCCCATCCGTGTTGGCCCCTTTGCGACTGTGCCTGTCTTAGGTTGTTCCTCCCTTGAGGAATCTTACCCGTCTCTGGCTAACCAGTCATCCTCCAGGGCCAAACAGGGTGATATAAGGAAGGCTCTATGCACCACCCCTGTTGGCCCCTCTGTGGCTGTGCCTGTCTTAGGTTGTTCCTCCTCTGAGGAATCTTACCCGTCTTTGGCTAACCAGCCATCCCTCAGGACCAAACAGGGTGATATTAGTCTCCACGCCCTGCACCCTCAGCTCCTCCACTGCTCAAGCAGGATATTCTGAATCCCATCGCTTGGCCCACATACTTCAACACTTTCAATGCTTCAAAAAGGTTCCAGAATGTCTTCCCACAGATTAATTCTCCATATACACCGTTTGATTTTACTTTGTTGAACAGCATTATCCATAAATAGTAAAATAAATAATTGCATGTTAGAAAGCTGATTCTAAAATGCATCTACTTTTCAGCATGGCTTGGTGTTTAGCATCTAGAATATTTGATCCTCCAAAACACTCATATACTTTGAAGGCTTTATAGCATTTCTATTATTATGCCTGGAAACAATATATTATAATAGCATAAACTATCCTCGAGACCATTAAACTGTCTTCACTAAATGTATTTAAATTAACACAATTAAATTTTCATAATTTAAATGAAATTTTAGCTGCTATTGCTTAAAATAGGAAGATTCAATTGTGATGGTGTTGCATAAAACTAATGTTTGACACCTCAAATAATTTTAAAAAAATAACTTCAAAATGGACCAAAAGCTGTTGCTTTGCCCATGGATTTTTAACAGCCCATTGCTTTTCAGTATTCAGCAATAAGAGATGGCTATTTTTAAAAGTTTCTTTTCCACTTCAAAGGAGGTCCTTGTATGGAAGTTGAAAAAGAAATCAAGTGTATAAACCCAATGTTGAATATATAAATATGTAAAAGTATGATACAAAGAGTCACAAGACCTAGAGGTTTTTCTCAACCCTACCTCTGCCTCAGTGTGTGAGAACGTGGCCAAGATTTAGTGTTTTTTGACCTCTGTTCTTCAGCCTCATAAAAAATGGTTGAAATCACAGAGGAATTCATTGTAAAGCTTATGAAGTTTGAGCTTCAGGGATTCTTATTTGCACAGGTCACTTCCAAGACCCCAGGTGGCCTGAGTATTTCTGTATTCATGTTTTAAAAATCTTTTTCTTAAGAGAGGCCTCCCAGATGGATGTGCTCCTGGTTTTCTAAAGCCTGGATTGGAATACCTTCTCCTGAGTTTCCTCCAGTTCTACAATTCAGTGCTATTTTATGAACGCTAAGTAATTGTTCATATAGTTACTCACAACTCTAGGCCACCCATTGTGTTTTCTACCATAAGATGTTTCTGCTTTTCTGACGACACTCTACAGCTGATAAGATGACTGATTTTCATTGGGATGTTTAAAAACCCTTGAGATCTGTGCTCTTTATTCTACTTTTCTAACTTTTCTTACCTCTTAGTATGGTGATTCTCAATTGTGATTCCATCATTGGGTATATCAGAATCACCAGAGTTTGTTGTTGTTGTTTCATTTTGGTTTTTTGAAAGGTTTTTTTTTTTAATGCAGATTCTCATGAGTGCAGCCTAGATTTACTGAGTAAATGAAAGAAGGAAAGGGTTGCTGATACCAAAATTCAGCATTTTGAAGAAGCCCTTCAAATGCTTTTTGTGTCCACTAATCATTAAGAGCCAGCTACTTATTTGCATGTTCTAGAAGGCTTCTGTTAATGTTTCTTAGAAATAGGACCATATGGCAAGGAGAATAAGAATGCAAGAAAAGCTAAATGCAGATGAACATTTGTGACCCTTTCCCCAAACAAAAATGGATAAAATTAGCACATTTTATTGTTATATCATATTATATCCCATCTCCCAAGTTATATTCCCTTTTTATGTGCCATTTTTCCCTTCCACTTTTCTGTGCCCTAATCGCTGGACTAAAGAGAGGAAAGACAAAAGCTGCAAAGTAAAGCTGCCTTACATTCCCTTGCCAGACTTCTTGCTTGAACGTTCAGAACCCAGAAGACAGAGGAGATGCAATGGGGTAGATGAAGGGGAGACACTAAGGGAGAACTGGTCTAACCCCTCCTTTAATATTCTGGGGATAATCTTTGCACAGACTTACACTGTAAGGAGTTGCTTCAATAAAGGTCCAAAAGTGGAGTAGCACACAGAAAGAAAAGCACCCCCAAGCCTTTCTGAGTTCCATGCCTGCTGCATGCCATGATGGAACTTAAGATGATCCCTAGCAGGGCAAACGTGTACCAAGTGCAGGCCAGGATCCGTGGGAGATGAGCAATTGAAGCTCCTAGGGCCCTGACATATTTTGATACTGCCAGAAGGGGCCATTGTAGAATGTGGTAGTAGTTAGACTAGTCCCACATCCTCATACATCTCCCAGAGGATCCTGAGAAACAGCTACAGAACACATTTTGGAAACCCAGTTTCCATTGTTAGAAATGGAAAAGCAGGGACTTTCCTGGTGGTGCAGTGGTTAAGAATCCGCCAGCCAACGCAGGGGACACAGGTTTGATCCCTGGCCGGGGAAGATCCCACATGCCACAGAGCATCTAAGCCCATGTACCACAACTACTGAGCCTGCATGCTGCAACTACTGAAGCCCACGCACCTAGAATCTGGGCTCCGCAACAGGAGAAGCCACTGCAATGAGAAGCCCACACACTGCCATGAAGAGTAGCCCCCGCTCAAAGCAACTAGAGAGAAAAGCCCACATGTAGCAACAAAGATTCAATGCAGCCAAATAAATAAATAAAAGAAATGGAAAAGCACAAAGAGTTGCAGAGCAAAGAGTATTTACAGAGACCGTTTTTTCCACCCTATAACATCTTTAACCAGTGTTTAGAGTGATAGTTTGCTTGAATAAGTGTGCCTGGCAGATAGGGAAGCAAAAAGGAAAAACAGAGGTACAAGTTATTTGGAAATGACTTCAATTTTTCTGCTGTGCTTAAATTTTGTGATAAGTCTGGGAATCTATGCTGGGCTTTGGAGGACATAGTCACATGTATGCGATTCGCAGAGGTATGAGCAAGTGGGAATGTGTGTCTATTTGTTTGTGTGTGTCACAGAGAAATGGGTGCTCCATTTGGCCTGGTTTGTCGCTTTGTTGAAATGTTTATGTTGTCCCATCAATGCAGATTGTTTATGCCCTTTTCAGTAGCCATGATTTTCATTCACTGTGGAATCAGAAATGGAAACTTGCCTCAGGAATTTTTTAGGAAATCAAAGTTCCTACAACTAATTGAAAACTACATTTTAACAAAATACTAGTGTTCCTTATTTTCTTCTTTTTTATTGACTAGAGAGTATAACATAGTTAAAGACAGCGTATAAATGAGTGTTAGCAAGGGGTATAAGTGAAAAATTTGGAAGGAGGGAGAATTTTTAAGGTAACTTTTGTGAAAGAAATATTTTAAAGAAAAACAAGGCAAATCCATCCAATTGTTCGTAGAAAGTGCGTTCTGAATACCCAAAAGGACTGGTAGGAAAATACTCCATTGGCGTGATCACATGACTTTTCATTAAGTAATTGTCAAGAGTGTTCATGGTACTTGAAATCTTCCTTATAGCTCAGCCAACAACTTTAGTCTCAATGGGCACATTTAAAGACATGAAGGATCTCTAGTGGAAGCTCTCTGTGATCATAATTTTCTTTTTAACCATCTTTACATTTTTATCTTAAACCCGGTGCTCTTGTTGAAGATAATCGAGCATTTGAACAAAAAGAAATAAGAAAAATATGTGGAAGTCAGGCCATCCACTTTTATGAACTATTTCTAGACATGCTGTTAAAAACACATTACCTTTTCTTCCAGCTTGGCTTTGTATATGTCATTATTAACATTTACCCAAATTGTATCCCAAGTGTTTTGTTTCCTGAGGATACCGAGGAATGCACACAGAATGGCAAGTACTATTGTCATTGACTCTCTTAAATGATAACTTTGAGATTTGAAGACGTTCCTTCAGGATGTTTATCAGAAGGAAAAATTAGCCTTAGGAAAGAGGCTGAACTGGTCTATAAAGTTATTTGAAGAAATCATCTTGGGAAGTTACTTCTTTGAAAAGAACTTTCTGTTGCTAGAGGGTCATTCATTATCTCTAAGGCTGACAGATTAGTTAGTTGTTGCTGTCTTTGATAACATGGCAAAAATAAGCTCAAAGTTATGGGATCAATTCTGATATTAAAGAGTTAGTTTCACAGTGCTGCATTATTGAGCTCAGCCAGGATCCTAGGAGCTATCTGGAAATGCTGGGATGCTCATCACAAATCTATTCCCACTTCTCAGGATATGCTTTTGTCTACAAGTCAGTGGTTTCAATGACTAATGCTGGGCACACAGCAAAAGACGGAGTAGCTCTTACAAGAAATTCTCACTCATTTCATTTCGAACAACAATACAATTCTTAAAATTCTTGGAGAAGTAGTGTTCAACCTAAGTAAGCAAATGATTTCCAGATTATATTAGGATCCTTACCCATGCCCCCCATCCCAAATTCAGTGTCTATTAAACTTTTCATATTATATCTTCTCCCAGGGTTTCTAATTCACTTGTTGCTTGTTCTAGCTGACTTTTTTTTACTATCAGATTTTTTCAATTAATATTATTACTGAATGTTTATTTGGCAGTATGTATGTCTAACTTAACTCTTCAGAGGCAAGTATCATCTCTACTAAGAACACTTATTGTTCTCAATGATACAAATGACTTGCTGTTTGATCAGTATGGCTGCATGAAATACACTGAGAAAAACAGTAGTGCTGATTGCACCTTCTAGGTTATGTCTGTTGTGCTACTCTCTGCTCATTTCCTATATATAAAAAAAAATAGCCTTTTACTTAGTACTGACTTTCCCTCAAGCCTGAGGAAGTATTAAACTCTCCAAGAGAAGAATAAACTAACATAGCTACATATTTGTATAGAAACAGAAAAAAACAAACTACAGTAAAAACTATACATTTGGATACTTGTTAAATGGCTGAGGAGTATATTTGGTGCTGTGATAGCCATTAAATGCATTTTAACATCCATAATTGAGAATAGTAGCAAAGCAGTCATTATGAATAGTGAAACAAACATAAACTAAAAAGAAATTGCTATTCGTTATTTTTGTTGCTTTTTCTAGTGCCAGAGTTTTCTTCCCTACAGTGATAATGGTACAAAGCATCGATGTAAGCTATGAAATATGAAGCAATTTTCAAAATATTTTCATAATTATTTCATTGTGTACACTCTCATTTTCCAAAATATCTCAAAATAAGATAATACTGTAGTTGAGTTAAGGAAACTAGATCTTCCAAGAAGGAGATTGCACTTTACTTCATAAAGTGTCTCTCTCAGTTTATTGTGGACTTATTGTGTGTGAGGCTCATTGCTAAGTTCTAGGGATACCAAGATTAATGAAATGTGTTTTATTTCAAGAGGCTGTGAACTAATGATAGAGAAAAGCATTAATAGAGAAATGTACAAGGAACTATGAGGATACTGTAGAGGATGATGACCCAGGATTACTTGGGAAGGACCAAGAAAAACATTGTTTTCCCCACTCCCCACCAACTGCAAGTAACAAATTTCAGTTGCCTTCCTCCGTCGAAGGTATGACTCTTTTTCTCCAAATGCTTAGCATTTATTTCTCCTCTCTGTCTCTTAGATCCTTTTTCTTGGAGAGACAAGTTGAAAAAGAAAGGACACATATCACATATGTATATAAAATTTCCCCTGTTGGGCCCTGAAAAAGTGATCAATTTTCCAATGATGTATCTAGAAAACAGTGACTTCCCTGGTTTAATTTATGGCACGATAGCATAAGTTTTGTGGCAGAGGAAAAACCTTAAGTTTAGTATGCAGAGCTCGTTGTCCGTGGTACAACTGAATAGACTTACACTGGGGCCTGCGTGCATTGGAGACAGGGTAATTGAGTCCATAGATCTGCACTCCATGATCTGCTGGGCTGGCAGTTCTCTTTCTGGTGCATCAATAAACTTTAAAATTAACATTCATGAGAACTTAAGGAAAACTACCTAGCCAAAAAGATTTAGGCTTTATCTATATTTGTCTTCTATATGAAGGAAACAAGTTTATAAAACACCGAAGTGTTCTAAAATATTAATAGCCCAGCAGTATCCTAGAATTAAAATTCTTTAGCTGATTCTTGGATATTTTAAACAAGGACATTAGATCATTCTTGGTACTTAGGGCTACACAGCAGAAATGATATCTGGAAAGGAAATAAGTCATTCAAAATGATTTTGGACATCTGTTTTCTAACAGAAAACTGCTTCCTTCTTGTAAAATATTTTATCGTAATCAGAAATAATAGTGTTTTTGTTTGTTTGGAAATCTGTTTATTTTGTGTGTTTGCTTTTAACTCGAGGCCACAGAATTTTCCTAAATAATACATACTTGGAATATTCTGCCCTTTTAGAGCATTTTATCTGGTGGCAAGTTTGAGTCTTTGTAAGGACAGTGACAACTGATAAGTGTGGCACACTGTGATTTTGGCATCAGAAAGACATTAATTCAAATCTCAGCATATGTGACAGGGACTTCTTTAAATTCCCTTCTGATGGGGAAAAGTGCAATTTTTACTATTCCCACATCTACCCCTTACTGAGGAGAGGAAAGCCAGTCAACTTAAACGCAGCTCTATAATTTAACCAATAAAAAGTTCTTCTCTGTCAGCCTATGGCCCTAAAGTAAGGGTAGATTGGAAAAGACTTCAGTGGGAAAAGTTGACCACAGCAATATGGTATCAAATGATGACCAAATGGTAAAACCGGTGAGAGATTGCTCATGGCAGCAATTGCAGGTATCCAACAAACTGTCTGGTCTTTGATATTATCAAGGGGACTCTTAGAATAATGCAACTTAAACTAGCCTTTCTATTTGCATTTTTTCCCTTTGCTTCTCCTCCACCACCCTTACACCCCAAGCACTAATATCTTCTTATCCTCACTCCTAAATATTGCACGTATGCAGTCAGCTTCCATCCATCCCTGTTCTCCACCGCCATGTTCCACTTTCTAAAATCTTTCAAAAGTGCCATCGACTGAGGCTTTCAACAGTTTCCATGTTCCTGAGAGGTTCTTCATGACCTCAGCTTTATCTGCCTCTTCAGCTTAAATTTGTATCATTTGCCTTGCTATTACTCCACACTGAAGCCATTTGGAATTGGGGACTTCTGGTAGCTATTCGCAAAAGCCATATTCATCCCAAGCTAGGAATAGCTCCTTTGCACCTTCCATCTGCTGTACTCATACCCTTGATGTCCAAACTGAAATGCCACTTTCTTACAAAAGCCTTTCCTGACTTTGTGAATTATTACTCTCCCTGCTACAAGCTTTCATAGAATCCTGTATTTTTCTTTATATCAAGCTTTTCTATATCAACTTAAAAAATCACAGTTACCTAATGTGTTGATTTTCCAGTAACTTACAAGTTCCATGAAACTAGGAACCATTTTATGTATTTATCTTGTATCCTCAGCATTAGAGTGCATATAGTAGTATTTCCAAAATAAAGACTTGATGATTGATGAAATGGATGATAATACTGAAAAATGTTTAGGAGTTAGCCACCAACACTAATTTACTCCATACAGCACCACTGAGTAATCAGAGACAGTGATTAGGATATAACAAGTGATTTCAGCCATTAAATTCACAAGAAGTCCATTATTTTTCATCACTCAGTCCAAATTAATTTGCATAAATAACTTTAATCCCTAAAAAGCAGTATTATGTCAGAATTGTTTTGAAATGTATAATTTTGCCAGTGAAGATCATTTACAGTATGATTTATTCTGTAGGTTTGGTTTTAAAAAGCCATAATTTTTATAGTGTGGTAGATTCGATTATTATTAAGAAGTATTTATTTTCTCTCCATGTACATCCATGGCATAAGTATACTTCTCTGGCTTTTGACTTGGGGTTTGGCAAAGTCATTTGTTTGGCCAGTGGGTTGCTAGCAGACATGACATGTGATACAAGCACATGTTTGGCATGTGTTTGTGCAGTGGGGTGTGAACAATTTTGCTTCTTCTCTGTGCAGAGCTTTTCCCTAAAAGCGGTAGTCCCCTTAAAATGGGGTCTCAGATGCCAGGATGTGGAGAAAAGGGAACCCTTGCACACTATTGGTGGGAATGAAAATTGATACAGTCATAACAGTATGAAGGTTCATCGAAAAATTAAAAATAGAACTACCGCATGATCCAGAAATCCCTCCTCTGAGTTTATACCCAAAGGAAATTTAATTCTGGAAGGGATATCTGTATTCCTATGTTCATTGCAGCATTATTCACAATAGCCAAGACATGAAAACACCTTAAGTGTTCATTGACAGATGAGTGGATGAAGAAATTGTGATAACATTAAAACAGGAGGTCCTGCCATTTGCCACAACATGGATGAACCTCAGGGACATTATACTAAGTGAAATAAGTCAGACACAGAAAGAAAAAAAACTTCATGATCTCACTTATCTGTGTAATCTAAAAAAGTCAAGTAGTGAGTAGAATGGAGGTTACCAAGGTCTGGGAAATGGGGGAAAAGGAGATGTTGATCAGAGGATACAAAGTTGCAGTTATATGGGACAAATCACTTTAGATATTTAAGGTACAGCAGGATGATATAATTAACAACACTGTATTGAATACTAAAAATTTGCTAGGAGAATAGGTTTCTGGTGCTCTCATCACACACACACATTATGTTAAATAGCTTGATTGTAGTAATCAGATCACTGTGCATATGTATATCAAATCATTACATCATACCCCTTAAATGCAATTTTTATTTAAAAAATAGAAATGCTTAAAAAATAAAGAACCAGAGGATTGAATGGTTTTGTTCAACTGCTGCTGGATTAACATGTTCACAAATAATAGATTTTAAATGTTGGCTTTCAAGGTTAAAACAAAAACCTCTCGAATATACAGGGAGCAGAGCTAACTCAGCTGAACTGACCCAAAAGAAAAACACACGGTCATTGGTGAATGCCATCGAGAGTATCAGGTTGTTTATTAGTGGCAATGTTTGATTTTTACATATAGTACACAAAAATTTATAGGGAAGATGGTGTAAGGCACAAGGCCAGCTGTTGCATGAGCAAATCACCCTAAGTGAAACTTCTTTAATTACTTCAGTGTAGTATAAATGAGCAAAGGCTATTAACACTAGGATATAAAGTTGTCAGAGCAGACTGAAATAACTGAAATATCACATGAGTAAATACAAAACACATTCAGTGGTGGTTATATAGTTTCCATACACTAGATATATCTCACCTCAGGTTAATTTCTTCTCATCCTAAAATCCAACTAAGCCCTGTTTCTTACATGTGTCTCTCTATATATTTTCTAGTCATTTGAAATGATCTGAAGGCCAGTGCATCCTTAACTAATACTAAAAGCTAACTAGATTTGTGCCCAAATTATTATACTGAAACATGCAGAGATTTTTGTCAAGCCTGCAACTAATCATTAAAACATAGAAGTGTGGTCCTCTTTTCACTATCACAAAAGCATCAAAAGGCATTTTTTAACACGATGCTATAATTCATAATCAGTTAAAATTTTCCAGTATGCTGGAGGCTGAAGCATGCTTTCAAATATGAAATTGGTACTCTGCTCTCATTAATGAGTGCTTTGGAATAGTATGGAAATAGTTCTCCTCATTTTCAATAATTCTTCTTGCTCATGGCAACATTTAAAGGGGTAGAGGGTGGGGAGTAAAAATACCATTTTGCAGGCACAAAAATTTTAACTAGCAGCAGATGGTGAGACTGTAAAGAAACTGCTCCTCATATCAAGCTTACGCAAATTGGTCTCTTTCTCTTACAGTCACACATGATTTAGTAGCAGAATCAGGGGTCAGGCAGTACTAACCATATGTTAACCCCAGTATAGCTACCTCTTGCTGTATAGATGCTACAATTCAAGGATTTTGATTTGAGTCAAAGCATAGTGTAATTTTTATAACAACAAACCGTGACCTTTGATGATATTTTACCACTGCCCAATAATGAATCCTCTGGAGAGCTTGATTCTCTTTTTTTATTTGAAATAAAGCTTAATCTTATTTAAATGCTTTGTGGAACCATAAAACTGTATTCTTTTTACATACAGCCTAGGGGGAGTTTTTTGAGGCAAAGGAAAAAATGGAAAATATGTGTGTTGGTGTATATGTGTGTGTCTGTGTGTGTGTCTTTGTGGGGGTGAAGAAGTCACAGAGGGAAAGGTGCTAGCTAGAAGTTAGCAGGAGAGGAAAGATCCTTTACAGACCTTCTATGGTAATTTTTTTTTTTTTAATTCCCATAAATTCTTGGATATGCTTCTCTTCTAAAGTTGGAGGCTAATTCCCCTCCCCCTGAATATAAGTTGGACTTTTTGACTTGTTGCTACTGAATGGAATGAAGTAAACATGATGCTATGCAGCATCCAAGAGCAGATAGTTAAAAAGGATAGCTTTGATCTGACTCTATTGTACTATTTTTTTTTTTTTTTTTTTGGCACACGGGCTTAGTTGCTCCGCGGCATGTGGTATCTTCCTGGAGCTGGGATCGAACCCGTGACCTCTGCATTGGCAGGCGGATTCTTAACCACTGCGCCACCTAGGAAGCCCTCTATTGTACTATTTGCATTAGGGAAAGGCAGCTGCCTTGTTGTGAGGTAGCCCTGTGGGGGAGTCTGTGTGAGTAGGAACTGAGCCCTCCTGGCCACAGACAGCATGACTTGACCGTTATGTCAGCCCCACTGAGAGCAGATCCCTCAGCCCCAGTCAAGGCTTCAGATGACTACGGCTCTCAGACATGTGACTAAACTTCTTGTGGTCAGAAATGCCCAGCTAAGCCACTCTCTCAGTCCTGACTCTTTGTCATTGTGAGAATTTATAAAATTTTATTAATACTTTAAGCCGCTAAGTTTTGGGGTAAGCTGTTACTTAGCAATAAATAACTAACAAGGACAAGTTTAAATTCATTGATCTCCTTTTATCATCGTAACTAGATAATATTATCTCCTTTTATTTTATTTTTCTTAGATGAGAAGATGAAGCTTCCAGAGTTTAAGCGACCAAATTATTACATTGTTCAGGTCAGTGTATCAGTAAGGATTAAGTATAGCTTCAAGTAGTAGAAAATGCAACAAAAATAGTGAGACACATACCTATGTCCACTTAAAAAAAAAACACTGTATTTTAGAAAATTGAGGGCTGGTTCTCCTGGTGATGGAATACATAATCTATCCTAGCTCCTCCTAACTATTTTGTTCACTATTTTTAACACGTGTTTTTTATATTCACGTTCACATGATGGCTGCTGCACCACCAGCTGTTGCAACCATATTTGAGGCAGGAATAAGGGAAGAGGGCCGAAGTCAACAGTCTTTGCTTTGAATAGCTTTGCTTATTTGTGTCAGAAAGAAAAACCACGACACTCTTCTATGCCACAGTGGCCATGGTTTTAATTGCCTCTCTTAGCTGCAGCAAGGATGAGCACCTTGACCTCTGGGGAAAATTCTGGGATCTGTGAGTAGTAAGAGTTGGAAAATGGATGTTTCTAGGCAACTTGCTGTAACTCTCATCATCTACCTCTTCGATTATTCTATGTTCAGATAAACTCTTCTTCCCCTTTCAGTTTTGCAGACACACTCATCCCAAAGGGTTTAACACCCACACCAGTCATTGACTGTAGCTCAGAGAACTCTGGGTAGTGTACAGATCAGTTGATTACTCCCAGAGCAAAGAATAAAAGTAAAAATCTATGCCATAGAAAAAAAACTATCTTATGCTTGTAAAAGAAATGGGTCTTTATACTTACTAGCAGCCAGGTACTCAGCTAAACTAACAAACAATTTACATTTTCCTAACATGAATAAATCATTCAAGAAATGTAAAATTATTCTTGCTCCAATATTCAAGTTATGCTTTGATATAAATCTATTTAGTGCAAATTAAAAAAAATTTTTTTTTTGATGTGGGCCTTTTTTTTAAAGTCTTTATTGAATTTGTTACAATATTATTTCTGTTTTATGTTTTGGTTTTTTGGCTGCAAGGCATGTGTGATGTTAGCTCCCTGACCAGGCACTGAACCCACACTTCATGCATTAGAAGATGAAGTCTTAACCACTGGATTGCCAGGGAAGTCCCAGGGCAAATTTTTGTAATCTCTTTAGATCTTCATATTTCTTTAGATCTTAGGTGAAGCTGCTGACTTTAAGCCAAAAACTAAATTAACCCACTCCTCAAGTAATTAGTAAATTCAGAATTCATTAAATGCACACTTTACTATCAAGAAACAATTATGTACAGTCACTATAAGTTGTCAAACTTCTATAAAGTTTACCTTAATTTTAAATTTAAATGGTTAATTAAATATGTATATGTGTAGTTCTCTCATATAACAGTTAATCTGCTAAAATCAATTGCAAGGAGGTTTTCCATGAAAATAGCCTACTATAAGCCTAGCAGTTTTAAGGATGTCTTTCTAAAAGCCCTCTGAATGTTAAATTCAATATTGTTTACTGGGCAAATGATTTAAGTGCCTCTGCAGATTATATTAAATGAGAAAAAGAGAAGTTAAAATAATAAGTCCTTTTTATACCTGAGAATATGAGAGAGGAGTTTTATGAAATAGAACAAAGGTTTTGTAAAGTTTCTTAAAAATACATGACATATAAAGAAAAAAGCAAAGGAAAAAACAGAAGAAATACTCAGAAAAATATGTAATATAAATGGTCAGAATAAAACATCAATAGAAATATTTAAAGATTAATCAAACAAAATTGCCCATAATGTAAATCATTGCCAACAACAACAGCAGAAATAGAGAGTGAGAAAGAGAAGAGATGTTGAGATACGAAGTTTAATTCAAAGGACAAATTGAGACAACAGAGTGAAGAAAATAAAATATGAGGAAAAATTATAAAACCTGGAAAAAAAACTTAACTTTAAATTGGAAAAGCCAACTAAACACCAAACAGAATGAGTTTTTTAAAAAACTCATAATTTGATACATTCTTGACAAATTTTTGATAAGTAAAAAATTTCTAAAATTTTTATGAAGAAAATCTTGAAGGTGTATTCCAGCAAAATAAAAGAGTAATTTAAAAGAAAGGAAGATATAGGATCTAGACAACACTGTAATTCACACAGGTATTCAGTAAAATGAAATTTTAGAATGAGAGTTTTGCTACATACTTAGAAAGCAATCAGTACAAATGAAAACAAGAAGTCTGTGGTCTCTACGAGGGATGTTTTTAAGAAGAGAATGAATAAATAAATGAGAATGGTTTTTATTTAGCCTATACTATAATTATGGATTTTGAATATCTAAAGACTATCAATGGTGGTGTAAGTATGAGACATACTGAAATGATTTATCATTGTGTACAATTGCTAGAAAGTTAAGAAAAAAACAACTCGTGTAAAAACCTCTCATCTGAGCTGCCAGACTTAGTAGCACAGTTTTATTCTTTTTGTCTAGGCATCTTAGTTGGTTTTGTAATTAAATAAATTCACGCAGTAACAATATTGGCATGTAACCCCTGGTATCTCAGAATATGACTGTATTTGGAGATAACGGCCTTTAAAAAGGTAATTAATGTTAAAAGAGATCATTAGAGTGGGCCCTCATGCTGTGAAAACCTATACGTTTTTTGTATAAACTATCAATATAAAAAATTACATTTCTGTTGTTTAAGCCACCTAGTTATTGGTTCTTTGTGATGGCAGCCTTGGAAAACTAATGCTAGAACTGTTACACTCAGGAAAAGAATGGAATGAGAATGTGCTAGGTTATTTAAGTGAAATAATTACATCATCTTCATAACAGGGCAAAATAGGTCCTGACTAAATTTGATAAGAAAAACAGAATAAACATCTAATGAAGAAAAATGTTGATGCAAAGGAGAAGAATTAAATGATGAAAAGTGATTGCTTATTAGAAGCAGAACTGGAAATGAAAAGGAGGTGAAAGGTATTCAGCTTTTAAAAAATAACATTCTGTCCTGTGATTTTTTTTTGTCTTTGGATGACTTTTTAGCAAAAAAAAGTAGATGTAATTAGTTATTTAGTTTTGAACTACTTATAGAAAGTTACCATATTCTTTTGCTTCTGTGTCAGTTTTTTTTCCTGGTATGTTTTTATTGCATGAGCCATTCTGGTTTACAGAATGTGAAAAAGAAAATGAAATAGTTGTGAGAACTAATTTATTCTCTGGTCTTCCTAAAATGGAGAATACACTGGTGACAAAACACAAGAGAAAAGTCTAATGTAAGGGACAGACTTCAAAGGAGTTGTCTTTGGAAGAAGTAGACTGGGAGTAAGATATAATGCAGGGAATGTTTATAAATTATTACCACAGCCCTTGAGACAGATGGAGTAACAGGTGGTGGAACAAAAGATGAAATATAGAATGCTGGTGGTGAAGAGGGGGCAGAGATGACCAGATTCAACTTTCTGGAAAGACTTCAACACAGTATCTTTGAGAAAGTGGATGATTTCTGAAACAACTGAGGAACAATTCTCCTGTACCCTTGTCCTAGCCATTGACATCAAATGTATCTAGTAATTCAACTCTTGAAATTATTACAAAATAGATAATGCCAAGTTGATTAATTACAGCCAGTCAGTCTTCTAGATGAGATTGAGGGTCATAATCAATTAATAAAGAAAAGAAAAAAAATCACTGCAAGACTAGGGGTCTGAATCGGACTATTTACTAATATATGTCCAGGGAAGGCATAACTTGGATCAAAAATTAAAATAAAAAATTTAGATTTCTACATGTTTTATAATGCAGATGGGATGCCTTTCATAAAGAAAAACACATTTTTTTCATATATGCTACATAATTCTATCACTCAGTTTAAGTGAGATGGAATTTGGAGATTATTTGTGAACAGACTGAAACAATTATCTATGGACAAAATAAACACAACTACATAATCTCAAATGCAAGTCATTCAGAATGGATTGTTTAGACTTTAATTTTTAATTGACCAGAAAATTACTTCTTTGTCCCTATGACAAAAAAAAAATTACCATCAAATGACTGGCAGTGATAGTCTCCATCATATACATTATTTGCCTTTCCATTACAGCCAAACGTATGGTAAAATATTCTGCACCTGTTTTAGTCCATCAGGGTTGCTGTGACGAAATACCACAGAGTGGGTGGCTTATAAACAAACAAACAAAATGTATCTCTTGCAGTTCTGGAGGTCGTGAATGCTGATGTCAAGAAGCCAGCATGATCAGGGAAAGGACCTTCTCTGGGTTGCAGACTTCTGGTTGTATCCTCACATGTCTAAGGGGCTAGAGTTCTCTGGGTTCTCTTTCATAAAAGCACTAATCTCATTCATGAGGCTCCATCCTCATGATCTAAGTGCTTCCCAGAGCCCCCACCTCTTAACATCATCACACTGGACATTAAGATTTCAACTTCGGGATTTGGGGAGGACACAAATATTCAGACTATAGAAACACTGGTTCTCTGTGATTTTTCATGTCCCTATCATTCTTCAATCTCTGGAACCTGGCCTTGACTCCCACAATATGACATAGATGAGCAAGGACATCTTTGTAATTGCCTTCATCTTGCTTGACTTTTCAGGAACTCTGAGCTCCATACTTCTTTGTCTGTCTCCCTACTGGTTATTTCTATTTGGATGTTCCTTAAATAACTCAGCATCAAACGTTCCAAAATGGAACTGTGTCTCTCTCCTTGTTCTTCCGTGGTCTAATCAGTTGACTCTTGCAACTTCTTTTCCATGCCCATGTATTGATCACTAATTAAGGTCAATGCTACCTCCTGGATATTTTTTATAATCTAGCCATTTCTCTCTGTCCATGTGTCCTTATTCTAGTCAAGGCTAATATCAACTTTTGCCTGAATTATGGTCATGCCCTTCTAACTAATCTTTTTGTTTATGTTCTTCTACAACTCCAATCCATCTTCCATATTGTTAACAAAGCAATATTTTTCACAAATAAATCATACAAACATAAGTATGTATAAACATATATGTATATATATAATATATGTATACATTTCATGTGTGAGAGTGTGTGTGTGTGTGTAATTCCACAGCCTTGGTTCCTCTCAGTGTAAAATTCCAAATACTTACTCTGGCTTAAAAAGATGCTGTGTAGTTTTGGCTCTCTCTTCTTATTATTTCTGCTTACTTATTCAGCTCCCAGGTCTCATTATATCACCCCCGCATTGAACAATTATTGAACTGTGTTCAGTTGCAGCATAATGATGACGTTTTCTTCTTTTTTTTTTTTACAGTTTTAAAGCGTCCTTTTCCTTCTGTTCACACCTTCTTTATTTTCAAACCTGTTCCTCTACATTCCCACTTCTACTTCTGGATAATTCTATGGATTAAATGGGTCAGTAACTGGTTTTGGCCTTTCCTGTAGCATCCTGGACACAGAAGGGTCACCCCTTCAATTATTCTCGAAATATCAACTCAAGGAGTTCTGAAAGTATTCTTGTATTGGATCAAAATAAGTGATAATCCGGTTGGGGACTAAAGGGTTGGCTGAAGCACCTGTATTTTAAGTATCTAGTGTTGACGATGAGATGCAGCTGAGAATATATGGATAAGCCCATACCCCAGAGTGAATGCCTAAACATTAGGCATAAAAGCTGGAATGAGCTCAGGGCTGGGACTTGTCAAAGCTGAAGCTCTGCACATACTTAGGTTGTCTTTCACAACTGTGCTTCTCCAGTGTGGAATGACATAAAGTGTGTCTGGGAGTCATAGGAACTTTACATACTTACTGTTGTGTGCATTCTCAATTGTTTCCTTTCTGTGTCTTTCTCTAAAGGTCAGTCAACCTGATTCTAGCTGAAGTGTGTTGTTTCATGAATTGGGTTGCCAGTCTAAACCTAAGATCACTGCTGCCAGTAGAGCAGAGAGGCAGTTGCATCTCTATTCATTCTTTAAACTTAGTGGGTCATTTCCTCCAGGAAGTATTCCCTGATTGATCAGCTAAGTCAAGAATTGAAGATCCTAATGTGCTCATAAAGCAGATACACTTCTCTCCTCAACCGTTATTAAGCTATATGATTATTTATTATCTTTATCCATCGCCAAATTACGTGGATACTTCCTCTTATTCATTGGTGTATCCCCAATATATAATATAATATCTGACACTTAGCAGGTTTTAATAAGATTATTAATTTAAAAATGGCTAAAGAATAAACCTGTCTCTGCCATGGGCAATAGGGAACTGGTTAGTACGGTTTAGGTAATTAAAACTGAGTTTTCTGTTTATTCTCCCATCATGTCAGTTTATTCTTGCCGTGTAACAAACCTCCAAAACAGTGGCTTAAAATGACAATCATTACTGAGCATGTGTCTGCAGATTGGCTGGGATGTGGCTGGTCAAGGAGAGGCTTAGTTCAGATAGCCTGCTTTACACTGCAGTAGCTGGGTAGCTCTATCTCTTAGTGTAGGACTGTGAGCCTTGTCCAGAGGTCTCTCATGGTTCTTGGACCAGCAGAATGAGTAGGCCATGGTTTTTATATGGTAGTGGCAGAGGTGCAAAAGAGCAAGTAGAAGTATACCAGGTCTCTTTCAACACAGGCTTGGCACTGGCATGCTGTTACTTCTGCCCACCTATCATTGACCAAAGGAAGTGACGGAGTCACATCCGAAGTCCAGGGCCAGGAAGAGACATTGCACCCACAGGGAAGCCATGGCACAGCAAGTGAAGCAACAATGTAAAAAAAACTGTGACTGTGAAGAATGTGTTAACTAAGCTTATGAGGGTTAGTTATGGTAATCATTCGGCAATACATCCATGTCATTTCTTTGTACACCTTAAACTTACACAATGTTATATGTCTATTGTAGCTCAAGAAAGCTGGAGAAAAAAATTTAGTTGCCATACTGCCTCAAATTTCAACTACTAATTCTAATTTGTCCAGGAAATTTGAGGCAATCTGAAACCTAATTTTAATAATATTAACACATACAGAATTTCTCTGTTAGGTAGTCTGGGCTTTTTCTTATGAATATTAGAAAAATAACATTATAGATGTTTTTATGACCAAGTTAGTTTCTCCTGAAGCGAAGAGTGATTATTTTATTTATTTATTTTTGAGTGGTTATTTTAAATATAGAATATCAATTGCTCAATTCTTCAGGTCCAAGTATTGTTTTTGTTGTTTTTACCTGAATTATGTGGATAATTTTCTCGAGCATTAATTGGTCTTGGCCTGCAAGTATCTGACTCCAGTTATTGCTTTCTGCTGAACAGTTGAGACAGTCATTAGCATTATGGAACCTGTTTTCACATTTTTGTAATTTATTTTAGTCAAAGGTAAGATCAATTGCATTTTGAAAATACTGTTCACGTTGTTAGGATCCTTCCAATCAATTCAAGCCAGGAAGGTGTAGAGTCATTATTTTATAATCTAGGTAGCATCTAAGGTAATGATAAATGCTTTCCTCAGAATAAAAACACGCATTTATTTCTTGTCTAACCTACAAATTACCTGTATACTCGATATTTTAGTCTGCTTGCGATATTTAAAAAGTAGATGATTTAAGGTCAATCAGTGAATTCATTCCTCTTGACTTTAAATGTGTCTTCATTATATGCATTCCAAAGAAAAATTATTACCTAATCTGCAAAGATATATTTTAATCACTAATCTGTTGGATGCATTTACAACTATAATTTTATGCATTGTGAAGCACTCTAATTGCTCAATGTGAACTCTAGCCTAATGCTTAGGAAAAAAAAATCAAGGTGCAAAAGTATGCATAATATAGACTGACTCAAGATAAACAAATGCACTGAGAAACAGAATTAGTCAATATTTTAAAGGCAGTCAGATTCCTAGCTCTTAAACCTCTAATGCTGCTTATAAAGTTGGTTAAGGTAGTGGTAGGGGAGAAAATGTTTGAGGAGGGGTTATAAAAATTATGGAATTTTGATTTTTTTTCTCTTATTTCAAAATGTCTGTCTTGATAGTAGTTATACTGGGATGGGAACTCTTGAGATCTGAGCCATTTGTCAGAACGGCATGAAGAAAGGTGCCGTGCTTAATAAATATGACACATGAATGACTGTCCTGGACTGAATGTTTGTGTCCTCACCCTCTGCTAATTCATAACCTGAAATCCTAATGCCTGAGGTGAGGTCTTTGCGAGGTGATTCAGGAGGGTGGAGGCCTCATGAATAGGATGAATACCCTCACAAAAGAGGCCCCAGGGAGCTCTCTTGCTCCCTCTGTATGTGAGAACATTGAGAAATCAGCCATCTGTTAACCAGGAAGAGTCCTTTCACCAGACACTGAATCTGCAGGTACTTTGATCTTGGACTTTCCAGGCTCCAAAACTGTGAGACATAAATTTTATTGTTTAAAAGCCACCAGGTCTATCATATTCTGTTATATCAGCCTGAATGGAATAGGAAAGTGAGTTTTATAAATCTGTTTTATTTTACTGAATATGTAGTTAGGTGCATGTAGAGTGTTTTCTACCTTCTACAGTAGCTACTTTATAAGACTCGTCCGTACCTTTGTGTTTCTGTATGCATGTGTTTGCTTAACAACCTTATGAGAAAGATGACCATATCTGGGGGAGCAGAATAAGAAAAGTACATGGTATAAATCAGTGGTGATGTCTGATGCCTGAATGTGTACATCCCTATAGACCTTTGATAACTTCATCTAAGTATATGCAACGTCTTATGATACCTGATGTTTCAAAGAGAAAGTACATTGATTCACATGTGAACTTTAGAATAATGGTATTACAGGTAATTAGAACCTGGGGGACAAAAGGCAAAAAATTAATAGACCTGTTTCTGTCTTATTCATCCTGATAGTTCCCTGTTTTGCATACAGCAAACACTTGATATTCATTGAAGGAATAAATAAGTTAATGGTACAGAGGTCAGGAATTGTGAATTGAAAGTATGGTATATAAACGGGATAAAGGGATTAATATCGTAAGATGAACTGGTGAGAAGGTAAAAAGTAAAACCTGAGTGAAGACACTAAAGATTATAAACTGGGAAAGATGCAGCTCTTAGGGATAGAGAACAGAGTCTTTATGGGACCTGGTTTGGCCTGAACTGAGCATCTAAAGATAGACAGCAGTTCAGTGTTGGAGCCAAGAAGAAAAACACATAGATTAGTTAGGCAGAAACTACAATTTAGCCTTGAAGTAGAGATCCTGGCTCCTAGCCAGAGATGATTTCCTAATGAGACCCAAAATTTATAGATTCTTACTCTTTTCTAAACTATATAAAACATCTTATAGGAAATATTTTATTCATTTTTTGCAACAACCCTGGGGTAAGTATTATTTTATGACCAGTCTTTTACAAAGGAGGCAGTTGAGATACTGAGAGGTTAATCTACCCAAGGCTCCCACAGCTGGGTACAGGGAAAGCCAGGATGGAAACCCAGGCAGAGCTCTGTGAGCTCATGCCCTTAACCCCTGGAAGGGTCCTGAGAGAAAGAAGGGAGTTAAGGGTTATGGCTTCTCACCATTCAGATGGAGTTTGGAGCATGCTGTGTGATGACACGTGTGGGTGGAAATGTCCTGATGATGGGTAGGCCTGCAAGGAAACTAGCACTTCCATCAGCAAGTCTCAGCAAGATATAAAAGCAGCAGCACCATCTGTGTGGGTACAGATTCCCAAGGTATCAGGAGAGATGGTCTTGAACTTTCTTCATTGTGAGAGATGGTTACAGTTGTGATCATGGCCAGGACATGATGGCATCAAGGCCAGAATGACATTCAGTGTTTGGAGTTCCCTGGGGAAAGAAAAAATTTTTTCACTAACCCTTTTAAACCATAGATAAAAGCCAGTTACATCCTCAAATATTTCAGAGGGCACTGGTGCCTAGATTTAAACTGCCAAATTTCATCATTTTGCATCATCCACCTTTATAACAAAAGCTTATAGATTTTCACTACTTTAGGGGACAGTCTGGTGACCACAGAAAGAAAATTTCTTTTCAACATGTTATTTGATTAAAAGGGTTCTAGCCTCCAAGGGTATTATGCTAGGCACTCGTAGACAATAAAATAAATTGAAATAGAGACACCAGACACTGTTAAATTATAGGTGGTTACTAATAGGCATCTTTGCAGTAAAGCACTGAACTTGGAATCGCATGTTGAATTCTACCACAGTAGCTACAAGCTGTGAATAAGTGCATTATATTCCTTGTGATTTCGGACCTTTTGAGCAATATTGCATTTTTTTCTAGATTATTTATAACTGGACTCATGGCTTTAAATGGAGAGGTGCTCTCCTGAAGAAGATATTTGAAAAAACATATTGAAAATAGTATTTGAAAAGGCAATTAATATCCCTTTGCAAATAAGAGACCATCTTGTGTTTTCCAGTTTTTCAGATACCCTGACATATATATAGTATATGCTCAGCAAGTGGTAACTATTCTGCTTTCCATATCCAAATTTTTTTTTAAAAAGCTTACGATTTATTTGCTGAAATGTTTTATACTATTCTCATAGAATATCTTTGTTTTCCAAGTCACTGGATGAAAGTGTGTCATAGAGGGCCATGAGGAGTGAGACTGGATTTCTAGGCCTATTATCTCAAGAAATAGCTGTTCTCCGCTCTTGCACTGTTGGTGGGAATGTAAATTGATACAGCCACTATGGAGAACAGTATGGTGGTTCCTTGAAAAACTAAAAGTAGAGTTACCATATGAGCCAGCAATCCCACTGCTGGGCATATACCCTGAGAACACCATAATTCAAAAAGACACGTGCACCCCAATGTTCATTGCAACACTATTTACAATAGCCAGGACATGGAACAACCTAAATGTCCATCAACAGATGAATGGGTAAAGAAGATGTGGTACATATATACCATGGAATACTACTCAGCTATAAACAGTGAAACTGGGACATTTGTAGAGACATGGATGAACCTAGAGACTGTCATACAGAGTGAAGTAAGTCAGAAAGAGAAAAACATATCGTATATTAACACATATATGCGGAATATAGGAAAATGGTACAAATCAACCGGTTTGCAAGGCAGAAATAGAGACACAGATGTAGAGAACGAACTTATGGACACCAAGTGGGGAAAGCAGGGAGGGTTGGGGGGGAATTAACTGGGAGATTGGGATACCAAATTGTACACTCTAAATATATGCAGTTTATTGTATGTTAACTGTATCTCAATAAAAGTTCTTAAAAAATTAAAATTAAAATTAAAGAAATAGCTGTGCTCTAGGCTGGGACGTCTCTTTATTCCCTTGGGCAATAGAATAAGGACAGATATGAAAAGGAATACTTACTGATAATTTTATCAGACCTTGTGATCCTTTGACTTTTAACAAAGTCTTTATCAGAACTTTAGAGGGAAATGTGTAATTCTGTGGTAGACTTTGAGGTCCACACAGCAGAAAAAGAGAAGGTTGTGTAGATGAGTGTGGCCATTTTATGTAGGTGTGCGTGTATTTATGTGGTTGCCTCAAAATTCTGTCCTATTTACCTTTTACTGGTAGTGTCACCCTCTTTCCTATGAGAATAACCTCCGTATTTCACATAGTCCTGATGGAGTCAGGGAGACCATACACTGTAGTGATAAGAGCATAAGGATCTGGCCTGGACTGGCTGGGTTCACATCCAGGTTTTAATACTTACTGTGTGACCTTGGGCAAGTTACTTAACCTCTCTGTGTGTCCCTATCTTAATCTTAAAATGAGCTTAATATAAAACCTTCCATATTAGGTCATTGTATATTAGGATTTGTATAACTTGGGTTTCCCTCAAAAGCAGAGTTTAAGATAAGGGATTGGGGGCAGTTGGTTTGCTCTGGAAGGTGATCACATGGAGTGGGGACATGGGAAGAGTAAAATAGTGAAGAAGCAAAAGCATTTTACAGATGTTTCCAAGATGGTCACTGCTGTGGGCACTGGGGTTCTACCCTGCTGCAAGCCCTATAAGGCCTGTGCAGACCGTCCCAGAAAATTGTCTATGAAGAGGTTGAGGAAGGGAGTATTTATATCAGACCTCCCTTTCTCTGTTGGGCAGTGTTTGCCCCATGGGGTGTTAATTTTGAGGCACTTGGAGGTTTGTATGCATGTATCTGCGTAGTTCCACAGGAATCTCTCCTAGCTCTGGAACAGAAGCCCAGGGCAGATACTGGGAGGTTTGTTGCAACACACAGGTGAGATACGGTCAGCTTATACCTGGTGGCTGCCACCACCAGCTGGAGTGAAAAAGATGGTGTAGGAGATATGACAGGAGAGATGTTGACTTGGGATTAAATGAAAAAAAAAAAGGTGCGCAAATTTGTACACCACTGTCTGGCTCATAGTAAGCGCTCTTGCCTACTGTTCTGGGCAGAGGTGTGTAAGAATTTTATAGAAAATCATGTCTCTAGTTTTCCTTCCCTTCTTATAACATATCTATAGATGTTATGTCTTAGAGTAATATGGTCAGAGATTCACTGTGCCACATTCCAGGAACAGTAGTAACCGTTTGTCACTCCCATCTCTTACCAGGAGAAGGACTAATTAATTGTAACTTGACTAGTGTCCAAAGAAGCCACAGGCTTGTAAGTAAGACTATCCAGGAGACAGAAAGGTTAACAAATTTCTGTGGACCCAAAGATGTCTGACCAGTGTATATGCTTGAACAGGATGTTTTCCCATTCTCAACACACACACACACACAGTTCAGCTGAGAGAGAATATGTATGAGCATGAGCTACTTCTCAGAAAAGTTTTAGATCTGTTTCAACCCACAAAGAGGTAGTTTGAGCTGAAAGTGGGACCTACTTATTTTCTTAATTCCCAGTTGCGTCACTGAGAACATTGAACTTTTTCTCATTGCTGTAGATAATGAATTAGCAAGCTTAGCTTCAGATCATTCATACCTTTTTTCTTAATCTATAATTGAAAAAAAATGTGCTACCTTTTGTCTTTATTTCCTTTGATGCTTCCTTGTGATACTTAATTTATTTCTTTATGCTTATAATATATGGAGAAGCATGTAGCAGAATGTTCAGCAAGATATCTATCAGTGAAGACTTTTTAAAGTTTGTCTTTCTTACCGACGATGGGGAAATTGGATAGATTTTCTGAGGAGAGAAGTAAGCATAGTGAATATAGAATTTTTTATTGAAAAACAGAAAAGACTGCTTGGAAGAAAAGTAAAAATGCAAGTAATTATCATCCTTTTTGTCCACAATAATGTTCACATGGGTCAAGATGTCTTTTAAAATATTTTTTATTGTTTTTAAGTTTGAGTTACTTACACACTTTCTGAAATATCTTGTATGTGTTAGACATATGCTTTACAGTATTATCAAAATTAAAACTGTTGACTTTTAACAGACCCGTTTTGGTTTATTAAATCCAACACTTTGACTCTCTTGTACATGACCTCAAAAATCAGAGCACTGCCAGGGCAAATGAAACCATTGTTTGGGGGTTTTGTGCTGTTTTACAGAAAGTGCTAAAGAGATCAGGTGAGCACCCCGTGATGCCTTTACCTTGACCCCTCACAGCACATTTAACTACAGCAGTGATAATGAATGGCCTCAAATCTAGGCATACATTTAAGACTTGGGACGTTTAGATCTGGTGTTAGGAGTGCCTTACTATAAATAAGGACTGGCTGCCCTTGAACATTTTTAAAGCATGTGTGAATCTGGTGTTAAAACCAGCAAAATTCATTGCTCGTTTTTCCTTTGCTAGTAGAAAAATTTACAGTATGTCTCTTGGGTCTCTTGAGCTATGTGGGAATACACAAATCTCAGTTTTAGTGAGAGCCATACAGTGCCTTTATTAGTCTTATGGGAACCAGAATCAGCTCCATTGATGGGGAGATTTGCTCATTTTAGAAAATTACATGGACTTTTGTATTTAGGATGCCCTATATTATCTTAATTGTGACTCTTTTAATATACTTACTGCTTAATGTATGACTTTTCTTTGCAACTTTTATCACCTTAACTCTGCTGCTTGGATTTGAAGATTACAGCAATTAGGAAAAGACAATTGACCTTCCCCAGGGTCATCATGGAGAACCTCTGCTAACCAGTGATACATTTGGGTTATATTAGGCAGGAATGATCTAGATTATTTAACGTAGTAATAATAATAACTAATAGAAAGTTAGGGAATGGTTTGTGCTTGATTTCTCATTTTATTTAAGATGTTTTCCAATGGATTTTATACACTAACGTGTTCCACTAAAAATTATTTATATTTCGGCATGAATACTATAGGATAGAGGCTGGAAAAGAAAGCGAGGAGAGACTTTGCCCTAAAGATTCTCATTGCCTGATATGGGCAATGAGGCAGTTTCAAAAATAGCAATATACGCAGAAGAAATATATATACACTCATATATAAATCAGTGCAATGTCAATATACTAATTAATTAAAATATTGATTGCAGCAGTATCATGATATTCAGAATCTGGATATTACCCAAATTTCCTTCACCAGTCGAATGAATTACTAAGCTGTCTCATAGTTGCGTGGTAGAATATAACATAGCCGTAAGAATTAATAAATCACCACTACAGGTAGAAACGTATGAATCTCATAAACATGAGGTTGAGTAGAAGAAGCCAGACACAAAAGATTATATACTGTATGATCCTATTCATGTAAAGTACAGACAAATGCATGTGTGCTCTTAGAAATCAGACAAGTTACCAGCGACTAGTGACTATAGTAACAGGAGGGGAGGTGCCGTGACCCTCTGGGGTGGTGATCGTGTTATGCTTCTTTGAACTATGTGCTATGTGTGCAGATCATGAAAATTCATAAACCATACGTGTATGATGTGTGCATTTTTCTATATAGATATACTTCAACTGAGATTTAAAAAAATGAGCAGTATTAAGTAGAAGAAATAAGACCCCTTTGTGGAAGAAATGTTTTGTAGGAGTCTGGGCTGTATCTACTAGGTGCCACTGCCTTAGTTTCCTTGCTGAATTGACAGGGCTTAGAGATCTGGAGATAGTCATTCATGAAAGAAAAAGAAACACAAGCCAAAGCAAAGAGGTGGGAAAGTATCGGGTCACATATTAAATGAACTTTTAAGTACTAGAAGAGAAGTAGGACAAGTACAAAGAGAAAAAAAAACGAAGCTAGGTTGGGCCAGACAAGGAAAATTTTTTTAAATATTATGAATAAGATTTCTATTTTTCTGTAAGTGATGGGAGTCAATGAAAAGTTGGGGGCAGTAGAATGGCACAGTTGTGTTTTTGAAGTCTAGTAATTGAGTTTGGGATGATGGATTGAAAGGCAGAGTGACTGAAGGGGAAGAGATTTAACCACGCTTGCAGTATTAACAGGGGAACTTCACAGGGATCTGTACTGGGTGACTGACAGCAGTGGGACAGTGACTGGCACATAACTGGTGCTCAGTAAATATTTGCTGAATGTAAAGCGATAAGTGAAGGAATGGGATTTTGCATTAGACTCTGTAAACAGGCATTCTTGAAGAACGAGTTTGCTTTTTCAGTTGTTCATCATTTCCAAGCAGGATCTATTTTTACAAGATAATGCCATTTGAAATTGGGTCTGGAGCATGTGGTCAACTCTCCCATACTCTTAGGCGATAATCAGATCCTTGAATCTTAACTGCTTCAAGTCTGGATTGTATATAGAATGTAACAGTGGGCTGGGTTGTATTATCTGTCTGCTAATTCTGCCAAAATGCATTTTGAAGTAAAATACAAATTTCTCTCAGAATATTGGACCGCTTTTTTGATAATTATCCTAAATAGAAGATCCACAGTCAAAATGTACTTTGGGTGATGTGGTTAGGAATTTTTTACACTGTAATTCTTTAGTAGTTCTTATCCTGAAGGTCACTAATTCCAGCATTCTGAGAGAGAGAGATCAGTGATGGTGAATGTGACATTAGTGTTCTCCTTTAGAATTCTGATTATGGATTACACTTATTAGGTTTGGGGTCAGTTTTCAAGGAAGAGGTATAGGTTTGTGTTGAATTACATCTTCTTTCACTTAGTTTTGCTTTTGAATCCTGGAAAGAACTTTGGGACATTTGGTGGCCTTTGGCTCTGGCCATTTATATCTGAGGAGGGCAGAAGGGGTGGTCCAGCTTGCAGATCTAAGCGAGGATGTATGGCAGGTGGATCGAGGAGACAATTTATCAGCAAAATATGTGGGTGGAAAAGATGCCTGGATCATCTAATTCTTTCCAGCGAGTATTTGCTGAACTGAATCTACTAGATAATTATCTTCATTTCCTCTTTGCTCTTCTCGACACAGTTTAATTGTAGAGGAATGAAGAAGATAGCTGATTCATTATATATTTAGTGAACAGTTTCAGTTCCAACTTGTATTTCTAGACTCTTCATCCATCCTTTCTGTTTTTGCTTTCGTACTTCCAATCCATCTTCTGCATTCTCACTAAAGCTATCTATAATTTTTCTTATTCGACAATGACACATGTCTGCTGAAAAAGTTTGATTTGACAACTTGGAGGCATTAACTACCTCAACTGGCTTTTGGTAGGCGTTAGTGCTCTGTTTGTTGAATAACGCTCATGGAGAAAAAGAGAAAATCTATCTTTAATGGCAATTCAGAGATAATGTTACAAAGCCCAAGCTCGCTCTGCTCACTACCCAAGAGGCCAATGAATCACCAATGAATAGGGAGACAAGTTGTTGAGACAAGGAATAGTCACTTTATTTGGAAAGCCAGGCATCTGAGAAGATGGCCGAATAGAGTCCTAGAGTACCATCTTATCAGAGTCTGGATGCTAGCTTCTTTTATAGAACAGAGAGAGGGGGAGGTGAGGAGGTAAAGTTAAAAAAGCCATAAGTCTTGCAAAACAGCTTCTCATTTTGCCAGACTCAGGAAGGGGATGTGTTCATTTCTTCTTTCCTGCAGCCATTCACAAGTGGGCAGGGTCAGGATGTTTCCCTGTGAGCTTAACAAAGGTACTTTTTAGTTTAACATACAGGCAGAGGGGGCAGGGTTCCTTGAGACAGGCCATTATGTAAGCTTATAGATATAGACAGCATCCTTTTAGTAATTACAGTAACAAAAGCAACAGAAACCCAAGGTTAAAGTAAAAGAAAGAAATCCAACATGGAGTCAGATTTTGTTCTTCCCTGTTATAATAATATGACCCAAAAAAGATTTTAACTTAGTTTTGTTTTGCTTTGCTGATTATATTTTAAACTATCCACCCTATGCCAAGGTCTTCAGTAGTGATAATGAATTATCTCTGAAACATGTTCTGGAGTTCATTTTAGGTAAATACTATCGCAATTCAAATACCGATTCAGGAATAATTGAGGTTGCAATATGTATTTTATAAAGTAATACTGTTATACTTGTTTATTTATGGGAAGAAAAAAAAATCTTTGAGTTTTCACATAAAAGAGCTGAAAAGTTTACCTACTGCCCAAAAATATATATTCAGAATTTATGAAGGGAACATAGTGATTAGAAGAAATAATCAGGTTCAGTACATGTTAATTGTGGAATGAATCAAATAACTTTACCTTCACAAATCATATTTATTTCTGAAATCTAAGAGGACTGTTTATTATGTATCAACATGCCACATTTTTATGGAAATTCTTGTAACATTTTAAAGAAACTTCCAACATACCCCCAAAAATCTATAAACCCACAAACATGGAATCATTTTTTATGTCATTATTTAGAATTTTTAAATGATAAATACATCGGAAATAAAGTTTCACTTGTTTATTGTGATAGAAAACTAGACACACGTTCAGAAGATGGTATATGCTAGACGTGAAATGGGTTGTTGAAACAAGGAAAGTTCTTAGTCATTAATGTTTCTAATATATGGTTTCTCTTATTAAAAAATAGTATACACTGGGTTCATAGTTTCCCTCTTTCAAGGTAAATTTTGCTCTTTCTGCTGGCATCCATCTTTTTTTTTGCAAAGTGACAGACACAAAATCATTTGTAAGTCATGGTTTCATAAGATATGATTATGAAAAGATAAGCAATGCAAATCTGATGCATCTTATTTTTCTTTACCTTTTAAAACAATTTTCTTTTGCCTCCACAGATTTACTTTCCCACACTCCATCTAAAAATATTTTTGGTTTCAGAAGGAAAAAATGCCTTGTGAGAATTTGCATAATATGTTAATACAGATATGCATCTAGACATCTGGATGGCATTTTAATACCTCATTCTCATTCAAGGAACTAGACCTCACACAGATGGTAGAGACAATTTTAAGAGCATTGTTGTAAACAAATAAGGCAGCCAGGAAACCAAACACACTCCAAGATAGGCTTTGCCGCCAAAGAAGCTTTTTAGTGAGATGTTTTGACGACAAGATGGTACAGCCCTTATCAGTCTCTGACAAAAGGAGAGGGACCAGCAAGCAGTTTTCCTATGCAAAGGAAAGGGGGGAAAACCCACACTACCGGCATGCATTTTCAGCTTCGGATAATTGAAAGATTAAAAGTACTTTTTATACTTACACAGAATATGTGTGCATATACACATACACAACATACTTATGTACATATAACGTATATGTATATATACACACATGCATATATTTTAATAAAGTAGGCATGTAGGATTTAACAATAAGTTCATCTCTTTCTTCCTTTTCTCCTTAGAGATACCTATCGTCAAATCTTTGGCTATTAACAGCTGGGAGCTGGAATCTTTTTGCCTGGCTTTCAACCCTGAGTTTAAATCTACAATTCACTAGCTTTGTTGTTTTGAGCAAGTGACTTAGTCTCTTCGTGCATCTGTTTTGTCGTCTGGTGTAATGATGGCCCCTGTCTTATAAGGTTGATAAGAGGATTAAGTGGATCACATATTTAGCACACGCCCAGACCTCGCAAGCATTCAATTAATGTTAGCAGGTACCATCATTGTTTTGTTTATTTTTTTATTATGCTCTACTTTTGAATCTGGCCATCTGTAATACAAAAACAGTTAACTTTTCTTTCACATGGTAATGATGGGTTTCAGACTCTCCCGAGGAAGTGACAAGGATCAGGTTCTGAAATCACACAAACTGTGTCTTAAACCTGAGTCTTTCTCTAACTGGTCTGTCATTAAAACTCTGTCAGGGTCAGCTTCGTTATGTGGGAGCAGGGGACGACTCCTAATCGTTTTTTCTGTGTGAGGATGCATACAAAGTCAACGCTTTTGGGAGAACCTGTGCAGGTCCCATGCCTGGTTACTGAGATTTGTATGGCTACTTCTACCCAAAGGAAGGGACATTCAGCAATTATATTTCTCATGCTATCTCTCTGGTCATCACTGCTTAATTTGGGCTGATTTTGATTTGGGATTGAGTGAGATTTGTAACTCAATGCTTAGCTTTTCAAATAATGGCATTTCATTTGAGAAGCTGTGTATTTGTCATGTTTGCCCTTGGTTATCCCAAAAGAAGTAACAGTTTTTCAGTAGAGAAAACCAGAAATGGGAACAGAAGTGTGAAAGCCCATCTGGAAGACAGAGAAGACAGAGTGAAACAGAGATGAGATAAAACAGAGAGTGTGATTTCCTGGGTTCCCTGGCATATCTCAGAGTCATTGAAATTGATTTTTTTTAACCTACCCTGTATGTGATAGATTTCTTTCACTGATAAGTAAAATATCCCTGATTACGGTGACACATAATTTGCCTTTCACTATTAGATCATCTATGGGACTATACGGTGATGTAATATATCTTGTCCACAGAATACAAATGAGCATTTGCAGATTCGGTGGAGTTTGGAAATGAACTGACAACAACAGGGAAGAGGGAAGCAGGGATAGCAAATCCTTGGTATATCTGCTGGCACTACCTTATCTTAAATCCTTGACAGACATCATTAATCCATCACAGCCTCTCTCCTATTAAATTCAGAAGCTTTTCATTGCACAACTTCAGCAAAACACTCAAACTAAGACTAGAGTAGGATGTGATTATCAGGAACAGGTGAAAGCAAATGGTTTAGGACGAATCCCAGGAAACACTTTCTAAGTGGGTTGTACATTCCATGTGATATGTGGGGCAAGTGTGGTTCCTTGAAAAAATGAAGGATGGCCATAAATAAGTATATTGTATATGATTCATGTCTTTAAGAAGCAAAGTGAATTCTGAATGTTAAAGTAAGTGCATAAAAGTGAAAAAAATAATGCTTATTTTACTAAAGGTGAAACAAATAGAACAGATAATAAGAGTAATAAGAGGTCATGTACCCCGAGGACTGGGCAGCTGTAGCAAGGACGAATAGAAGAGGGAGAATCCGAAGGGTGTGAATGGGCATCAATGCCAGAAAACAGTGTGCGATAGAATTGACAAGCCAAGCAGGGGACAAGCTGTGAAAGCCTTCGAATGCCGTGCTAAGAGGTGAGGATTTCATTTGTAGGCAATGAAGAACATTTGAAGATTTTTGAATATGAAATTGTTGATGTCAGAACTGAGAAGGATCTTCCATCAATTGGCCTAGCTCTCTCCCGTAAAGCATGAGAGTTTATAGTTGTTTGATAGTAACAGCTGATAATTCATGCTCACAAGTTAAATATACTACTTATGTAGCTGATTATATAGTTTGAGGTTTTAAAAAAGTGGAGACATTTTTCTGCGGTGATAAGAGGATGTAAGACAACTAGGGCCATGCTCTCTAAGACACTGATTTAATCCTATCGACTCATCTTAGTATTTTATAGGTTACTTCATGTATAGCATCAGTATGTACTTAGAGCAGGGATTCTCAGCCTTAGCACTATTGACATCTTGGGCCAGATAATTCTTAATTGGGTGGGAGGGAGTCTGGTGTGGTATAGGACGTTTAGCATCTTCCCTGCCCTTTATCAGCAGATGCAAGTAGCACACCACTGCCCTAGTTGTGACAACCAAAAATGTCTACAGACGTTGCCAAACGTCTCCTATGCATCAAAATCACCCGTAGTCGATAATCACTGACTTAGAACATGGATTTCTGTTAAAAAATTAAATAATTTGCTTAGATTTCAAAATAAATCTTCACATATAACCATGCAGCTGTTTGCAAGATAAATTAGAGGGACTAGAAGTGGAAGACAATGAGAATATGCAGGAATAATCCTGTTAATCTGGGAGTGAGTAGATGAGGGCATGAACTAGAGCTCTGTGCCAGTGAATGACAAACAGAGGCCCTGCCAGTAACAGCAGGAGTTTCGGGGGGAGTGATGGCAGTGGAAGCGGCATTTATTGGGCACTCAGAGGATGACTTCTCACAAGAACCCTTTGAAATCATTGTTACTGTTATTACCCCCATTTTACAGAGGAGGAAAATAAGGTTAGGTGGTCATCCAAGGTAGAATCAAGACTTCAGATCATATTGATTGGACTTCGACAATCTGTAATGCCTCACTCCTCAAACGGTAAGTTTCGCATTGGGAATGGTAAATAGGAAAAGGCCATCAGAATGGTCACCCTCTCTGTTAAATTATGGTATCCTTCCCAGACCCCATTTATTTTGTCTAAAGATGTGAACAAACATGGTTCCCCTTAAGAATGGAATATGTTAGGGACTTCCTTGGTGGCGCAGTGGATTAGAATCCGCCTGCCAACGCAGAGGATATAGGTTTGATCCCTCATCTGGGAAGATCCCACATGCCTCAGAGCAACTAAACCCGTGTGCCACAAATACTGAGCCTGAGCTCTAGAGCCCGCAAGACACAACTATTGAGCCTGCGTGCCACAACTACTGAAGCCCCCACACCTAGAGCCTGTGCTTCGCAACAAGAGAAGCCACCACAATGAGAAGCCCGTGCACTGCAATGAAGAGTAGCCCCTCTCACTGCAACTAGAGAAAGCCAGTGTGCAGCAACAAAGACCCAGCGTGGCCAATAAATAAATAAAGAATGGAATATGCTAGTGCAAGACTTAGAGCCCCATGTATTCTAGCTGAGTTGGATACTCCCACATTACACAAATTAATAGAGAATATTCACAATGCAAAATGTGCCCATTTCCCAGGGACATATTTTTCATGGCTCTGTCTTTTACTTAAAAATTCATTACATAGATAAAAGTGTAATTATAATACAGTGAAACCTTTGATTGTGAGTAACTTGTTCTGTGAGTGTTCCACAAGACAAGCAAACATTTCTAATAAATTTTAACTTGATACACGAGCGATGTCTTGCAATACGAGTAGTACGTGACACCAAACGTCACATGATCACAACTGAGCCAATGGAGCTGACCACCAACAAACTGATGGATCTGCATCTGGAACTACAGCAAGAGGTTACGGAGGAGATCTCGTCTGCAGAGGAGGAGGAGAAAAAGGCAGAAGAATCCCTCACTTCAAATGAGATTAGGGAGATGTGTAAAATGTGGGAAGCAGTGCAAAATTTTGTAGAAAAGCATCACCTGAATAAGGCTGTAGCAGTGCGAGCGATGAAACTGTTTAATGGCAACGCAATGTCACATTTCCATGAAATCCTCAAAAGGAGGCAAAAGCAAGTGTCATTGGATAGGTTCCTTGTTAAAGCTGCACGAAAAGAAAAAGATTTCATTGAGCCAATAGATAGCAGTGATTCCATTAGTGGTAGTGAAAGTCGTCCTACACAATAACCCTCCTCTCTCATCTCCCTCACACCAGCCACAAAGGTTTTAAAAGGTAAATGCAGGTTAATTTATTTTTCTTTATATTTTGTATTTTCTTTATTATTTTGTATTATATTACTATATTGTAATCATTTTTATATGAATATTTTTGGGTTGTGGCATGAATTATCTGAGTTTCCATGATTATAGGGAAATTCACTTTGATATACAAGTGCTTTGGATTACAAGCATGTTTCTGGAACAAATTATTCTCGCAAACCAAGGTTTTACTGTAACTGTAGCAAAATTATGTATAAAGAAACATTTTAAAAATAGGCAAAAGTAGTTATAAAATTTTAGACATTATAAAACCTATTTCTTACTCTTAGTATTATAAATTTTTTTATATTACCCTAAAGACTTTTTTGTAGATATCATTCTATGCCCGTAACTCACTTTCACAATTCCAACTTGCTCCTGAATATAACAAAATAAAACAATGCCATAACTCATTAAGGTTTTGTGGCATCTCCAAGCTGGTCACTTCTATCCTTTCATTTGGAGATAAAACACATTTGTTTACTTCTCTGTAACACAGAAATACCTACATTAAGCCCAAGTAGGAGAAATAAAAGGAAAAAAACCTCCAGAAACCAACCACTATTTGGAGTTGGTCGGAAGCTTGTCCAGATGACCTTTAACATAGTGTTGGGAAAATAAAGATGCCTATCTTGGAATCAGCAAATTATGCTCATGGTAAAATTCTACATTTGTGACTTTAGAGGTTTGTTTTTTATGTCAATTGAAATATAAGCTTGAGAATAGGAGATAAAAAGCAGGGTTCAAATATGAGACCTGTTTGTTTAGCTTCTTCACCTTTAGTTTCTCAATCTGTGAGGTGCTAATAAAATATGAACCTCACAGGATGTTAAGAGAAATGAGATAATGCATATAAAATACCTCCATAATGTCTAGCACAAAGCATAACAAATGTGGTTCCTTTCCTCTGGTAACAGAGCTGTTGACTAATTTCTGAAGTCATCATTAAGCAAGTGTAGTAAAACTGGACATGAAAAGCTGTTGTAATTTCAGCCCAATACCCAATATTTATGGAAAAGCCAATATTTATGGAAATATATGGCATATTTTTCTCTCCCAAACACCTGTTTAGGTGGTTTTTAATCGCTAAATGGGTCAGTGATCTCTCTTCTATTGCAAAATTCACTCTGTATTATCAGTAATGGATAAACACTTATGCATATAAGAAATTCAGATATGTGACACTTGAGTGTGCAGTTGTAAGTGGACTCTGTGAATTTTGTCACATAAAGGCTTTCTAGCCTAGGCATTGAGATCCTGGCATTAACCCTAGAGCCCAGATCCTAAGTTTGTGTTCATTGAAAATTCACCAAGCAAGATGTATTGCAGTACTCTTTTGATTTTTATGATCAGTCTCCATAATTTTAATTATGTACAGGATAAATAAGAGGAGTGAAACAGCATGCGTCAAAGCATCATATTCACATATATTCCTTGTGAAAAACAGAATACAAAGGTTATGAATAAAGTTGACACCAAGTTTAAAAAATTGCTTGAATCTGGCTCGTATAAAAAATAGTTAAAACTTTTACTGTGGGAACAAATAACACTCACTTTAATATTTCAGTATGTTTTCTTTCTAATAGAGAAAAAAACATACCTTGAAAACATGTTACATTTATCCTTACTTCTATGTGTAGATGAGGCCTCCTTTTCCCTTTTTTTTTTCTTTTAACACTTTGGAGAAGTATGCACCGTATTAGGAATTTATTAGATTTCATCAACTGGCAGGTGGTTATGAATTTTGTTTCCAAAAAAAGAGACCTGAGGGATATTCCATATTAAAGGCTTTATTCCCTTTTGGTAGAAACATGCAAATCACTTGGTTTCTGCTTAAAAAAAATCTTTGAAACATTTCTTCTCTTATTATTTCCCTTGGGAATAACAGTTCCCTATTATTCATTGTTGTATATGCAATTGACATTTTGAAGTTTATGTTCATGGGAATAAGATATTTTTGGACACTTTAGGAATATCAAGTCTAGGAAAATCTAGTTTTTATTTGGAATTCTTATGTATATACCATATGTTAATTGGACTAGCTTGAAAGGACTTCACACTTGGCTCTATTATTCATCTTTTGGGGGACAAAGAAGATTGGGAAGTAAATTGAACCAACAGAGCAATTGGATCTTCATTGCAGATATGATACAGTTGAAGAATAAAGACACACATAAAGAAACAATTTGTGAAGTGAAACATCATTCAATAGAATCTATTGCCATCATAAAGTAGAAAATGTTTGCAGCAGGAAAGATCTGTACTTTCAGTTAAAATGACAATAAAATGACAGCAAAAGAGTAGGACTGCCTATGCAAGGCTGGCTGCTTCTGTGATGTCCCAGTCTTTTATTTATCTGCTATGTAGTTAGCCGATGTTAACACTGATATACTACACCTGAAATACTGGAAGAGACCCTTTGAATCTGTTCCAATCCACATGTGATGCTGAAACTAGGACATCTTCTCTCCCTAGTAAAATTTCACTGGGGTAAAAAAGAATCCTCTATGTGTGGATCAGACAAGTGCTAAAATACACGACTCATCGAACTATCTCTAAATAATTGGTTAACTTCAGCCACCTGTATTCCTAAGCATGTCGGTGTTCTGGGCCACTACACATTCTCCGCAAGCAACAGCTGCCTGGAGCTGCCAAATGAATGATTGTACCACGATGAGACACTGCTGTTTGAGCACTGCCAAGGTGAGGAATAAAAAAGGAAGAACAGCGGTGAAAAGTAAGTGAAGATTGCAGGGTAATATGAATTCCACCGAGGATTTCATGCCGACCAGCAGAACTGGCATGTAATGGATGGATGGCCACTACTTTCAATCCTTACTTCTCTAACCTCATTTTCCCCCAGCCCCCAACACACACACCCCAGGCAAACAGACACGCAGCTGTATGTGCTTGGCAACTTGCTACCCATTTCATTGTTCAGTGGTTCTGGAAGGGCACAGAATGCAACCCTAGCCTGGAAACATTTGGAAAAATAATACTGTTCATGATATCTTTGTTTCTTTCTGAGTGACTTGTGAAGGTGACTTTCGTGCCTGCCCTTAGCAGTTTTCCAAAATTAAATACCACATTTTTTGTGTTTGATAGGCACAGCTGTGTCTGTTACCGAGGGCAAATCCACCTGCACAACACTGTGTTCATTTATATACTGAGAACTTTACTGAGAACCCAGTTTTATGGGAAGAAAAAAAAAAGTGAAATTGTGAGAACCAATTTTGAGGGCAATGAATTCTTGAATTCCACATTGAGATGTGAAAAGGGCAAATTCATTTGTTTCCAATAGAAGTAATATAGGCCTGGCCAAAATCTTAGCAGTGAAGCAAATGAGATCTTCATCTACCTGTGTGAGCTGCGGGTGTATATATTTTTGAATCTAGTTTTCAAAACTCCATGGGGTTCTAAATCTGATAAACACTAGTGGAAAGTGGCAAGACCAAGTTTAGAGACTGATGTGAAAGTTCCAGCTCTGGTATTTGGTCAGGTGACTCCATTTCTCAAAGTCTCCATTATTTTATTTGCCAATTGCCCTGTCACAGTAGATGAATGCCTGCTGTCATCTGGAACTCTACAAATTCCACAATCTGGGGGATGGAGAGGTGGAGTATATGAACTCGCAATTAAGATAGAATCTCTCCAGGCAAAATTAATTTGATACTTGAGATACCATTGGTTGACCCTTGTTATTTATGAGGGACCACAATTTCCAAAGTGTGTCCAATAGGACACTAGTCCTCAAGGTGTTGTACAAGAACAGAGGTTCTGTGGTAAGTACATTTGACATGCTCCACACACCTTCTCCCTCCTCCTGGTGAAGTCACAAATTGCGTAAGCATTTAAAGGCTCTCAGAAATCCTGCAGAAAAGAAAATTAACTCTGACCCAGTCTTTCTCAAACTTCATTGACCTTATGTGTGAGGTCGTCTTTCCTTATTCGGCATTTTTCTTTCGCTCCTGCAAATTTACTCTTGATCCTCCTCCACACTGCTCTGTGTTGATGAAACTGCCCCGTTTGGGTTGCAGCCTTGGCTTTCATTTCCACTGGTTTGTGGTTGTGCAGCAATGAAGAGCACCCTCTGAAGAAAGGAGTGAAGGAGAATGTGTCTGAAAAAAGGAGAGTCAAGCTTTTTAGGCCTCTGGCTTCCTCCTTACGTGCTGATGGTGTCCTTCCATCGGAGATCACACTTGCTGTTGGGTGGCCCTCTGCACACAGCTCTTCCCCCAGGTTCCTCTAAACCCTTCTCTTGCTGCATCCTTTCAGGTATAGGGTTGAAACACACTGCCTTTAGGTTACTGGCTTCGCTTTTACTTTTCCTAAAACTTGCCCACATCTTTTAAAATATTTCCAGTTTTTGACTCTTCTCAGATTACCCTTTTTGAGTCTGCTTTCTGCTGGAACCCTGAGCAATACACATAGTATCTGTTTTACCTCTGCTGCTTCATGATATTTTGATGGAGATACAAATTATTACCCTTAAAGTGAGGACAATTCTTGTATCAAAGTATCTTGAACATTGTTTGATGGAAATACAAATTATTACCCTCAAAGTGAGGACAATTCTTGTATCAAAGTATCTTGAACATTGTGGTTTTACCTGAATTATACAGCTAACTATAATTATTTAACCACCTCTCCGTGTGTAGACATACCAAAAGGCCATGTCAATAAAATCAGATACTTCTAAATCCTATGAGAGTGTATTTCACTCTTGTGAGCCTTCCTTTTGCTCTTATTTGATCTTACTGTTACATAGTAGTGATAGCAACTTAGATAGTCAAACATCAGTAAGTCATGCCATTTATCTGTTTAGTCAACAAATGATTATTAAGCGTGTATTTTGTGTGTGCATCTAGCACAAATGTAGATTTGGGGAATAAAAAGATAGAGGAAAAATTAATATGATCATGGAACGTCCCAAAGAAGCCTGCATTCTCTCCACCACAACAATGATATCAATACCAATACTAAACATAATAATAGATGATACTTACATAGTTCTACGTGCAATGAAAGGTTTGTGTACTCTGAGTACTTTATCTGTGTTAACTTATTTAGTCTTCCCAAAAACCCTATGAAAAATGTACTGTTATCATCCCTATTTCACAAATTAAAAATTGTGGCAAGGCAGATTAATCTGTTCAAGGTTACACTGCAGGTTAATGATGGAGCTGGGTTTACATTACATGCTATTGCTACAGAGGAGGCATAATTAATAAATCATGAAGACAGGGCAATAGGAAGACTTGACTAAGCTGAGATCTAAAGGATTAAAAGGTGAAGAGAGAAGAGTGTAAGGGAAGAACTTGTGTAAATGTCTTCAAAGAATTGAAAATAGAACTACCATATGATTCAGCAAAACTTGTATATATAAAAGAATTTATATAAAAGCATTAATGTCAGGATCTTGAAGAGAGATTAGCACTCTTGTGTTTATTGCAGCACTATTGACAACGGCAAAAATGTTTAGCCTGCGTTCTCTCCACCACAACTAAACATGCACCCCGGATGAATGGACAAAGAGGGGGAAAAAAAGGCTTACGAATACAATGGAATACTTTTCAGCCTTAAAAAAGAAATTCTGCCATATGTGACAACATGGATGAAGCTTGAGGACATTATTTTAAGTGAAATAATCCAGTCATAGAAAGATAAATACTGCATGATTCCATTCAAATGAGGCATCTGAAATAGTTGCACTCATAGAATCCAGAAGAGGGGTAGAAGTTACCAGGGACTGGAAGGAGAGGAAGGAGGAGCTACTCATCAGCAGGTGTGAAGTTTCAGCTGAGCAATATAAGTTCTAAAGATCTTCTGTTCATCACACCTATAGTCAAAAATGATGTTATACACTCATATCAAGAGGTTAGATCTCATGTTACGTGTTCTCACCACAATAAAATATAATTTTAAAAATCGGGATGGCATTCCATCATCCAGAGCAGAAGGTACTTAGGCCAGTCAAAATGGAGTTGTTAGGTAGTTGTCTGTACACAAATATCAGTCATGGTCTTAATGGCCTGATATTTAGCAATGGCAACATCAAGCATTGGGATGTAGTTACAGACATTCAATTTAAAAATTTGCTTCTTGTGTTAGCAAGATTTTCTTTTAAACTGAATTATTGGATGGCACTCTTGAAGAAATTAAAGTGAAAACAAATTGAGTTTCAGAATAAAGACTACTTCCACAATTATCGAAAGTTTTGTTTGTTATTAGTGAAGAGGTAAAGAACTCTTTACTGTCCTGAGCCTATTCTCTTGTCCAAGTCATGATGCAAGTTTCTTACAGTTTCTAGCATACGGGGTATCTTTCTCGAACACTAGTGTGCCTTTACATTAAGGTTTCTCGCTCTCTGGCAGCAACTTGTTCCCAACCCTGCTGAATGGGTGATGCTCTCCCAAAAAGACATCCCTGTAAGAGCGTGTTGTCTCAAACGTAGCAGAAATCGGGTTTTATATGATATCACAGATAAAGTGCTTTTGAGGACTTTTTCTTGCTTCCCTGACAATACTGACAAGCAGCGTAAATTAAATGTTCCACACTTCTAGGTTGAGAAGAATACCCATTGTAGTGCTAGGAATGGATGTAACAAAAGTAGCACTTCTGAAAACCCCAAGCCCCTGGGCATTGAAAGGACTAGAGGAGGAAGGGCAGCTCATTCCTGAAGTAGTAGTTACCGATGATCTCACCCCTTTGTGTGCTAAGGGCAGAGGAAACTGTCCCCCGACCCTTGCCTTTTACAGATGGCCTGGAGTGTGAAAAAAGGGACGGAGTTAAGGGACATTTGTGCCAGAGGGAAATTGAAAGATGTCTGCATTCCCTCAGGTTGCCGTGGCAAGAACATTAGAGTTTCTCAGGAGTCATGTTTATTCTACAGAAGTTAGTGAGGACTTAAACCATCTTGTGTTTCACAAGGACCATCCCCGCAGAGAAAGGGAGCCCCAGCAACAAGAGAGTGGAGGGTAGATTATTTGGGGACCAGGAGTGTGGACAGAGTGATACTGGGGAGTTGGAGACAAAAGTGTAGAATTTTAACAATTGGATTGCCCCACAGAAATACTCATGCTGAGCTTCATTTTTCACCAAAAAATGATTTAGGGGGAAAAAAAAAGATGTCTGGTCTAGGCAGACGGACATAGAGAGCTGCTCTAGACCCAGAATATTAGATTCAGATTCACCGTGTAGCAAGATTCATGTATGTATGTATGTACATATCTGCACTGAGATATCTGGTTGGAATTGGCTACCTTAAAGAAGGTCAAAATTTGGAAACCTGTTTGTAAAATGGCTTAGTGTAATGTACTGTTGGAGACTGATTAAGAGCCATTGGTCTCTGGTTTTCTAGGAGGGAGAAAGAATATTGTTTATCTGTGTATAACTCAATGTAAGAAATTTCACTCAAATACAAGTGCTTAAAAAAAAAAGGCAGAAAAAACTACCCTTCCCGAAAACATATATTTCCTTTCATATTTAATAAAAATCTCCCTTTGCCTGGGCAGCTAGGAAGTTTTGATGCATGCTTCTTTATTCTCTGTCACAGCAACTGTTACAATTAGTATATTTGCCTTTTTATTGCAACAACTTTTTCACATTTTGTGTTAATTTTTTCTGTCTATCATATTCTATTTGTCTACCATCTGACTATCCGTGTATCTATGTATGTATGTATCTGTCTATTATACCAAAATCTTTTTAGAAATGTTGATATCTAAATAAATTTAATGTTTATTAAATATACTTCTTTTGTTCTTGATTTATTCATTTTTTCTATCATAAATACAATTTGGAATTAGAAATTTGTGGATAAAAGTTACATATATATATTGATCATGCAGTTATATAAAAGTATATATATATGAAACTAATCATATATATACCATATATATGTACATCCACATATGGGACTTTTAGTAAATTTCTTTTGGTTTCTTATTTTTCAATGTAAATAAAAAGGGCTGGTGATGATGGTATCTAAATCTGTTGTCCCAATTATAATCTCACAGCTCTAAGCTCCCAACACAGTTGGAAACACCATTTATCTACAGAATTCTTCTGCTGGTGTTTTGTTCCCAGGGAAGCACAGAAAATAAAGAGTTCAGTGCCTTTAATGTTTCTGCTTTTCATGTTCATCATAGTGTCTGCTTTTAGCAAACACCCCCACACATTAAAAGTTTGCTTCACATTTAACCTTAGGAATTTCCTTTGGTGCCTGCCCTAAAAACTTGCCCCAGAATTACACAAATGCCATTAAAACATCTATTTGTGCTTTTCTTTCCTTTTCTTTTTCTTTTTCTTTTTTTCATTTCAACTGAAAGTATACTTCCTCTAAAGTGCACATTTGCAATCGGCATATATTACTGATGGCAGAAATAAATTTTGATGCAAATTCATATTGTTCTTATATGTGGTAAAGTGACAGCCTTTTGAAAATCATGTGTCCAAAACTCCAGGGAATCTCAGCTATATGATCAATTTCATGCATTGTAAGACGTTTATTTTAGTGTCCCCTCTCTCTCATTTTTAGGTGGCTTTTTCCATCTGTCAATATTACCCTTACCCTTTGGATGACCTAGGAGCTTGTCTAAGACTCCTCCGGGTAGATAATATACTCATATGTGACTATTTAATTGAATTTTGACATATGCAAAACAAGTAAAGTAGATAAGAGGGAAAGTACTGTAAATAGATATTTAAAAGAAGGGAACAGATGGCCTCTTTGTGAAGATGTTCAGATACAGCCAAAAAATGACAAACAGATGGTTTACACGTATGGGGTAGATTGACGATGGAACCTGGAACTTGTGGGGTAGAATGGACAGAGCTCCGACATTTCCTAAAAAAACCAAAGTTTGGGTTGTCAGAGGAAAGCATTACAGACTACATGAAAACACAGGCAAGCTCTTAAAAATGGGGCACACTCCATTTCATCTTCCTGGAAACCTCTATTTGCAATTCATTGTTCCCTCAGTAAATAGATAACTTACACTAAACTGTTGAGGAGGAAAGTTATAAATGGGAGGACCATAAGGCAGAAGAGATGCAAATATCTCAACTAGTTTGCCCCTAATGAGGGCTGACTTCGGCTTACTTCTTTTTCAATATTGGCTTAGCCTTGTTTGTTTATTTTACAAATCAAATCTCAATAACATTCAAAATACACCCGCTTATTTCCCATACATATGTGTTGCTAGTTATTTCTACTTTGAGGGAATATGTGGATTTTTTTCGGAGAATAAAGAGTCAGTAAGCTCTGACCTCTCTTAGGCATCACTTTCTTTGTTAGGTAATTCTCCAAACAAAGAAACAGACAAACCTGTTTTCTTTAAAAAAAAAAATAATTACACGGGCAATACTTGAATGCTATAGCTTAAACAATGCAGAAGTATGTAGATTGAACAGTGCCTCCCCATTCTCTTCTTCCTCTTTAGAATCTGCATTCTCACCTTTCATGGTAATAACCACTGTTACCATTGCAGTACATATTGTATTCTCTCATTTTCTATGAATTTACATGTGTATATGCATGTCCAAGTTCCCATATATGGATTTTATGAAATCCTAAATTCAATAATTCATGAGATTTTTTCTCTTAATAGTGTCTTAGAGTTTTACATAAAAGTCCAACTCATTTGAGAAACTTTCGCATATTATTTCATAAAATGAAGTGCTATGATCTATTTGTGGAATATCTGGAATAGTTCCATTTAAGAAAATGTATTACCAGCCATACTTCATTGAGCAAACATGAACAGATGGATTTATGATCACGGGTGGAAAACGAAAGTAGAATTTCTAGATGAATACCAGAAGTCTAACTCTTAACTTGTTTTCATAGACAGAGTGGTCTTTTTCATTTCTGTTTCTCTCCTCTGTATGTATTGTGAGGTTTTTTGTGTAATGTGAAAAAATAATATTCAGAAATATAAAGTAGTCACATGGAAAAAGACTAGTAGTTTACAGAGTCCTACCTAAAGAGCAACTCTGATAGTACCTGTGTCTTCTATTGTTGTGCTTACTCCTCTACAAGGAATTTGAATAATATGGGAAAATTTTAAAGCGTCACATTATTTTTCCTAAGAACTATGTATTCATGCATGTTACCTGCCCAATTGGGGCAAGAAGATTGATACCATGCTGTGTCTTCCCCTCGAAGTATGTATCCCCCTGGGAACTTGCTATATTCATTGAACACAGTGATTAAAATCACCAGATTTTATTTCAGTTTTACTTTACTTGACCTTTGGAGGCACAGCTTTCCTTTTTCCTATCCATCCTTCTGGCTTCTGCCTAGCTACTGTCCCATAATTTTTTTTTGGTATTAATCTCCATTTTATTCACAGTCTTTATTGTGCCAGTCCTCTATAATTAATTTCTCTGGATTCTAACAGAGAGCAGATTTATCTTCAGTTTCATTTAGATGTGCTTTGTCCCTAAGCCACACAACTCTTGAAAAGATAGATTTGATTGATTGATTTGGAAATGAGATCCATAATTCTTTGCAGTAAATATGCCTGATTCTCATTCTTAAAACTCTCATTTCAGAAGATTCCAGTTGTATCCTAAAAGAGATTTTAGATGTGATAGATGTTTTAGGGAGTGTCTGCTTTGGATCAAGCACAGTGCCACACTTTCACAATGCATTGTTTTGTTAGTAAAGCTTACTAAGTATGTGAGAGTGAAACTGTGAAATGAGAGCCATGCTTTATAACAGAGGAAGAAGAAACAACCTGTTATCTTAAGTCTAAATCTGTAAGAAAAAGAATTCCAATATTTTACATAATGCATAATGGTTTCCAGTTTTAAAACACTATATTACCCCAAGTGATAGGAAGCACATAATATTAATATTTTAATTTTTAAAGAAGATAAAATTGACTTGCCACTGTCCTACAGCTACCTGCCATAGGATTCTGGTGTTTTCCTTCTTCTCTGGCTTCTGAAAGGCTGATAAACTATTTCTTAGTTTTAATTGCCTTATTCCAAGATTGTCAGTAATCAACAGAAGCAGCAATGGTTCCCTAACTTAGTGGTGTGTATAGATTCATATCATTTTTAAATTAATACAATTTATGACTTTTTCAAACTTCTTTGTACTTCAATAAATCATGAAAAGAAGCATACGAGCCTTTTTTGCCCAAAGTAACCCTATATTTCCATCAAGTTAGGTTATTTTCAGTGTGTAGTTTGTTTACACATTCTATGAGTCTTTGTTAAATAAATGAATATAGGGCTTCTATAGTATTTAATCATTCTGTACATAGTCTCTAGCTGACCTATCTATACATTTTTATCACCTAAAGCTCCAGTATTTTGATAGCATTTGTTGAGTATTCATTTGGTTACAGCAACACTTTAATAAATTTATTTACCCATTTATTTATTGGCTGTGTTGGGTCTTCGTTGCTGCACACAGGCTTTGTCCAATTGCGGCAAGCGGGGGCTACTCTTCGTTGTGGCATGCAGACTCCTCATTGCCATGGCCTCCCCCGTTACGGAGCATGGGCTCTAGGCACATGGGCTTCAGTAGTTGCAGTACACAGGCTCAGTAGTTGTGGTGCATGGGCTCAGTTGCTCCCTGGCATGTGGGATCTTCCTGGAGCAGGGATCAAACCCATGTCCCCTGCATTGGAAGGCTGACTCCCAACCACTGCACCACCTAGGAAGTCCACAATGTATTTCTTTCTTTTTTTAAATCAATCAATCAACTTATTTATTTATTTTTTTATTGACTGTGTTGGGTCTTTGTTGCTGCACATGGGCTTTCTCTAGTTGTGGTGAGTGGGGGCTACTCTTCATTGTGGTGGCTTCTCTTGTTGTGGAGCATGGGCTCTAGGCACCCAGGCTTCAGTAGTTGCAGCACATGGGCTCAGTAGTTGTGGCTCACAGGCTGTAGAGTGCAGAGTTCAACAGTTGTGGCACACTGGCTTAGTTGCTCCACGGCATGTGGGATCTTCCTAGAGCAGGGACTGAACCCGTGTCCCCTGCATTGGCAGGTGGATTCTTAACCACTGCGCCACCTAGGAAGTCCCCACAACGTATTTCTTGAATAAACATTCTGATTTAAAACTTTGTGCACTGGAGGAAAAATGAATATGCTTAAATATCAATCATTTTATTTCTTCTGATATAGCTTTGTCTATACTGATATAGTTCATGACAGTATAAATTTAACATTACATACTTTTACATTCCACTGATAAACTATGGTTTGACTCAAAATTTTGCAATTATTGAACTTCATAGTTGATATTTTATAGCAGGGACTGATTCAAAGTTTTGTATTTTCATTATAGTTAAAGGGTACTATACGCATTTTGCTCTTTCTTTGCTTGTTTGTATCTACTTATATGAAAAGTTATTCGCATAACCTCAACAAGCTTGTGTGTGACTACAGTATTTATAAATCAACAACAATGGTACTGTCATTCAAGCTTTTAGGGCAGAAGACATTTTCTATCCTTAGTACTTGTTTTGTTCCCCTTATTTGCAGTTTAAAAAATGGTCTCAAAAAGTAAACACTTGGTTAATAGGTCTAAAGGCACTTTAAATTTCATTGAAATACCACTTCTGAATGGTGCTGTGGGCAGTTTCAGAGAGTTGGAACTTCCATTCAGTCAGAATATTTGTCCTCAGTTTCCTTAGTTATGGTTCCTACATTGATAGGGTTTCCTGCTTTTAATATATTTATTAACCACAAGTTGAATCATGCTATTTCTGAAGTCTTTCAGTTTATTTCACATGAGTAAACTACAGCTAATTAAGCCATTTTTCCAATTTGCTCTCCTAATATACACAGAGTATTTTTTCCCTGTCACATAAATTGTGCCTTTTGCAAATAACATTGATATTTTTCTCTGCAATTTCTTACTTTACCAAAGCCTTTATTTATTATTTCATATTCTATGTTTAGTTGTCATTGTTCCTTCTTTTGCTTATTTAATTATGCTTTTGTAGTTTTTTAAAAAATAGTTTCTCCAGGGTGAATATCTTTGATAGGTTTTGTTCATTTCTTCATTTTTTTTCTGTTAGTTGTCTTATTTGGATCTGGCATTTCCCCACCACTTACTTTGCCAATAATTTTTGAAGTTTCTCATTGATACTTAATATTTTTCTTCACTGTATAATTATTTTTCATACTATTTTTTTGAGTTTTCTTACAAAGTGGCAAAATGTACTTCATTTATAGGAATATTCCATGTGTTTCAAATTCAGTAAAATGTATGCTTATTAATAGTTTTCTTTTTCTATATCACTGGCGATGGAATGAAATCAGACATCTGTTTCTTTGCACTATCAGCATATTTAGGAATTGGAAGAACAGTTTGATCTTTTTCTAAATATGATCACAGTACTGTATAGATTTTCATCTTTTTTTTATAACAATGTAAATATGGATTACATTTGCCCTTTAATCAAGTGTTTGTGATTCAAGTAGACTTACCAATACTCAGATGGTTCTGAGGAGAGACTGCATTTCTCAGTCTAGTGTAAGAAAAAGGAAGTTAAGCTATTGTTAGGAAGAAAAAAATATCTCCCACACTTAATGTCATGTGCATTCTTCCTGGTTTCCAGGATTTTCTTAATCTTTAAAATGGGGATATTACAATACTTTTTCCACCAAACTACAAGAGAGGACCTTTCGTGATGACTTAGAGGGGTGGGATAGAGAGGGAGGGAAGGAGTCGCAGGAGGGAGGGAATATGGGGATATATGTATAAATACAGCTGATTCACTTTGTTGTACAGCAGAAACTGGCACAATAGTGTAAAGCAATTATACTCTGATAAAGAGATTAAAAAAAAAAAAGAGGACCTTTAGGAGGATCAGATGAAATAATTTGTTAAATGTATTACTTCATGGCTTATCTATTGTTAGTAATATGTTTATCTTTTTATATATAATATATATTATGTGATAGAATTTCATACAACTGCATCATATATATACATATCCATATATATATGCATTATCTCACAATGAAAAAACAAAAATGCAGTCGTGGCTATAGACTTTGAGATGTGATTTGCTAAGTTCGTGGTCTTGATAATTTCTCCAATCATGACAAAGTACACAGTGAGTAGAAATACAAATGTCATCCATTCTACTGATAGAACGCCCACACTTCTGTAAATTTAGGGAAACTCTCCAATCATTATTGGCTTTCTAATTCCTCTTCAAGGAAGCTAGACATTAGGTTATTGTCATATTACAATTTTCTCCCAAAGGAAAAATTAGTAGTTCTCACATTAGTAGTTCCTAAAGTTAAAATGCCCTTTGGTTTGGCCTTGTTTTCAATCTGAACTGGTCTAGGAGTCAGAGATTAATTGCCAGCAGTGTTCCTAAAAACACTATGAAAATAACTTTGAGCAAAATACTCCACTTAATACAACAGATCTTTGTTTTGTGTGATACAAAATGTTCATTTTGAATCACATTTCTTCCCCACTCAATTAGCCAGATATTTTGATATCATCTATAGATTCCTCAATTTTAATATGGCAAAAACATATCTGTAAATCTTTCTCTCCCTCCAAACTGTTTTCTCTCCATTATGTTTAATTTTCATCACTCTATCTGTATGCACTCACTATCTGAAGCTTAAAATCTCAGAATTATCATTGACTACTTCCTTTATGCATTCCCATAAGTCCTTTTGACTCTACTTTCTAATGCTTCTCAAATCCAGTCTCTCCCCTTCTTGCCCTTTGCCAATGCTTTATTTTAGGTAAACTTTGCCTCTTACCTGGACTGTATCTGAACAGTTGACTTATCTCTTTATTCTTAGTTTTTCCTTAGCCTTCCATTCCTGGATGTCATTCTGTCCTCTACAGAGTTCCCCAAATTACTTTTCCCTTATAAATTGTCATCATTTTTGTATATTTAAACGCTTCCAATGCAAGATCATTAGCCATTAGGGAACTGCAAATTAAGCTACAATAACATACTACTCCACATTTATTAGACTAGGAAAACCTTTTGACAATACCAAGTGCTGACAAGGGTGTGGGGCCATGGGATCTTCTCTACATTGCTGTTGGGAACGTAAACTGATACATCCATTCTGAGAAAATAGTTTGGCAGTCTTTTTTTTTTTTTTTTTTTTTTTGGCACACGGGCTTAGTTGCTCCGCGGCATGTGGGATCTTCCTGGAGCTGGGATCGAACCCGTGACCTCTGCATGGGTAGGCGGATTCTTAACCGCTGCGCCACCTAGGAAGCCCTGGCAGTCTTTTTTAAAAGAACCGTATGCTTACCACGTGACACAGCAATCATATTCTTGGGTGTTCATCTCAAAGAATTGAAAACTTATGTTCACATAAAAACCAATACACAAAAATTTGTACCAGCCCTAAACTAGAACAACTCAATTTTCTTTCAATGGGTAAATGAATAAACACACTGTGGTTCATTGATACAATAGAATACTTCTTAGCTGTCAAAAGGAGCCGTTGATACACACAACTTGGACATATCTCAAGGCCTTATGCCAAATGGGGGGATAGAAAGTCAGTTGCAAAAAGTTACCTACTGTACAATTCCATGCATGTAAAAGTCTCAAAATCACAATTGTAGTGATGGAGAACAAATCAATGATTGCTAAGGGTTATGGTTTGGTGAGGTGGAGAGTGGGACCATTAAAGAATAACGTGAGGGATTTTTTCTATGGTGATGGGACAGTTCTGTATCCTGATGGTGGTGACAGTTACCTTTATCTATATATCTGATAGAATTTCATAGCGGTATACCCTGAGGGATGAAAGGGGGTTTACACAACCTGATGAAACTTGTATACAATCTGTAGTCTAATTACTAGTATTGTGCCAGTGTTAATTTCCTGGTTTGGATAATGTTATTTGGTTACACAGTTACATGAGAATCACTGTACTGTTGTTTTCTTATTTTTTTTTTAACAGCACTATTTTAAAACTTGTTTATCTTAGGATCTTTTGAAGTAAACTGTTATTAAAAGAGAAAAAAAAATGCTTCTGCTGATGCCTCAAAGCCAAGAGAGATAAAACCCAAACTCTTACCAAGGCATCTAATGTAAATCCAAATTATTTTTAAACTCCGTAAACATCATTCCCCTTTATTCTTGCAAGTAGTTTCTATCTTGACCATCCTGAAACCCTCTCAGCTATGCATGGGATTCCTTCTCTCACCCTGTTAAGGGCAGATTCCCACTTCTCTTTCAATACAAGTGTCCATCTCCTCTTGCTTGTAGTCTTTCTCAAACCTCAGCTGCTGCTCCTCCTTTGTGCTCCTATCACACGCTGTCATACTTTTACTTGAGAACTCATCACATTTGCTGGGGTTCGTTTGTTTTTTATGCATAGGTTTCCTCCACTAGACCATGAATACAGGAAGTGGTGCAGCACTTTGCTATTTTACTTTCAGCCCAGAGGAAACTCTACAGTAGTCCACTGAAATTATAAACACAATATGTAACTGAGTTCGTAATTTAGCCCCAAATAAATTAATGTTTCCTGTGTTTTTATCAAACTTTCACCCTTAGACTTTGTTAATAGAAATATTTTTATTTTCTCCCACCCACCATGAAAGTCTGCTCTGCATTGTTGTTTCTGACCTTCCTATTCTGGCCCTGTTGGTAGAACGTCAGTGTTTTTCAGATACATTTTTAAAGCAACTTTTGTGGATCTAATAAACATTAATACCATCTGTGCTTTTCTATAGCCCAGGGAAATTCTATCTAGAGTTACAGAACATTTTTGAATAGAGTTAGAAATATCTACAGTCCCTTTGGAGTCCATGACATTTTATTTGCCAGATATTATGTCTATAGCATCTAATGCCTGCTGTTATGTGCTATTATAGCCACAATTTAAAAAACATTTGTTTTTTATATAATCTCTTAGGTCAAGCTCTCAGGAAGTCATTTTAGATTATGTCATTTTGATATGATAGAATCGCTTTCCAGAAATGACAGTAATGACAACATGAAAGACAGTAGGACTTTGCTATCGGAAACGAAAGCAGAATCAATAAATTTTGCATGAAGCAAGTTACGTGTTCAGTTGGACACCACAATTAGTAGTATTATGGTGATGCTTATAAATTTCCAACTTTTATTCAGCCTCCTTCCCAAACATGTTTTCATACTCCTTCCATCATCAGACAGCCAAGGTCTCTCCCTCCCTCTTTCTGACTTTACTGTAGACAGCATATAGTAAGTGCAACAAGAGTTTTAATCAAGATAATAAGATTCGTAGATTTTCCAAAGACTTTCCAGCCACATTTCATACCCTTGACTTGGAGGCTCTATATAAAAGCTTTGGCTGTATCTTTCCTTTGCTCCTTACACTCCAGACTCATTGGCCTTCTTTTTATTTCACCAACAATTGGTTGGACTAGCTTTGGGACTTTGCACTAGCTGTTTTCTCTGCTCAGAATGCAGCTCCTGTAGCTCCACACATACCTTTTTCTGGTTGTTCAAACTTTCTAAGAGAGGGCTGTTCAGCCTGAAGCAGCTTTATCACAATATGGTGAGGCCATCCCAGAACAGTTCACCAGGGCTAATGGTACAAATCTCTTTCTTTAATGGTACAAACTTGATATTCAACAGTGTTATATTGTAGCTTGAAATCATGGTTCGTGTTGGGATTATTTATCCCACAGAAAACGTCAAACACTACAACCCAGGGCTTTTTTTTTTTTTTTTTTTTTTTGACAGCTGGTTATTACCTATTTACCAACAATGCCTCTACCACCAATCAATATATATTTACTTCTCTTTGTACCACTTATTTTTAAATAATTGTCTTTTAAAAAAATGTGTATTCACACAACATTATAAAGCAATTATACTCCAATAAAGATCTGTGTATTCATATGTCTGTTTTGGGAAAATATAAGCATTTTGAGAACTGATTCACTGCTCTCTTCCCAATGCCTAGAACAGTGCTTTCCACAGAACAGGTATACTGCAAATATTTTTTAAATAAGTGTCTCATCAGGCTAGACCTGTTATTTAGAAAAGGTGAATTTACTAATACCTAACACCCATTAGTTGATATTTTTCCTATAAAAATTCTATAACTCTGTGAATGATTTCCTCAAGTAATGTTACATCAAATGTATGCTGTCTTATTAGTTTCTTTCAAGTAAAGTTGAACATTGGCCAAATTTCAGGAGGATAGCTAGATCTGCTTTATCCTGCATATGAACTTCACTCAGAAGAGAGAACTTTTAAATCCTTAAATCATCTAAGTAATCTCTCCAGTTCTTTCATGTCAAGGTTAATAATTAAATGCTTAAGACTTCTTTACGCTATTAAGCTAGCAATAAAAATGCAATATTTTAACCCAATTTACTCGACTAGAGAACAATCCCAGATGTTATTTAACACCAAGAATAGCAGTAATCTGCATTTCATTAAAATCTGAGTACTCGAAAGAGAATTTTTAACATATTATGTAAAGAAGTTGATTTAACTCTTTTTAATAATGGAATATTATCTTCAGTTTCCTAAAAGCGTGTTAATTATCATTAGACGCTGTTTACCTAATGTGAATCATTGCCTTTTTTTCTCCTACATAGCTGTGTACCCACATTTGTTAAGTCACCCATTATCAAATGAAATTTAAACACAGGTTCTATTCTTCTTTGTTTGACTGGATTTATCCTGCTAGTTCCTATTTATTCACTTATTTTTATCCAAATGATCATTACCTTTATGTTAAAATCTACAACTTAATTGGAAAATTCATTTGAAATGCTATCATTATAATTCAGTCCTGAAAATTTATGTTTAATTTTAAAAATGTAAAATATCATTCTTTGTTACAAAAGATTAGTCAGTGTGAAAAGTAACGTAGCAAAGACCAAAATTTCCCTTAAGCATATTGGCAAGACTTCCCAGTGTCTTCTGCTCTCATTGTAGGCAGAGTTAATGTGTCATTTTTTGTTTTTAAAAAATTGAATAATCCGATTATTTGATGATCTTAGGGTTTAAAGAGAAAAATATATTGAAAATCAGATGTCCTAGATGGAGAGCCAACTCTCTTAAGAAGCTAATTCACCTTTTATGTTCTTAACTACCTTCAAAGATGATATTGTTAAAGTGATCAGCTATGACATTACTTTCTATTATTCAGTGTGCACAGAGTCAAATCTGCAATATAGTGTGATAACTGCCTTTGGATCCTAAGAACTGGGTTAGCTGAAAAAGTAAGACTGTGACTAAACGGCCTTCAGTTTTATTGTTCAGCATCTGATAAAGTTGCTTATCACTTGTTATTAGGTCCATGGTTGCTAAAATATTATTCTTACCTCATGCTCTAGGAGTGATGCATGGCACTAGGAAATCATTGTTCTATATAGCAAGTCAACCACAGCACAAGGCTGCAAATAATCATCGAGGCTGTATTTAGTAATACCCTCTGAGAGATACTGTGGAGAATTCAAATGGAATTAAGAGGGTCTTTTACCACCAGGAAAAAACAAATCTAGTTTAGACAGGTTTAAATTCACATGGATAATAAGGAAGGGAAGAGGGAGATGAGAGAAATATGAGAACAAAACAGTAAGGAGTGTTTAGAGAGCCAATATATTCATATTCTTCAAACAGGGATTCCTAAAATGGAAGAGAAAATGAGAGAGGTATTTGTTAATTGAAGATCACGGTTTTGTTGTAAAGCAAAGCTAAGTCTGGATTCTAACTTGTATAAAATTAGGAGCAAAGGCATGATTAATGTATTCATGGAACATATTCCTCAACAGACCACCAAACTCTGTGTGTGGGGGGAAAGGAGACAGCTTCTTGACAAGTCAGTCCATTAAGGGAGCTTTAGGATGTGTACCAGAAGAACAGCGAAGACAGGAGAGTGATGGGTATGAGAGACATTGGTAATGAATGAAGCAAGAGTCATCAGATTTAGCAGATGAGGTAGTCAGGGCAGAACAAGGGACTGATGTGGTTTTGAGGATTCATCCCTAAAAGGTTAGGATTGCCACCAAAATACTGAGTAAGTCAAAATAAAAACTAGTTTTTAGGTGGAAGATGAGAACTTTTTCAGACGTGTTGAGTTGAAGTTGACGAAGTTATGCTCCAGAGCGATATTTTTTCCGGGTTGTTGTTTTTTAGATATTGGAGTCAGCTATATTCATTTGTTTTTAATATAACTGATTTTCCTAGTAAAATGATTTATCAAGGATTGTGTTATAGGTGTATTCAATTACAACCCTAGACAGATTATTACAACTCTTGTTTTATTAACTTGATGGGGATGAGTAGTTCGTGAGTGGTTTCCAAACTTTTTTGGTCACATATCCTTCTTAGTAATGAAATGTGAGCATGTAAACCCTAATACTATATTTGTTTACTTACAATTATATAGGTATACAATTTTTCTAATATAATATGCAATTTAAAAATACTAAAAATTTGATGAGATAAAGTAGATGTAAATAGAATTTTTAATACCTAATTTTCACCACTGTGAATTACTTTTGTATGCATCTCATTTGGAAACCATTGAGTTTGATCTGGCACTATTCACGTAAGGCCCTACTTATTCATTTGGTTGTTGCAAAAGACCAGAAAATATAACACAGTGGTTTTCCTCTCTCTGGAGTCACAACTAACTTTAGTACACCTTCAAAGAAATGTTTACCTTGAAATAATAGTAGTTATTCCTTGTTTTAACGTGACGTTATCGAATTTCATTTTGTGTATTGAATGAAGTTAGGTCTCCTTTAGAACAAGTCATTGTTCTAATGAACAAGCAGACTAATATCTTTTTTTTATGTTGATAGTGTAGTAGATATTCAACATGTTTTTATTCTTCAGAACAACCATCATTCTATTCTCTGGCTAGTTATTACTGTGGCATTCTATTTGATTCTTATAAGATAGTCAAAAATACAACCTTGTCCTTCCAACTTAGTATAATTTTGGGCACAAGGTATGCATTCAATAAATGATAGCAATCATTCCTATTGTTTTGATTATAATTATTTATTAAGATTTGTTGAGAGTCCCATATTTACTCTGTGGAATAAACCCAGTTAATAACTTTTTCTGTAAAGGATCAGGTAGTGTCTGTATTTTAGGTTTTGTGTATGTTGTGTTCTCTGTCACAACTACTTTGCCATTGTAGCACAAAGTGACCACAGACAATGGGTAAATCAATGTATGTTGGTGTTCTAACAAGATTTTGTGAAAACAGGAGGTGGATTGAATTTGACCTGTAGACCATAGATTTCCATTCCCTTGAATAAAGTATATAAAATTTACAGAACATCAATACATACACGAACATAGTGTGTGAATACTTATATATGCAGATATATGCATCTAAAACTATTAACAACATCCATGCATAAGTAGAATGTTTGTTTTCTGGTATTAGGAGTCAATCCCACCCTTAAAGGCTTAGTAACAGATGAATAAGTAAATATACTGGTTGCATCAATGTCTCTTCTGCTTCCATGCTTAGTTCTTTAGGATTCACTGATTCTATTTTGTGTTTCATGAAGATCCACACAAAACTTTGATCCCCAGTAGTTCATGTTCAATTGTTCAACTGCTTAACTTTTCTTAGTAGAGTTCATAGACTAATTGCAGGCTCTCCTAGCCTTCCAAGTTCGATCTTTAAAGCATAATATCTGCATCAACATAATTTTACTGCATTATTTTTCTATGTCTTCAAAACTTCATAAACACATGTAATATTCAAACACTGGTAATTTGTTTTAGTCTACGGCAAATATGTTATTCTAGTGTATATTTCAGAATACCTACTTTTCATCACTACAGTAGGGCTGTGAGTTCTATAAATTTCCTTTCTGAAGTTGCAATAAAACTTCTCAGTGACGGGCCTCTTACTTAACTCACCTATTATCAGTTTGCAATTTTCCTGTGGTTTCAGTAAAGGTAATCACTTCTTCTCTCATGTCTCTCCTCTCAACCTTATCCCTCAAAAAGCCAAGACAGCTTAGATTTTACTGTGATCTCTTAGAGTTTTTCTGTCACATGATTTATTCCCCACCACTTTTGAGTTTCAGAAGGCAACATTGTATTATAATTTCTATTTTAGTAAAAACTTGAAAAGATGATAGCACATTTTAGGGTTGAAAATATATTCTACATATATTTTCCTGTATTTATCCCTTTTTCTTTCCATGAGTATTCAAGACATTTTTTTCTCCTATACATACAGACCTGGGTTATAAGAACACTCTTTCCCAGCCCTTGAAATTAATGCTTAGCAAGGTCATCTTTCACTTGTACTAGGAGGAGTAGCTATGTACTTTCTCTCACCGCAAACCAATCACAGGTCCCTGTCTCAACTTCATTTATTAATATTGAGCCACAAGTGCTGCTCAGAATCCTCTGTCTGCAATTTTGTCTCCACAAATTGGTGTTTAATTATCTGTGAGGAAAAAAAAGGTGAATGTATTTTGTAACTAAAGGTAAACTCATTGATTCTCATCTCAGAAAACAATTACAGGGATGGTTTATTTCCTTGATAGATTGTTTCTTATATATACAGTGATCAAAAACAAGAAGACAAATGAATATGTAATTATGACTACTGTGCAGTGTTTTGTTCGCTCTTCTTTTTTAAAAATTTTATTAATTGTCAAACAGTATGTCACACTGGGAAAATTTCATTAGTGAGGGTACAGGTTAAGTTGTCTGTGGAAAACTAATGATGGCAGCAACTTCTTTCTCCCTCTCTGCATTGAAAGATGGAGTTTATTTCCTCTCTCCTTGAACCTGGATTGGCCCTGTGACTGTTGAAAAAAAAAATTTAGTAGAAGTGACACTGTCCCAGTTCTAAGAGGGTATCAGCTCCCATTTCCTGTTGCCCGGAATGCTTGCTCTGGGGTGAACCTGCTGTCATATGAGAAGTGGGTACCCCAAAGTTGCCATGCTATGAGGAAGCCCAAGCTAGCTTCGTCCTTATATCATTTAAACATTCTGCATTTTAGTTGAGTACACTCTTTATTTGGATGCTACCTTTAAAAAAAAAAGTGTCATTTATTTTCATTAATTTTTACAGTACACATTTATGGAGTGCAATTAGAGATACAGAGGTAAAAGATAGCATGCTTTCCTAGAAGGAATCCTTATAGTGATTACATTCTGAGAGAGAAGAGACGTGAACACCAATAAGTAATAAAATATTACAGGTGAAATGACAGAAAATGAACAACGTACAAGTTGGGACACTAAACTAAGAATACTAGTTCTGTCTAGAACTATGGTGTCTAGATAGACTCTTTGCATATTTTATTTTTACTATTGTATTTTATGTGCATTATTGTTAACAGTAATAGCAACTCTCCAATTATTTCTTTATTTTCTTGAAGTATAGTTGATTCATGTGTTAATTTCTGCTGTACAGCAAGATGATTTAGTTATACATATATTTACATTCTTTTTTTAATATTCTTTTCCATTATGGTTTATCATAGTATACTGAATATAGTTCCCTCTGCTACACAATAGGACCTTGTTGTTTATCCATTCCATATATAATAGCTTACATCTGCTACCCCCAACTTCCCACTCCATTCCCTCCCTGACCACCCTCCCCCTTGGCAAGCACAAGTCTGTTCTCTAGGTCTGTGAGTCTGTATCTGTTTTGTTAATAGGTTAATTTGTGTCATATTTTAGATTCCACATAAAAGTGATATCATTTAATATTTGTCTTTCTCTTTCTGACTTACTTCACTCAGTATGGTAATCCTAGGCCCATCCATGTTACTGTAAATGGCATCTTTTTTTTTTTTTTTTATAACTGAGCTACTCTCCAATTATTAAGCACAAATCAAATGCCAGGCATTATGTAAATGATATACTACCCTGCTTCTACCTGAGAAAGAGACAGGGAATTATGAATGATCTAGTTCTAAAGATTTTCATTGCAAACAGATCTCAAAAATAGTATGGCACTTAGATTACTCAGTTTATCAGGGAAAGGAAATAACTAGATTATTAAATGGGACACCTCTTCAAAAAGCAAACTCATCAATGATAGTTCGCTAAAGTATTATATATAAATATAGAAATATTTAAGTTCATCCTTGACCTCTTGATGCTGATGTCGTAAAGGACAACAGTGTGTTCCAACAAAAATTCCTATTATTCATCTTACTGATAGAAATAACATGTGGAAAGAACTTGACTCATTAAGGCAGTTCTTATAATAATATACAGCAACTGCTAACAAGTGTCTCTGGGTAGAATCTCTGTTCTGATCAGCCTTACTGAAGGGGATAATTTGTAATCTAAATTTAATTGTTTGCATGAAGATGAGAGTACTGAAAATGTGACTCTTAAAACACTTGAAAATAATTTGAATCCTTCATTTTTTGAAAGTTCACTTCAAATTTGCTTTGTTTTCTCATAGATGATACAAACATAAATTTTTAGCCTAGCATTTTTGGAAATGATTTCAAAATTGGAATTAACAGTCAGAATTCAATGTCCCTTCTTAAATTGCTTCGTTAATAGGGTTGGGTTCCAAATCCACCACTTTTTAGCTGTGTGTTCTCATGCCAGTCATTTGTCTACCTCACATACGCCTTGTGAAGATGGAAGGATAGAATACATGCTGGTGGTTTTCAAAGTAACTTTGGCAGCGACACCCATTCTTTTTTGTAAATTAATTAGTTCATTTATTTACTTATTTTTGGCTGTGTTGGGTCTTTGCTGCTGTGAGCAGTTTTTCTCTAGTTGTGATGAGCGTGGGCTACTCTTCCTTGTGGTGCACAGGCTTCTCATTGTGGTGGCTTCTCTTGTTGCAGAGCACAGGCTCTAGGTGCATGGGCTTCAGTAGTTGTAGCATGCAAGCTCAGTAGTTGTGGCTCACAGGCGTAGTTGCTCCATGGCAAATGGGATCTTCCCGAAGCAGGGCTCAAACCCATGTCCCCTCCATTGGAAGGTGGATTCTTAACCTCTGCACCACTAGGGACATCCCAGAGACACCCATTCTTTAAAGCAATGCTTACTAAGAAGCCAAATACAAAAAGCCTATAACCTAAGGGTTACTTGAAGGAGCTCCAATCAGTATAGTTTTATAGTTTTAATGTATAGTAAAGAGATTTGCAATAATATAAAATCATTATTTTCTTGGAAAATATCAAAGAAGAAATTTTAAGTTTGGTTATATTCCTTTTTCATCTTTTCTTCCCACAATACTGGCTAACATCAATTCCTACATATGGTAGGGGCTTCAAAATTGTCTATTAGATAGATGTCTAATTAAAATTTTATAAGTTAAAAATCATCCCATGGAGAGAAGTGAGCAAGGGTAGGGTGAAATGAATGAATAGATAGGAATGTGTTAGGTAGCAAATTTGTTGTAGATGTTACACAGGAAAAGAGTCTCATTGTCAAATAAGTTTGAAAGACACTCAGTGATGTGATAGTCAAGTAGATTTCTTTATTGCACAACTTCTCAAACTCCTAGATACTGATGTGCATTGTGATTCTCCAGTAAATGGTATTATTCTTCAAAGTTAGGCAGAAAACCATTGAACTTTAGGAAAGACAGGAATGTGTCATGTTCATCATTTCCTCCTTATTGCCTGCTATAATATCTGACACGTAATCGACAGTCAGTATGTAACAGTTGATGAAATTGAAATTGTCTCTGAGTTTTAGTTCCTGTGATGCTACTAAGTAGCTTTTTGCCTTGAAATACATAACCTTTTCTCCTTGACACTATTTCTGTTATATTAGAGATTTAAAAAACAAATAACCAAAAAGAAGCAAGCACAAACAAACAAAAGCTCTGAAAATGTACCCATTGAACTGCTAAAACTTTTATCTAGATTTATTATATTCTGAGATCCAGAGGTGAGCTGTATGCTCAAATGGGAAAGGTGTATAAAGGAAGGTGTATAAAGGAAAGGTGTATAAAGGAAGACAAATATATTTATATGTGTCGATGTTTCACCTCATTTGTTTTATTATTTCTTATTGCTTCCCAAGTAATTTATGCTTGCTGTACTCTTGTCCGCATTTAATAAACTTCATTCTAAGAGGGTTATTATGTTAAATTTAGTTCTTAAGATTATTCCAAGTGAATTACAAATTTCTATATGTACATTGCAATTGAAAATAAATGTAGGGACTTCCCTGTGGTGCAGTGGTTAAGAATCCGCCTGCCAATGCAGGGGACACAGGTTCGAGCCCTGATCTGGTAGGATCCCATGTGTTGCAAAGCAACTAAGCCCGTGAGCCACAACTACTGAGCCTGCGTTCTAGAGCCTTTAAGCTACAACTGCTAAGCCTGAGTGCCACAACTACTGAAGCCCATGTGCCTAGAGTCCATGCTCTGCAACAAGAGAAACCACTACAATAAGAAGCCCAAGCACCACAACAGAGAGTAGCCTGTGCTTGCCGCAACTAGAGAAAGCCCGCTAGCAGCAGCGAAGACCCAACACAGCCAATAAATAAATAAATACATTTATTTAAAGAAAGAAGAAAGAAAATAAATGTAGGAAAATATTCTTAAGCACTTACGTACCAGGTGCTATTCTAAATATAGCACATTTATCATAGTATCTAATTTTATTTAATTCTCCCAATATTGCCTGAGATAAGTATTACTGTCTCTATTTCCTTAATGAGTAAGAAATTTTGAGGATAAGGAACATTAAGGAATTTTTCCAAATACATAGCTAGAAAAACAGACTCAGTTTTATCTGACTCAGAATCACATACCCTTAAATAGTAAGTAACAAAAATTTTAAATACAAAAATTAAAGTTCCTCTCCCCTGCTGGCTTCCCCAGAACTTCATTACTCTGAGGCATCAATGGGAAGAAGAAAACGCCTTCTATATTAAGCCCCCTCACCTCATCATGAATTTGTACACTATTCCAGGTTTATTCCCAAAGTGATGGATGAGTTCAAACAGGCAGAAGGTGAAGGATCGGAATATTAATATCAGAGGTCTCAAGTGATTTTCTCTCTCCTGTGACAGTATTGAATGAGCTTAAACTAATGTTAGCATCAAGATCTTCAAAACATCATTCATCGTGAGGAAAAGGGAATCAATATTAACATCAGGATCTTCCCTCTTACTTACAGCTTTAATTTACTTTTATGTACAACTAATATAACCCCAAGGAGCTAATAAATTTCATTTTATGATATTGTGTATGAATTTTACACATTCATCCTTTATTGTTCCATTAGTCATCACTGCATCCCTGCTTCCATTTAATAAGTATTTGTTGAGGACCTATCATGTGCCAGCACTGTTGTAGGCCTGGGATACATTAGTAAGCAAAAAACACAAAAATCCATGATATGATAGACCTCAAATTTGATGGGGTAGAGACAGACCATAAATAAAATGAACATGTTAATATTTATATAATATGAGAATGTTGTAAGTACTATGGGGAAAATAACTCAGAAAAGGCAGTTAATGAGTTTTGGAGAACAAAGTGAATTTTAAATTGAGTATTCAGTAATGAGTTACTGGAAAGGTGGCATTTAAGCAAATACATTAAAGAGGTGAAGAAATGAGTCAAAACAACCCAGCTGAGCTTAGTTGGTCCCTGGGCCCTTGAAAGGCAACAGTAAATGATTATTAGTTTTTTAGAGCCTCTCTGTTTTGGAACTGTTTATTACATGTAACTAGATAATTGAAATTAGTAGCCTTTTGAGTATTTTGAACAAAGGAATGATATTATTTCTGTTTTGACAGGATTTTTCTGGTTTTGTGGGGGGCAAGAGGGAATCAGAGAGACTATTTTAATAGCACAGGCAAAAATATTAGTGGCTTGGACCAGAATGGTTGCAGTTTAGGTATTCAGAAGGAGTACTTAAATCTACTTTCAAGGTATAGACAACAGCTTTACCTGATAGATAAGATGTGGGGTATAAGATAAAGGGTTGAATAAAAATGTCTGCAAAGTTTTTAAGCATCTGGTTGAATGTTAGCTCTTGTTTACTGGTTGTGGGCAGAATATGGGAAGAGATGGTTTGAAGGTAAAAAGTCAGGACCTGAGTTTTGGGCTTGTTCAGTTGCATGTGTCTATTTGACATCAGAGTAGAGAAAGCATGGAAGTAGATATATGTAAGAGCCTAGTGTTCCTAGGAGAGGTCGTATCTGGAGATATAAATGTGCAAATTGTTAGCGTACATTCAGCCAAGATATTCAGCCAAGAAACTTACTGAAAGCATAAAGGGAGAAAAGAAAGACCAAGAACTCAGAGCACCTCAATTTTAAGAAGGTAGAAAGATGAATTTGGGGCTAGTGAGAGTGTTTAAAAGAAAAGGGTCAAAGAAGTAGAAGAAAAATTAGGAGTGATGTCCAAGAAAGCCAGACGGGACTAATGCTGAACCAAGACCAGTATTCATTCTGAAACTGAATACCAAAATACAGTGTGAAGTTTTAACAACTATTTTCTCTTTATTCATCAAACCATGTCAACCAATGGTGGTACCTTGAGTCCATTCTATGTGTAAGTGCCAGTAAAACTCTAGCATGTATTCTCAATTACAAATGCAATTTCAGAAATTGGTGGAGGATTGGGAGGAACTTGGAACTTTTTTCTAGGCATGATACCAAATTATAATAAATAAGGGGAATGGTTAGGGCAGGGTGTTTTAGCCTTTTCTCTGTTTGTTGAGTGTCAGGGGGCATCTACCACCATAATAGCTCTATGATTTTAAGTGGGGATTTTTCTGCAGGGCACTGAGGCTGTATCATTCTTACTGTTCATATTAACAGCCAGAATGATCATTAGTAATACCATATTTGTTTCACATGCTACACATTGTCACAAATTTAAATACATAAGCTGCAAAAATAAATTAGTCCAACCAACCTATAAAATGGGCTTTTCTTTCCAGGAGGCACAAACTTCACTCTACTGATTTCTCTCTGTTATTTCCCCATGTGTTTATTTTAATCACAATACAGGTGTCACAGTCCTGCTGTTTTACCCCTTAAGGATGCTGGTATTAAATATAATGTAAAATCTCAAAGAAATGCACAATAATATACACATACAACTAGTTTCATAAGTGAAGGGTTGAAATGAATTCTCCAAGGCTTGTATTTGCTATTAAATATTAAATATTATCTGTTGAAATTTACAGATAATTAATATGCCTCATGATTAGAATGTAAAATCCGCTTCATTACACAAAGATCTAGGGAATTAAAACCATCCTTTCTCTTCCAATTTATGAAAGATAAATTTAAATTTTAAATTCCATGTTTTACTTATTATTAAGGACTGATAATATGCACAATATATGTGAAAGCCAATTATCTAAGAGCTCTTTTTTAGGTTCACAGCAAAATTGAGATGAAAGCACAGACATTTCTCATATACCTCCTGCCCCCATACATGCACTGCCTCTGTTATCAACATCCTCCACCAGAGTGATACATTTGTTACAGTTAATGAACCTATGCTGACACATCATAATCACTAAGGCCCAGAGTTTACCTGGAGGATTCACTCTAGGTGTTGTACCTTCTTTGGGTTTGGACAAGTCTATAAGGACATGTATGCATCATTATAGTATGATACTGAGTATTTGTACTACCCTAAAAATCCACTATGCTCTGCCCATTCATGACCTCAGCTTTAAAGGATAATTTTGCAAGGTTATGAATTCTAGGTTGGTATTGTGGTTTTGTTTTTTTTTTTTTTTTTATCACTTTACATATTTCAGTGTCTTTCTGCTTGCATAGTTTTGAGAGGTTGGATGTAATTCTTATCTTTTCTTCCATATAGGTAAGGTGTTTTTTTCTCTCTGGCTTCTTTCAAGATTTGTTCTTTAACTTCAATTTCCTGCAGTTTGAATATGATATACTTAGGTGTAGTTTTTTGAGCATTTATCCTACTTTGTATTCTTTGAGCTTCTTGGATCCGTGGCTTTCTGGTCTAACACTTATTTGAGGGAAATTAGTCAATATTACCTCAGACATTTTTTCTGTTCCTTTTTCTCATTCTTCTTCAGGTGTTCTCATTACATGTATGTTAAACCTTCTGTAGTAACCCCACAGTTCTTGCATATTCTGCTTTTTAATTTTTGTTTTCTCTGTTTTTCAGTTTGGGTAGTTTCTATTGAGATATCTTTAAACTCAGAGATTTTCTTAGGCTGTGTCCATCAAAGGCATTTTCACTTCTGTTACAAAGTTTTTTGATGTCTAGTATTTCTTTCTGTTGCTTTATTAGGATTTCTATCTCTGTTTACATTGCACATCTGTTCTCGCATAATGTCTGCATTATCCCTTAGATCCCTTAGCATATATTCATAACTGTTTGAAATTACCAGTCTGATAATTCCAATGTCCATTGCATGTCTGAGTCTGGTTCGGATGCTTGCTCTGTCTCTTCAAATTGTCTTTCCTGCCTTTTTGTATACCTTGTAATATTTTCTTCATGACTTGCTGTGATATACCAGGTAAAAGCAATGATTATAAATAGACCTTAGTAATGTGGTGGTAGGTTGTCGGGGAGGGGAAGATGTGCATATTAGACATGTATATATATTTTTTAAATAAATTTATGTATGTATGTATGTATTTTATTGGCTGTGTTGGGTCTTCGTTGCTGCACACGGGCTTTCTCTAGTTGTGGCAAGCGGGGGCTACTCTTTGTTGTGGTGCATGGGCTTCTCATTGAGGTGGCCTCTCTTGTTGCAGAGCATGGGCTCTAGGTGCATGGGCTTCAGTAGTTGTGGCACATGGGCTCAATAGTTGTGGTGCACGGGCTTAGTTGCTCTGCGGCACATGGTACCTTCCTGGGGCAGGGACCAAACCCATGTCCCCTGAATTGGCAGGCAAATTCTTACCCACTGCGCCACCTAGGAAGTCCTAGACACGTATATTTTTATGATGCAGTCTCAGTCATTTCGTGAACCCGTACCCCAGATTTGAACATCATATATGCTTCTCAGTTGCCATCTCCCCAGCCCCCACATGGTACAGGGTGGTGCAAGTAGTTGTGTAATTCCTTTCTTCCATGTGGAAGGCTAGAGGAGGTTGGAGTTGAGTATTTCCTTTCTTATGGAAGAAAGGAAATGCTAGAGGGGCTGAAGTTTTCTATATTCCTTTCCTCAGATTGGTTAGGCCTTGAAAACACCCCAAAAGTTTAGTCTCTGGTAAAATGGGTTCTCTTAGGAGGAGAATATATTGAGAGAAAAAAGAAAGCTCTAATGTATTTAAAAATTGTTCCTTTTCCTCTCTTTCTGCCAGAAGAAAAAGGGATTTTTCTCTGAGAAAAATTTTAGTATGAGAATCTAGTCGCAGTCCTATAGGTAAAACTCACAAGTGTGGGTCTCCCCAATGACTGGGTTCCCTAGAGTTTTTGACTCTGAAAATTGTCCATACTGAGCCTCCAACAAGTCATTATTTATAGTTTAGGTTTTCCTACCCTGGCACTGGTTCCTGTGGAGGTTTCTGCTTTGGGGGTTCTGCTCCTATAAGTTTTGATTTTCTGTGTTTGCCCTGTCTCTCTCCAATTTGGGGACCAGTAGTTTGCCCTGTACCCTCCATTCTCTTATGGATTTAAGAACACTTGTTTATTGTTCACTTTGTTCGGCTTTTTATTCATTGTTAGGATGAAATGAAAATGCCAGAAAATACAAGTTCTTTTTAGGCCAGAAAACAGAAACCTTCTAATTATTATTTGAATAAGTATTCACATTATTACCACAAAGTTCAAACAACTTTTCTTAAGTTTATAGGTCATTTTTATATCTTACGTAAAATGCATATGTATATATATTGCCCACATTTGTACAATGTTTCATTATCTTATTGATTTGTAGGATGTCACATACAGGACATTAATCTTTTATTTTTTACATATATTACAGATATTTTTCTTCAGACTACTGCCCTTCAGACTCAAACACTAGTGTGTTTTAACATGAATTATGTGCTCTTTCTGCATATAATAAATATAGTAGTATACTTCTTATAGTAGTATATAGTAAATACAGTGTAAAATATCTCATTTTTTTTGCCCATTAGTTTAGAACATTAGAAAGACCTTCTTCACCCAATTCTGCAACTCCTTGAAACAATACTGACACACTTGTACACACATAGGTGTGTGTATGTGTGTATATATATATGTGTGTGTGTGTGTTTGAGTATACCGTTGACACTTGAAAAATGTGGGGGTTAAGGGTGCTGACCCCCTCCCCCCAACAGCTGAAAATCTTTCTATAACTTTGCATTTTTTCCTTGGTATCTGAGGGGAATGGGTTCCAGAACTGGCCTTGGATACCAAAATTTGCTTAAGTCCCATAGTCAGCCCCTCTTATCTGCAGTTTCACATCCATGGATTCAACCAAACATGGATCATGCAGTACTGATTTATTGGAAAAAGATCTGTGTGTAAGTGGACCCACGCAGTTCAAACCCAAGTTGTTCAAGGGTCAGCTGTAAATGCATATATGTGTGTATAGGTATGTTCCATATTTGAAACTGATTGTGTAAGCGGTGATACGAATTGGAGACTTCTTTCTTCAAGAGCATGGTTAATTGTTTCACCACTGCTGAACAGATACTGAACAACCCATCTTTTCCACCTCTCATTTGAAATGTCTTCTTGGTCATAAACACATCCTTATATGAGGAGCTCCTCAAGCACGTGATGCTTGCTGACACCTCCTTGCCCTTGCTGGTCCTCTCCCATTCACATACAATGCCCATCTTATTCCTTTTTGTATGTGGCATATACTCCTATTCATTCCTTACATCCTCAGTTTGAGTGTTAAGGGTTGTGCTTTCACTCTACTTGATATGATATCTTATACTGAATAATAATCATCTGGTGTTGGTAGGATGTCTAATATACTTCTGGGTAAACTTGATCCATATATTCTGTAATATGTAGGAATATGTATTGCTTTATTTCTGGAAGGATGAAGATGAAGATAAACAAGTACTTGTGTTGCTCAAAATGCATAAGAACTGATTAAATTTATGTCTCATTACATTATTAACATATTGGGATTTTCCCTTTAGTACAAATAGTCTTTTTCAATACGTGCTTGTTTTATTGAAATATATATATATATATATATATATCCTAAACATGTATATGTTCAAGTAGATATATTAGTGTTATAACCTTCAAGGAAATCAGGGTTGCCCTGGTGTGCGGCAAAATCAAAGTTAGCAATTATTGTTTTAAAGTTTCTGTATTTCAGGCATACAGTCTGGCACATTGCAAGCATACTGTTGTCTTGTAGAAAATGGAAAAATGTTCAAGATGTTATCTCAGACTAGGCTTCCAGCCTGGAAGGGCAGCATACATCTGAGCTGCTAATTTTGCCAGTTCAGTCTTTGTCTTCTTTGTGGAAAAAAATCAAAGGGATGTCACTTGATGCCAGTGCAAATCACAGAAATGTTGTGGTTGGTCCCTTTGAAAGTCGGATGTTAATTTAACACTTCATTAGTTGGAAATTCTCTCCTTTGGCTCCAGTTACCTCTTTCCCAGTTTAAATCCAGAAAACAACAACAGCAATAGCATCTTTGCCAGCTAATTTGAATTGAACACTGTAACTCAGCTTGGGGGAAGGTGATAGCTTTGGTACTGATTCATCTTTTGAGTCTTTCGTTGAGGCTAGTTACTAGTAATTGGACTACTTCTGTGTGCAGAATCTATGGATGAGCATCCCCTTCTGATGGAAGAAACCCTGGAGTTTGCTGGCTAGTTAGCAAATGCAAAAGTAGGCAATTTTCCTGGGAAGTAAATATATACAGTTAAGTGCGTGTGACTATTATACAGCTATAGAAAGATCCGCATGCCAGTTCATTTGCTTACGGTGTTTTAAAAAATGAGAGAAAGAGAAAGCACAGACTTTCAACTCCATTGATTTTAATTAAGCTAACTGTAGACTGGCAAACACTGCAAAATTCATGAACCTGATGAGACAAAAGAGATTACACAATAGGTACCAGGACCAATGGCTAGTCCTTAATTACCTGAAACTGACAAGACAATGACCTGTCAAGTTAATGGAAATTATTTTCCATAAAGCCTGAACAGTATGGCAGTGTGATATTTATTTTTTGGTTGCTCTGGTTTCTTTTTCCTTTTTTATTGAAGTATAGTTGATTTACAACATTGTGTTCATTTCAGGTGTACAGCAAAATAATTCAGTTATGTATATTTTTTCAGATGAGTTTCTATTATAGGCTATTACAAGGTACTGAATATAGGTTCCTGTGCTATACAGTATTTCCCTGTTGTTTATTTTATGTATAGTAGTTTGTATCTGTTAGTCCCATATTCCTAATTTATCCCCCCACCTTTCCCCTTTGGTAACCATACATTTATTCCCTATGTCTGTGAGTCTGTTTCTGTTTTGTATATATATATTTGTTTGTGTTATTTTTTAGATTCCACATATAGGTGATATCATACAATGTTTGTCTTTCTCTCTCTGGCTTACTTCAACTTAGTATCGTAATCTCTAGGTCCACCCATGTTGCTGGAAATGGCATTATTTCATTCTTTTTTATGGCTCACAGCGCAGTATTAAGTGTTAGAGAAAAAAGAAGTCTGAACTAAAAAGAAGTTCTCTGTCATTAAAAATGACTATGTGTGAAAAGAGAGACATGGGAATGCTGATGATATATTAGTTGAAAAAATATATATAGAAAATAGTATAGTCAGTGTATTTCTATCTTGGTGAAATTTAAATACATCAAACTATTTTAACCTGTTCAACTAATGCAGGAAGGGTATATGGTCACTTACCTTTCTTTTTTTGTTTTTTTTAAATTAATCATTCGAACACGCCACCTGCCCTGCTATGAAAACATCTACTAGTGCTTCTCGGTCCTTCTGCCAAATGCACAGAGACCTTGAATCTGAACTTGGCACCAGTGACATTCTTCTAAAAGCCACACAGTGCTACTGTCAAAGGCCGGGCATGAAAAACTGCTACTGGGATACCTTTGTTGGTTAAAGCCTAGGCCAGAGTGGTGCCCATAAGCTACCAGGGATAGAGTCCATTTTAGATCACACTCCCATGTTCTGTTTTTATTCCACAACACACAGTAATGGAGTTAGTAGAACTGGGTTTAGAGGATTTTCATCAAGAAAACTACTAGCCCAGCCTCCACAAATCCCTGCCCCCAGAGCTGATCCCAAGTGACCAGGCTAAACCATCCTGGGTCACACTACTGTGTATCCCTCATTTCACATCCAAGGAGTCATGATTGACGTTTTATTCCATTTTCTCTCCTGTCTCCATCAGCTCAGGTATCTACTTGTATTGACTACTCTTTGCTTTTCAGTCAGTTATGTCTAATGTCAGGGTAATGAATGGCCAATAATCTTAAATGTACATATCAGAGATGGCAAAATGTAGCATGCAGAAGATGTACTTAAGTTTCTATCTTCATATGAACATATGCTTTAAAAATACCAGGATATTAATTTTAATTGACAGTTTTCATTTTTTATTCTAATGTTTATTGATCCTTATTATTTTTTCTGCTTCACTAGCAGAAACACACATTGTGTCATAATAAATGTTTGAAATTATAAGAAGATTGTCATTTTTATGTCCCATCTCATGTCGAATATTGTCATTGCTCAGCTTCTGTGAAGAAACTTCTAACTCTAATATGGGAGCCTTGAAAATACGCAAAATAGGCAATTAGTGTAACAAGAAAAATTATTAGTGTGAGAGCCACACAGATTGCTAAATGAAAATCACAGTTTATTAAATGACCCCACTTGTCCCTCTATTCCTCTAGATTTATGAGTTAGAAGCAAAGTGCCTCTGCAAGGACTCCCAAACAAGTTTCTCTTAATATGTCTGGCGTAGCTGATTGTACCACATCATCATCTGTCTATACCAAGGATACATACAGTTCAGAGCAGTGAGAATTGAGATAATTGTGTAAAACTCTCCACTTTTCTCTGAAGTATATCTAGGCATTCGAAGATCAAAAATGTCTTTGGCTTCAATCATCCAGAAAATTGTTTTCATTACATGCTCAAACTTGGCTTATTTCGTCCATCACAGAAATTCCCTCTCCAACTGAATGTAGTAAAAAGCAAACAGGATGTCGTTTTTTAAAATATTGCATTTACTTATTTGGCTGTGCCAGGTCTTAGTTGTGGCACTCAGGATCTTCATTGCCACGTATGGGATTTTTAGTTGCGGCATGCAGAATCTTTAGTTGTGGCATGTGGGATCTAGTTCCCTGATCAGGGATCGAACCCAGGCCCCCTGTATTGGGCGTGCAGAGTCTGAACCACTGGACTACCAGGGAAGTCCCAGGATGTCATTTAAATACACTTTCTATTTTATTTTAGCACCTGAATCTCTGGGGCATTGATCCTGAGAGTTTGGGTGCCTTTGTGCTTCTATTTTTTTCTTTCTTTAACACTGAACATTCTGGACATTCAATAGCAGAGGTACATGGGCGATAAAGAAGGTACATGGCGGATAAAGAAGATAATTGATAAAATTAGTTATAACATTAATCCCATGTGATATTTCTTACTAAGACATGTGCAGTCACACCTACTTACATAAAGCAGCTTGTTATTTGACTCTTGGCTACACAGGCCAAATAACACGCACAGTAAATTAGAGCACATTTTCTCAAAGGTATCGTGGAGATTCATCTTGATTATAGACTCATCCTAACTAAAGAGATAACTTTGAACTTTCCAGGAAAGAAAGAAGGAAGGAAGGGAAGGAGGAAAAAGAGGGAGGAAGGAAATTTAAAAAACTGTCTGTACATCTCAGTAGTAAGTGTCCTGAAGTCTATCTTTCTGTTTTTAAAAAGTCACCAAACTTATGTTCCATGAATGTAAATGAAATTTTTTATCCTGTCATTTTAAATGCTTGGGAAAATGCTTTTAGTTTATTTCATTTTTTTCTAATGTTGCTCATATCTTTCATGCTTTGCTTATCTTTTGGAACTGTCTGTCCAACTTGAGCTCTGCCAGGAAGATATTTTGCAAGGACATCTTCTGCTCCCAGGTATAAAAATGAGTCAAACACCACTATTATTTTTATCCTTCAGGAAAAACCTTCTGTGAAAATCCTGATTGCATTTCCTTTTATAAGACTCCCTCTCATATCTATTAACTGAAAGGTTTGGGTCAAATCAGCCACATGTACTCTCTGTAGTTTATCAGCAGAAGGATTCTTTGAAAGATTAAATTGCATAGGACTGACATCTAAAGTGCAATGGAAGAAAAATAAATCACCTAGTAAAAATGCTAAAAATGTTATTTTCTTGGGGAATGTTGTAAAATGTTAGCAAATTAAATATATTACGTTTAAACCAATTTGTACTTGAGACTGGGTTGTTTATAGATGCTTGAAAGAACAGTCATTTATGTGTAAAGATAAGCAAATTGAAGCTCATAATTACCCATAACTGTGTTTTGTGTTTCCTAGAATTTTAAAGCAGTCAAAAAATATCAGTGAAATCAAGTATGGAGAAAATATTGCATTATTAATGGTGTATTTAAAAGTAAATAAGATCTTGAATGTCTCTATAAATCATTTTTAGTCAACATAATCCTTCAAGCATCAATTTGCTGTATTTTTAAATGCACATTCATTATCTCTGTATGTGATTTTCCCCATCTCTCATTTTTCTTCTCTGCATCTCTGTTTGGGGAAGAATGCAGAAAGTAGAAGTGATCTCTCAGAAATACATGTCTCCTCTCCCTTAGATAGAGTCCACATTTATGGTTAAATAATAATATGAAAATTCTAATTTCTCTCCCATTAGCCTTTCTGGCTCCAACTGCTGCTAATCTCAATGGTTAAGAGAACCACACACCATCTTCTTGCATCTCCAGACTCCAGATCCTACTTAAAGTTTTCTGAATTTGTCCTCAACCTCTCAGCCCCCCTGCCAGCTCCCTAGTTCAGGTTCTTGTCACCACCCGCAGCCCTGCCTCCTTAGGTTATTTCAGTAGCCTTTTAACTTCATGCCCTTGCTTCATCTCTCTCCTAACCATCATCACAGTAGCTGCTTTTAGTTCACGTATGTTATGTGCTAAGTCCAATGCTAAGACTTTATACACTTTTGCATTTAAAACTTAGAGCCAGCAACCACAGGCACAGATAACGTTATCCAACTTTTCACGTGACCCAACTGCAGGTTGCTTAGTGTTTAGTGTTAAATTAAGGGTCTGATGCAGATCCAGTACTGTCTGACTCTAAAGCACGAACTCTTGAATGTTACTATATGCCCCACCTCTCTCCACTGTGGCCACAGGAACTTTTTTTAAACCATGAATCTGACATATTATCTTCTGCAAATCTCTTCAGACAGAGTAGGTTTAAGAACAAATTCCTTAATACAATATCAATTGTTCTTAATTATCTGATTCTCTCTTACATTTCTGGCCTATTTTCAACCACTTTGCTAGTCTCTTCTTTTATTTCTGGTTAATCAGGAATATGTACTCAGTTTGTAGATCCCACCTAGAACATGACTCTCTGCCTTTGCCTATGTCGGCCTCTCTGCCTGGAAACCTCTTAATCCTTGTCGACCTGTCCTACACCCTCAGCGCTGAAGACTTTTCTCACTTGCAGAGAGAGCTGGTTTCTCTCCCCTCTGGGTCCCTTCATACCTGCACTAGGTAATAAACTCCTCAAGGGAAGAGCCTATGTGTTTTCTGTCTTTATGTTTTTGAGAATCTAGCATCATGCTTTGCTCATGCTGGGATTAAACATACTTTTTTTTTTAAATGAATGTAAGCATGCTTACTTTACATAGGAATTTTTGAATCATTCACTCCCCAAATAGCCCTATTCTCCTTTTGCATTTTGGAGAGGAGGTAGAGTTTTTCAAAATGATCCTGTTTGACCAATATAACCAGTTCATTGAGTCAAAGCATTTGGACTGGCTTCTCTACCTTAAGAAGTGTTGTGCAAGTCTTCCTTTATGGAACTATTGGGAGAGCTGACTACTAGCCTATTGAATCCTCTGCTTCAAAGCCACCCTTTGACTTATTACTGAGATTATTTTTCTCAGTTACACTGATTCTTTATGTATATTTCCTGCCCTTGGCCATGTTTGAAATTGAATTGCTTCTGTCTCTTCCCTTGACTTCTCTTTTAAACCTATTATCATTTAGTTCGTTTTTTCCTAGATCCTTATTTGAAAATGTCTGGCTGTAACACTTTCTTATAACTTCTATTTCTATCCTAGTTTTTGCTTAAGCTTAGTGTTGAATTAATAAGGTTGGGCAAAGTTTCAACAGCATTTAATCTTACATTTTTAATTATTCCTCACATTTTACTGTCTTGACACATTTACTGTAATAAAGGAAATCATTAATTCACGTAGAAATGTGTGTGAAAACTCTATTTTTCCTTTTTTCCTTTTGATTAATTTCCATATTCATCATTACTTTGCTTTTAATTTACTATGCATTCAAGAGAATGAGGGTGAAAAACACAATTTTTTCCCTTTTGGTCAAAAAGAACTGTCTTAGAAATCAAATGGGGCTGAAAATTAATTTACGCTTTGACTGTCAAAGGGGAAGAGAATACTTCTTCCTGAAGATTTCTTTTTTTTAATTTTTAATTTGTTTTTTGGCTGTGTTGGATCTTCATTGCTGTGCACGGGCTTTCTCTAGTTGCGGCGAGCAGGGGCTACTCTGTTGCAGTGCATGGGCTTCTTATTGGAGTGGCTTCTCTTGCTGCGGAGCATAGGCTCTAGGTGTGCTGGCTTCAGTAGTTGTGGCGCACGGGCTTAGTTGCTCCACAGCATGTGGGATCTTCCCGGACCAGGGATCGAACCTGTGTCCCCTGCATTGGCAGGCAGATTCTTAACCACTGCACCACCAAAGAAGTCCTTTAAAGATGTTTTCTTGCTCTCATCCTCATGTTTCTCCTCAATCCAAATACACAATACCCTTCTATACTTTCCTAGAAAAAAATACCATAAACTGGGTGGCTTATAAGTAACGGAAATTAATTTCTCACAGTTCTAGAGGCTGGGAAGTCTAAGATCAAGGCACCAACACATTCAGTATCTGGTGAGAAACCACTTCCTGGTTGGTAAATGGCATCTTCTCACTCTGTCCTCACATTACAGAAGGAGAGAGGGAGTTCTCTTGGGTCTCGTTTATAAGGACACAAATCCCATTCATGAGAGCTCTACCCTCAAAACCTAATCACCTCCCAAAGGACCCACCTCCTAAAACCAACACATTGGAGATTAGATTTCAACACATGAATTTTAAGGGGACAAACATTCAGTCTACAGCATTGCCGCTGTCATATCAATTTCTAAAATACATTCATAAAATTTATCATTTTAGCCATTTTAAATGTGTAGTGGAATTAAGTACATTTGCAATGTTGTGCAACCATCACCACTGTTCATCTCCAGAACTTTTTCATTATCCCAAATTGAAACTCTGCACCCATCTAACAATAATTCCACATTCTACCCTTCCCCATTCCAGCCCTGTTCATCTCTATTTTACTTTCTGTCTCTATGAACTTGACAATTGTAGCCACCTTATGTAAGTGGAATCATAAACTATTGGTCTTTTTTGTGTCTAGCTAAACCACGATTATTTCACTTCAGTTATGTATTCAGTAGAGTTCATGATGACACGAATTCTTCTCATTTCCTATTTGCCTTTAGCAACCACATATTACCTAATACATAATGGTTTTCAAAATGTATCTAGATATAGAACACAAATTAGTGGTTACCAAAGGAAAAAAAGAAGGTGGGTGGGGTGGAGAGGCAAATTAGGAGTGTGGGATTAAGAGATACAAACTAATGTGTATAAAATAGATTAAAAAACAGAATATTTACACCTGAAACTAATGTAATATTGTAAATCAACTATTTCAGTAAAATAAATAAGTTTTAAAAGAAAAAAATGATAGCTCTTGCTACATAATAGCTTTAGTAGCATAGACGTTAGAAGAATGAATTTTATACCCTCTGTAATAGTAAATTTTTATTATCTTCTTGTGTACTAATATTTCGATAAAAACAATTTACGCGTGAAAAAACATATCTGGAAAAAGACCATCCGTATAATATATTTCAGAAGTTTTTAGACTCATGTTGTGTCTTGTGAATTTTGAGAATTCAAACGCAGTACGGTGGAGAGGTGGAGAACAGTCTTTGGATACAGACAGACACGAGCACCGGTTCTAACAAGGCCACGAACTCGCCGTGTGACTGTGCCCACGTTCCATTCTTGGAGATTCGGTTACCTCGTGTTAAACACGAGGGACATGATGAATCTCACTCAGAAGTTGGTATGAGAATTAAGTGAGGCGATGCCTTCACCTACTCAAGAAGTGTTTATTAAATGCTTATTATAAGCCGGGCAATGCAGTAAGTGCTGGCTGGGCTGTGATGAATAATATAGAAAAAGCACGTGCCTGCATGGAGTTTACAGTGCCTGGATATAGCAAATGCTCCAAAGTGTTAGTTGCAATTATTGCTATTCTTCGGTATTTGATCCCTAGTTTCAAAAAAATAAACCTGCTTTATCTTATCCACACGTATGTTAAAGAGTTTCAAGCATTTTATCCAGTCCTAAATACAGGGCACGAGTCAGAATGCTAAAAAGTTTCTAAAGTCTGATAATTGCCTTATTAACCAGACAAGAACTTTCTGGAATGGCAAATATTGCTGAGTTGACAGTATTGAATAATAAGATGGTAAAAGAGCGTCAGGATGAGCCCCTTTATTGAGAGGTTATGAAAAAAACGTAATCTGGAGGCATTCAAGTGACCCAGAGAAGCTACATTTCCCTTAGAAGTGTTGGAAATTCTTTGACAAATTGGTTTCTATCTGAGAACCTGAATGAGTCTAAGATGGCCCTCATCTTCTAGAAAAGAACAGATGTGAAATAAGACTGCTGTTACTTCCCTAGGTCTTATTGAGACTCTTTTTTGCAAGAGGATGTGAGTCTGTGAGTTTTCTATAATAACATCATACCTCGAGTTGGGTCACTACGTAGTTATGGGATAATCTAGGGCTCAGGGAGAGATTTTTATGACAAGCTTTATAATAGACTTTCAGTGTTTTTCAGGAAGAAAATCCCACTGAGGATAGAAAGTTTATATTTTTCTTTGACTATAACACATCACAATAAAGATGATATTCTGCTGATATTTGAGATTCATGTTTTCTGCAAGAAAACTAAGTGTTTTGTTCTCTGTGACAGTGAAACTGTCTAGGAATGCTAAGGCAAGGAGGAAAATGGCATTTAGGTAACATTAACAGAAATAGGGAAGAAAATTTAAGCCTATAAGGCAGAAAGTAAACTGATAGTTATTGCCCAGTGTTTTTTTTTTTTTTCCCTGAGTCTCTTCAGTTTTAAGTGATTTTGGCACTGTTTACAAGATGATTTTTTTTATATTTCTTTATCTTTTGATTTGATTAAAAAACATTTTTGGGTGAACTGCGGATTATTTAAAATTCACAGACCTATGAAGAAACTATTGTTTGTTCTTTGCCAACCATAGCCCATCCTTCTGTGATGGTTAATATTAGGTCGACTTGGCTAGGCCATGGTACCCAAATATTTGGTCAAAACCCTGGTCTGAATGTTACTGTAAAGGAATTTTTAGATGACATTAACATTTAAGTTAGTAGACTTTGGGTAGAGCAGATTACTTTTCATAAATGTGGGTGGGCCTCATCCAGTCAGCTGAAGGACTTAATAGAAAAAGGATCCATCTCCCCAGAGGAAGAGGGAATTCTGCCAGCAGACTGCCTTTGGACTCCAGCAGTCACATTAACTCTTCCCTGGATGTCCAGCCTACCAGCTCACCCTGCAGATTTTGGACTTGTCAGCCTCCACAATCACATGAGTCAATTCCTTAAAGTCTTTTTCTTCTATATATACATACATCTTATTGTTTCTATTTTTCTAGAGAACCCTGACTAATACACCTTGTGTGCGTGAATCATTCTTGAAACAGAAATTTCTATCTAGGCATTCACCTTGGACAGTTGATCGGGAAGTGTTTTTGCCAGGTCTGTATAAGACACAGTTCAGATATATTTGGAAGCCTGGCTATGAAAAAAAAATCAGAGAGATTTTAAAAAAAGAGCTATATTATCTATCTAATTCTACACTGATGTTTCTGGTTTTACCTGTGTGTTTATTAATATTTTCATCTTCCCCATCCACACATTTTTCCTATTGTTGACATCGGATAACAGAAAACATAGTCTTTAATAAAAATTTGGTTTTAGCAATCAGATGAAAACAGATACTCTTTCAGTCTAATAAGGACAAACACTAGCAAGAAGTTAATCTCGTTATTAAAATTCCAATTATCTTTTAAAATCTCCAGCATGAGGGCAGCTAATGGGTTACAAAGAAACAGAAGATTGTATGACAGAAAAGAGATTATGAGAGCTTGAGATAGCTGGTTCCTCAAAAAATGTTTTTTGTTAGCTAACAGGGACAGCCATTTGAATGGAGGGTGGGTATAAACTGAAGGAGCTAAAGAAACCATACTGGATTTCTACCATTCTGGAGACAGAATTTAGAGTGTTAGGACTGAACCTGAAATAAAGAAGTGAAGTAAAGATTACCACCTGGATTCCAGTTGGTCATGATGAAATGATAAAAAATATCTGGCTATTATAGACTATATCACTTATCCCTTTCATGACAATCCCTTTCATGCCCAGTTGGACTCATGCAACACAAAACATAGGCTGGATACCAAAGATGTGATGGTAAAGAAATCAGTCTTGACTTTCAAGGTCCTTAAAAATTTGTGACATCCTTCTATTTATTGCAACTGTTTGCATCCATCCCCTTTTTCAGTGTATTAGCTCATTGCAGTCGATGGACAATGAATATATATATTTTATACACTTCACAATGTTAAGCATAGATACACTCATACACACAGCTGTTTCAGTTTGCTATTGCCACAAAATTCTGCTTAGCAAATCTCCTCACACTCAGTAGCTTAAAGCAATAAGCATGTATTAAATCTCATGCCTCTCTGAATTGCCTGTGGATCAGCTGTTCTATAGGCTGGGCTGGATGTAGCTCTCCTGATCTGTGCTGGGCTTGGCTGGGTTGTTTGATTGTCATTTACATGTTTTCTCTTACTCCCAAAGGGATAGCATGGCATGTTCTCATCACAGAGGCAGAGGTATAGGAGGTCAAGCCGAATCACACAGGCATTTCAAGCCTCTATTCTGTCACATCTACCAAGTTCACATTGGTCACCAATGTGAGTATATGTGAATATATAACAAGTCACCAAGCTATATCCAGGGATGAGTGGGAGGACAGATGCTGTAAAGTTACTGGACAAGTTTTGGGTGTATAATTCCATTGCTGGGGGAGGGGAAGTGAAGCATTGGAGAAATCTAACACAGATACACTTAGGGAATTCTAAGTGTGTACATATTTCTCCAAACTATATAGATATAGTTTATATATGTATAAGAATAACTTATAAAGTTTTGGTCTTTGTTATTACATTGAATATGCTGATATGCACAGCTTCAAAGATATCCTTAAGAACAGAACTTTTAGCATATTTTGGTGAAAAAGAAAAGCAGTACACATACTTCACGAAAGGTGGAACAGCTTTTACAGGGCTGATGTAATTGAGAGCTATGTGGAGTGGCAAAGTTGTTCTTATGCCTCTCCAAGGTGGATTAGGGTTTTCTTTGATGTGAAACTTCTTCAGAGTGAATCCAGATCAAGAGAGAGACTGTCCTCACAGATCTTCATGAAATATAGGAAAGAAAATTCACTTTTTTATGCCCAGTAACTTGATTTTATACCTCTTTTTGTGGGCTACATATCAGGCAAGAGCAACCAGTATGACTTCAGAAAGCAAAACACCTAAACAATTTTTTTGTCAAAAACTGTCATCTGAGAGTAACTTTTGATTTCTAAAAGAAAAATAAACTTGTTTTCTTTAGGTCACATAGCAGCACCTTACATGCATTACAAGATTTTACAAAGTAGAGTTGACCTTTAGACAACACAGGGTTAGGAGCACCTGCCCTCTGCGCAGTTGAAAATCCATGTACAACTTGCAGTTGATTGTTTGTATATGTGGCTCCTTAATATCCATGGTTTTGCATCCACAGATTCAACCAACTACAGATCGTGTAGTATTGTAGTATTTACTACTTCTGAAAATCCACATAAGTGGACCCATGCAGTTGAAATCCACATTATTCAAGGGTCAACTGTATTTTCACATGTCTGGTTGGATATTTATATAATATCAATATAGATAAAGATGTGTATCCTCATTTGCCATATGAAGAAATTAAAGCTCAAATTAATGAAATTGACTTAACTGTAGTCTACGTAATAGTGAAGGATGCATCTGACCACATAAAAGATACTCCAATTCAAATTGGCTTAAGCAATAAAAAGGATTAAATGGTGCAATAAAGTGAAGCTCAGTGGTAGATTAGGATAATCTCTGGTTTAATAAGAGCTTGACTTTTCTGTGATTGCTGTAGATCTGTCTTTCTCCATATTCTGATTTTATATTTTGACCATATTCACAAGCTTGCCACTAGCAGAACTGAGGGCAAGTGCTTTCTGATTTACATCCTTTGAGTAAGAGCACTGAGCTTTCCACTCACTGAACCATCCCTCCGCCAGTCTCACAGGCCCTGGAATACTGTGTGGTGATTGGTCGGTGCCTGGATTACACAAACCAGTCCCTGTAGCCTTGAGCTGGATGTTATCCCAAACTCATGGAGCTCATTGTAGCCAAGGTTTATCCCTGCTATTGAATAAAAAGATACTCAAAACTGAGCAAACAGATCATACCAAAGAAATCTAGGAATTTAACCAAAAATGAGGGTGAAGGAAGAGGTTAAAAGCTAATAAATAGCATATATATAAGATTAAAATCTGTTCCCCACACTCCTTTAGTGACCTTTTCACTCTTAATCTTTTATTGTTTAATACACATTTTGAAATGGGTTATTACAAATATTTACCTACTTTCTCCCTTATGTGACTAGTAAGATAGAGCAGGTCTTATTGTAACAAGATGGTAAATCAGGTAATCATCTATTTCTTGAGCCTTTGTTGAGATTTTCTATGAAATATCAGTGAAGGCAAAAGCTTTGCTACTTCTGAGACATGGCATTTCAATATTATACATTCTGATGTTATTGTTCAGGTGTCATTCTTTTACTGATAAAATTCTTCAGAACAAAAGGCCATTTATTTGATTGATTCATGTAGACAAATTCTTATACCTTTATAGGCAACTGGATTTGGAAGACAGATCAAGTCATACATTACAGAGCTATTTCTTCTGAAGGTTGTTCTTCCATGTCAGCAAATGCACATTTTGTTGGTAATAAATCACCAAAATGTTTGTGGCTACATGTATGTTATATATGAAACATTGTTAATGGCTTACCATCTTTGCGCCAATATGGTTTTATGCTGGACAATTTAAGGACAGTTTCCAGTTCAAAGCCTTTGGTCATTTTTCAGAGGCTCCATTAAGTTTTCCAGGCTACTTAGAATACCATTTAGTAAATTGCTGCCTTAGGGCACTAGATAATGATTTTATGGTTTAAAGAGTTAATACACTTAAATTGCCTGACTTAAGTAAAATGCCTCATTACACCACACACACACACACACACACACACACACACACACACACACACACACACACACACTCACTCACTCACTCACTCACTCACTCACTCACTCACTATAACTTTGGCCACTAAACTTTACTGCTGGGTTCCCAGGATGTGTTAGAATAATAATAATTCAGTTTTCAACATTAAAGGCGCTCCAGAGACCATGTCATCAAATTTCCTCATTCTAAAGAGGCGATAACGGAGTCACTGGATTTATCTCGCTGCTCTAGTACTTTAGAAGGCTATAGCTCTCTGAACTCCAAAACATGCATCATTTGAGGAGTGATTATTTCTTTCTTTTCACAGAAAATAAAATATTCCCAAATTATGTTTGAGGATGAAAGAATAACGAGCCATCAGCCGAGCAAATCTGTCTAAAATCGATCATTAAAAAACAAATACACACTAAGACACATTATAATCAAATTACTGAAATCAGTAATAAAGGTAACATTTTAAATGTAGTCAGAGGAGAAAGACACATTGCATCTGGAGGAACAACAATGAGAATGACTTCAGGCTTCTTATCAGAAAATGTGTAAGACAAAAAAATAGAGAAATAAAATATAAAACATAAAATTGATCCTTGTGGGGAAGGAGTAACAGCATTTCACAGATCTCTATAATTTTTTTTAATCTTATTTAATTTCCCAAGAAAAGGTGTGGTTATTGCCCATGCTGTAGTTCTCAAGGCTAAAAAGATCCAAATAGCTTCCAAAAAATCCGTAGAGGTGACTCCACCCGGCCGTACTTGGGCCAATTGCATTTAGGTTTAATATTCCTCCTAGCTCCTAGCTCCTGCTGTTTCTAGGCATCCTTTTCTTTTACAGATTTGACATTTTCTTTTGACCTTAACTTCTTAATGTCCCTTCATTTTCTAAACACTTCATTTTCACACATTCGGAAAATGGAGTCTTTTAAATAAGGACCCCTGTCCTACTGTCAGTTCATAGTAAAGTCAGCACCGTAATCCAGATGTCATGCTTCTCTGTCTGCTTATGGTCAGTTTGCATAATATGATTTAAAACAATAAAGTTAGTGTTATTCCCGTGAGTTTCAGAATGCAATGTTTTCAGCTTCTCCCATTCTACACGCTCCCTTCCTTTGTCCCTTTAAACATTCTTGTCTCTCTTATCACTGAAAATAGATAAATAAAAATATATAAAACCTTTCTTCCCCACATACGTGTCTAACCAACTCCCTAAGAATTAATCAATGTTCTCTGCCTTTATTACAATTCATTTCTGCCCTGACCAACTCACTAAAGCTGGCCTCATTGAGTTAATAATCTTTTACTTCTCAGATCAAATGAATACTTAAGCTTTTCTGTCTCTCTAGAGCAAATGACTCCTTTCTGAAACTCTTTCACTGTTAGAAAGAAAATGTTTGCTCCCACCTCTTTGACCGGACTTCTTTCACTTCCTCATCCCCTGCCCCATTTTTTTCATAGCTCATAATTCAATTATTTATGTGTTCTACCTTCTCACTGGCTTCAACACCACCTACACGGCTATGACTCCCTCAACTCTTTACTTAGACCAGTGGTTCGCAGCCAGGGTCCTTTCACACACCCCTCCTGCCCGCAGTACACATCTGGAGTCATTTTTGGTTAACACAACTGGAGGAGTGTGCATGCTACTGCAGGAGTGTGATCTAGTGTGCAGAGGCCGTGGATGCTCTAAATATCCTACATGCACAGGGAAGCCTCCTGTAACACAAGAATATCCAACTAAAATGTCAATAGCACCAAGGATGAGAAACCCTCATCTAGACCATACCTTTCCTCAATGTCCAATTTACATTCAGTTGTTTAGCTGACGTCTCTACAACACTGATGTTCCAAAGAGGCTGTGAGCATCACATTATCAAAAAATTCAGCATAATTTGTGCCTTAACAAGAAATTCTCCCATGTTGCCTGGTTTTCAATTTTAGAGTTTCTCTTTTTTAACTCTTCAGTGTATAACACATTTCCTTACTGGAAAAAATTTTCTTATTTAACATTATAATTGTAATCTATGTTGATTTCTTCTGTTTATGATAGCAACTGTTTGACCTTTTATAAACTTTCAGTCACTTTTTGGGGGGTAGGGGTCTATTCAAACTCATTATGGGATGGAGGTCACACACATACATACTTATGTGTGTAAACTAATTTGGGAAAGTGATATCTACTCCATCATTTTCCTTTCACTATGTCAATTAGGCAAATCACAATTTCGAATAATCAGATTAATTTATTCAGCACTTTTAGAAAAGAAGACTTTTGTAAAGTTGTCAGTGAAACCCAGATCACCAACCTTTCGTCTTTGTGAATACACACACACATGTGTATATACATGTTTGTGTATATACATACACATATTTAAATATATACATATATATATACATGAAGTATTTGCTGGTGATGCTGTGTTTATGCAAGATTGAAATGAATAGCTTTAGAATAATACTTCTCAAAGGCTTCTTGGCTATACAGAATTAGGATCTTAGCTTATTATCTGGGAATCTACATTTTTAAACAAGTACAAGGTGGTTTTATGTGAATTCATGCTAAAGAACCAATTCCTTTGCCAAGGTCCAGGCCAATCACAAAACAGGCTATTACATTTTATTCTCTGTTGCATCTGTTGAAGAGCTGCCATTTCCCCTCAGTCAATACAGTAGAGCTGTTGGCAGGAGGTAGCAGATAATTAATTTGTAGACTTTTAGGCCACCATTTTGGACACTGGGCCTCTGGGCTGAATGTTTTCCCGAGACCATACTGAAAATGTTTTGGCATCACCCAGACTCACACCCTTGTTGCTAACAGTAATGTTTGCTTTAGATGGTCACAAGATTGATCACAGTCTCGAGGAATCAATGTAGATCTGGAGGTAAGGACTTCCTTATGTGGAAAGAGACATTTTCTGATCTGAAGGCACATCACTTAGGTTGCTAAGGTGATTTTTTTTTCTCAGCCCTTTACCTTCTTCTATAAATACATGTCCCTATTTTAACTTCATTGATTTGCATACTTGACTCTGCTATTTAATTCATTCTTTGCAGCCCTTGGGGCTTCTGGGAACATGCGCACACAGGGCGTGATTGTAGTGTGGTAGTGTGAAAAGGATCCTTGGCTAGGAGGCTGGGTACCTTCTTTTCCAGCTCTGATTCTAACACCAACCAGCCGTGCCTGTCTATGTTTGAATTTCACTTCATTTTTTTATATGAAGAAGATTACAGCACATTAATCTTGAGCTTTTTTGAAGTCTTCTGAGGTCTCATTGAGCTCTGGAGAAAGGAGTCAAGTTATGAGTGTGACAATGGCATCTGGCAGTAGATGTGCTAGTTCTTTTCCATATGAGACCTGAAGTTTTTGAATCGTATAGTATAAACATAGAAAATGTGAAATATCCTTAAAGCGATAGAGATAAAATACTTCTAGGACTTGATATGCCAGATTAAGGATTGAGATTTTTTGTTTATGTTATGCATTTATGGGTCTGTGTATTTATACACGATCAGTAGTAGACAGTATTGATGGGAAAATGTCAACTTGTTCTAATAAAAATATTTGAAATGAATTTAAAGAAATAGACACACATATATGCTGTGTATATACAAGTACCTATGTATTTAGGTGTGTGTGCATATACATAATTATTGGACTTTGTTTTTAGACAAAGACAGTTTAAAGTGGGAAAATAATATAAGAAATTTGTTACGAGAAGATTGTTCTGGCCACACTACGAGAGAGAAATTTGAGGGATAAGGATTTAAGACTAAGACACCCTCTCAGGGGCTCTTCAAATAGCTTAGAAAGAAAGAATGAGAGTCTCAATTGGGTAGTAGCCCTGGGAATGAAGAGGAGGAAATGGATGGGACAGAGTGTGAGTCAGAATGGTTGTTCATATAATCAACTTCTTTGAACACTTTCTGAATCAGACTTACCTTAGGGAAACTCCAAAACATTATTCTTAAGCACTCACATACCTTCTCAGTATGAGAAAAAACCAGGTTCTTTTGTAGGTGCTGAAAGAATTTAATTAAACTCAACCAACTGATAAAAGAAGTAAAAGTTTAGGAGGTGACTTAATTGGGTCATGGGAGGGCTCTCCTTTTAAGGTCAGAACTTCCCATTTAAAGGACAGCACCCCCCAATGGCAGCATTTGTGCTGTATTTGGAAACACGAATCTTTGAACAATTCCACTAACTGGCTGCCACCACCTGCGTTAATGGATACAGTGCCGTCTTCTCCCTGCGAGCCTCACACATATGTGGCCACGTTACACGAGGTGCACAAATTGCCTGCAAAGACAGTAAAACTTACAGTTCCTGTCAAGGTGGCGGCTGGATGATTATTATTATTGATCCACTTGGCTGCATCTTGTCACTGTGTCACAGCTGGCTTGCAGTCCTAGGGAAGAGCTGTTACATACGCGGGAATCTTGAAAGCAAAGGGGGAAAAGGGAGGGGGGGAAAGAACCACCGGATACCCTGCTATGCTTTGGTTTAGGGTGCTGGTGAGAAAGTAGAATTCATACGTTGGTGGAGAGAGTGTTGGTGCTAGAGAAAAAATTTTATGTAAATTTTAATGAACGGTGGATAAATGCTTTAGATTATGTGAACATTCAATTTATAAGTTAATTTTGGAGCGCCTACCCCAGAAATCACATAATCTAAAATCACTCTAATAATAGTTTGGCTGTGACTAAATTCACAGTTAAAGGAGAGACGTTACTCTAAATTTAGGCTCATTTTTGGATCATGAAAATTGTTAGATTGGGTCATACACACCATGGTGCTGAGTAGTGCTTAATTAACTTAATGGGCCAAGACTTCATTTTGCATGATCTTTATGGGATTTGTGGAACTGCTGGTAGTGTAACTAGCAGGAGCAAAAGCCAAGATTCTGCCACCAGGGGGCGCTTAAGTACTTCCTTTCTCTACAAGTCACTCAATCAAATCAGGACTTACTGATGTTTGAAAGAGGTGTAGAAGTAGACACTGATTTCCAGAAGGGTGACATTAAACTTCTTAAATACATTAGAAAAATATACCAGTCCTAATGATAGGATTTAGTCTATTTAGTGAACCAGACAGCAAAATACACACACATAAGGAGACAAATGTTCTCAAATGACAGTGATTATATCAAAATGTTGAGTGCTTATTGGATGTAAGAAACAGAGTTCATTAACACCTTTTATTATCTCCGTTCTCACAACATTATCTCATGTTAAGTATCTCAATTCTCACAACAGTATTATGAAGTAGGTACTATTATTAACATTTGTTTTGTAGAAGAGGAAATGCCAACTCTGAGAGGTTAATATAGGTTACATGATTGGTTAGTCGCAGAGCTGGTATTGTAATGCAGCCGTCTATTCTGAAGCCTTCATTTTTTTTACCAGTGTGTCCATTTGCTTCTGAAATCAGCACCCTTAGAATTGGCTGAAATCCAGAGGTTTGTCAAAATTTTAAACAAATGTTATTTAAAATTTAGGGAAATTTAAAAGGTTTAGTTGACATTAAAGTTGTGTTGAATTTCCTTCCTGGTAGAAGAAAATGACAAAAGAGAATGGACATTGCATTTGGTAATAAACACAGAAACACTATAATAGTAATACAATACACTTGAGCTGCCTTTGTGAATTAATTTTAAAATGGTTGCATGCCCAGAATTGATTAATATGAACTTCCCAATAGAAGAATCTCTGACTTAGCCTTTCTTGTTAATAGGATTGTCACTTTTTTTCTCTCCAACTCTGAACAACAGATAACATTGTATAAAACTTTTCCCAATAGAGGCTCCAAATCAGCAGGGGATGGAAAATACACACTCTTATTCAGAGGCCCATTTTCTTTATTTTGTAAAAACCAGTTGGGAAGAAGGTTAATCACAAACAGAGATGTAATTCAGCCCAGGCAAGAGTTCCTTCCCCATTCTGACAATGGCCTTAATCTTAATTACTTGATTCACTCCAAGGAAGAGTCAGATTAATGTACCTGTTAGAACACCACCCAGTTTGTCTAATTAATGTAAATTGTAAAATGTTCAGGAGGTGTTAGGAAGCAGAATGTGGTTTGTTCTCTAATTTGAAAACACTCTAATTAGGATGTATTCTTGGAGAGAGGGTTCTTTGTGTACCACCCCCAGGAAAATCAGGAAGATTTCTAAGGAAAAAAAAAAAAAGGCTTGGGCTGTTGTCATATTGGAGATGCATTGTTTTTCTGAACAAAGACATATGAAATAATGGAATCCGTGACTGCACGTGTGTTTGTCTCAGACTAAATCAACTCCTCTGAATTATCTAAGGCTGAGAAGACACAGTTAGAAGTGCGATTCAGGCTCTGCGAACACTAACCTCAATCTCTGATCATTAGCACAGCACTCTCTTCTCATCACCACCCCTGCCACCACTATAACCACCACCATCATCATCCAAAGTGATTATATACCTGTTTGTTTAAGATACTATAAAAGTAAAAATTAAGTAAACATTGTCCCTGTCACCTAGAGCTTTACTATGTAGCTGAAGAGAGAAAGAGAAGTATTCTTTTTAATTCATATGTTGAAAATTTTGGTTTTATTAGTGTCTAGTATAATACTGGGCATTATACTAGAAATACCGTAGAGATGCTACTGGAGAGAAACTAACCCTCTCAATAATTTCAGTCATTTATTGAGCATATATTTATTGCATATCTGCTATGTACTAAGATACTTTGCTAGGTAGAAAGGACACCTAAATGAACGAGACCTATGGGCTCCAAGAACATTGCATCCAATGGATGAGATATGAAAGGAATCAGGAAAGAATGATACCTGGCAAACATGTTACGCTAGGGTTAGGCATGGGGAGCCATGGGAATATATGAGGGGTCCCCCACTCTATTTTCTAGAAGTGTTTGTGAGAGAAGATCCCAGGAAGAGGTCAACAGGAAGAGTTAAGTGGGCAGGCAGAAATGAGAGCATTTCAGCCTGTAAAGATCCGGAGGTGAGAGAGTCCAGAGATCACCCATGAATCAAGAGTGAGCTTTACCCGGTTGGAGAGAAGAGAATGGAGGGAGAGATGGTAAGAAATGAGGCTGGGAATGTAAGCAGGGGCCGAATCCCCCAAAAGCCTTCTTTTGCTATGGGAAGTTTAGGCTTAACCCTGTAAGTATTAAGAAGACATGAGAGCATTTCAACAAAACACTTTTGAACTTGAGAAAGATCACTGTAGATGTTGTGTGAAGAAAGAATGGCTAAGAATTAAGAGAGGAGTCAAGTAAACTTGGTGGCAGGCTGTCAGAACTTTTAGGTAGAGCTAGTAGGTAGTATTCTGACTGTGGTAGCAACAGTGGGACTGACAAAGGTGGATGGTATCAAGAGATATTCCAGAAAGAATCCTAACTGGATTAATGGTTGGATACATGGGGGTAGGGGAGGTATAGGATAGGATTCCTTTCAGACCTAATAGAGATCTTCCTTGAGTTATGATGGGATTAAGTCCTGATATAAAACCATTGTAAGTTGTTAAAATCATAAATTGAAAATGCATTTAATACACCTAAGCTACTGACCATCATAGCTTAGCCTAGCCTACCTTAAACGTGCTCTGAACACTTACAATAGCCTACAATTTGGCAAAATCTTCTAATGCAAGGCCTACTTTATAATAGTGTTGAGTATCACCTATGATTTATAGAATACTGTCCTGAAAGTGAAGAAGAGAATGGTTATATGGTACAGAATGGCTGTAAGTGTGTCTGTTTTCTTTTTTAATATAATTTTTAAAATTTAATTAGTTAACTATGTGGCTGCATTGGGTCCTTGTTGCTGAGTGCAGGCTTTCTCTAGTTGCAGCAAGTGGGGGCTACTCTTCGTTGCAGTGTATGGGCTTCTCATTGCAGTAGTTTCTCTTGTTGTGGAGCATGGGCTCTAGGCATGTGGGCTTCTGTAGTTGTAGCACGTGGCCTCAGTAGTTGTGACTTGCGGGCTCTAGAATGCAGGCTCAGTAGTTGTGGCACACAGCCTTAGTTGCTCCACAGCATGTGGGATTTTCCAGGATCAGGGATCGAACACGTCCCCTGCATTGGCAGGTGGATTCTTAACCACCACGCCACCAGGAAAGTCCCAGTGTATCTGCTGTTTACCCATGTGATCACTGGTTGACAGGGAGCTGCAGCTCACTGCCACTGTCTAGTATCTAGAGAAAGTATCATACCGCAAATGGCTAGCCCAGGAGAAGATCAAAATTCAAAATTTGAAGTAAGGTTTCTACTGAACGTGTATCACTTTTGTGCCATCGTCGTCGAAAAAAATGTAAGTCAGGGACTGTATGTATTTTATAATTGATTTGTGAGACAGCCTCATGGTTTGGAATACACAGTTTCAAAGAAAATTAATATGGCTGCGTAAAGATGCTGGTAAGAAAACTGGGAATTTTGGAAGTGTTGGAGGCAACTGAAATTGTATCAATACATTACTAATTCTCTTACCTGGGTATGACTTCTTCCACTTTAAAAACTGAACACACTTGACAATCAGTAGGCAAACAAAAATTAACTTGGAGTTTTCTAAATGATTGAACTTTGTTTCACGTGCTTGGGGAAATTCTCACCTCTGCTAACATACTTAGTAGGTTTACTGGCTTCTGAGACATAGTTATCACATCATTACTTAGCTAGTTTTCCAGCTCACAGAAAATTAGAAGCACCAAAAATAAGGAGGCTGGTAGGAAGCAGGCACGCTGACAGAAGGCACAAGAATAAATGATGGTGTATATTTATTCTTCAGGGAAGCCTTCTTTGAGCACTTCCTAGGTGCTTAGCACTGGTGATATCCTCCATCTGGGGAATCAGCGCTTGGGGATTCAGCTGGCAAAGAAGGAAAAGGAAAACCATATAATACAGGTGCAAGAACTCAAAAGAGCATCGCAAACTGGAGTAATTTAGCATTGTTTATCATCATCCCATATTTTACAACCCACGCAGTCAACCAGCAATGTTCGTATTGATAGCAAGTCTTTAAGAATAAAAAGAGATACACTAGATTTCACTTTATAAAAAGAAGGGAGCATAAAATGTTTTCTAAAGCATTCCATCAAAAATGGCTGATATTTAAATTGGTGACATCTAGACACTGAAAGCTACTTTTATTTCCTTAAACTCTTTTTAGGTAAGGAGGAGTAACTATTAATTTTATGTGAGAAAACAGCAGTATTTCTTTTTCTTCATTTTCTTCTTCTTCCTCCCCTTTTTTTAATCTAAATGTACACCTCAGCCATGCAAATTCTCAATTGTAATGAGATTCATTTTTACAGAGTTGAAAAATGTTGAAAAGCCCTTTTCAGCTCACTTTCTTGAGAACTACATGGAATATTTGGGTATTTTTTGCTGGTCGGTTTTATGGAAGCAAAGAAGTGGGGGCTGTCTTCCCATGGAAACTCCACTGGCCCATAGAACTTCTGATAAGAAATAGTAGAATTTCCCTCAAAAAATACCTAGAAACAAATGACAATGCAAACACAACAACCCAAAACCTATGGGATGCAGCAAAAGCAGTTCTAAGAGGGAAGTTTATAGCAATACAGTCCTACCTCAAGAAACAAGAAAAATCTCGAATAAACAACCTAACCTTACACCTAAAACAATTAGAGAAGAACAAAAAAACCCCAAAGTGAGCAGAAGGAAAGAAATCATAAAGATCAGATCAGAAATAAATGAAAAGGAAATGAAGGAAACAATAGCAAAGATCAATGAAATTAAAAGCTGGTTCTTTGAGAAGATAAACAAAATTGACAAACCATTAGCCAAACTTCTCAGGAAAAAGAGAAGATGAAAATCAACAGAATTAGAAATGAAAAAGGAGAAGTAACAACGGACACCACAGAAATAGAAAAGCTCATGAGAGACTACTACAAGCAACTATATGCCAATAAATTGGATAGCCTGGAAGAAATGGATAAATTCTTAGGAAAGTACAATCCTCCAAGAGTGAACCAAGAAGAAATAGAATATATGAACAGACCAATCATAAGCACGGAAATTGAGACTGTGATTAAAAATCTCCCAACAAACAAAAGCCCAGGGCCAGATGGATTCACAGGTGAATTCTACCAAACATTTAGAGAAGAGCTAACACCTATCCTCCTCAAACTCTTCCAACATATAACAGAAAGAGGAACACTCCCAAACTCATTATGTGAGGCCACCATCACCCTGATACCAAAACCAGGCAAAGATGTCACAAAAAAAGAAAATTACAGGCCAACATCACTGATGAATATAGATGCAAAAATCCTCAACAAAATACTAGCTAACAGAATCCAACAGCACATTAAAAAGATCATACACCATAATCAAGTGGGCTTTATCCCTGGAATGCAAGCATGCTTCAATATATGCAAATCTATCAATGTGATACATCATATCAACAAATTGAAGGATAAAACCGTATGATAATAGACGCAGAAAAAGCTTTTGACAAAATCCAACATCCATTTATGATAAAAAAAACTCTCCAGAAAATGGGCCTAGAAAGAAATTACCTCAGCATAATAAAAGCCATATATGACAAACCCACAGCAAACATCATTCTAAATGGTGAAAAGCTGAAAGCATTCCCTCTAAGAACAGGAACAAGACAAGGGTGTCCACTTTCACCATTATTATTCAGCATAGTTTTGGAAGTGTTAGCCACAGCAATCAGAGAAGAAAATGAAATAAAAAGAATCCAAATTGGAAAAGAAGAAGAAAAATTGTCACTCTTTGCAGATGACATAGAAAACCCTAAAGATTCTACCAGAAAACTTCTAGCACTAATTGATGAATTTAATAAAGTAGCAGGATATAAAATTAACGTACAGAAATCTCTTGCATTCCTATACACTAACAATGAAAGAGCAGAAAAAGAAATTAAGGAAACTCTCCCATTTACCATTGCAACAAAAAGAATAAAATACCTAGGAATAAACCTGCCTAAAGAGGCAAAAGACCTGTATGCAGAAAACTATAAGACACTCATGAAAGAAATCAAAGATGATACAAACAGATGGAGGGACATACCGTGTTCTTGGATTGGAAGAAACAATATTGTGAAAATGACTATCTTACCCAAAGCAATACACAGATTCAATGCAGTCCCTATCAAGTTACCAATGGCATTTTTCACAGAACTAGAACAAGAAATCTTACAATTTGTATGGAAAAGCAAAAGACCCCGAATAGCCAAAGCAATGTTGAGAAGGAAAGACAGAGTTGGTGGAATTAGGCTTCCTGACTTCAAAGTATATGCGAAGTCCACAGTGATCAAGACAGTATGGTACTGGCACAAAAATAGGAAGGTAGATCAATGGAACAGAATAGAGAACCCAGAGGCAAACCCACACACATATGAGCACCTTATGTTTGACAAAGCAGGCAAGAATATACAATGGAAAAAAGACAGCCCCTTCAATAAATGGTGCTGGGAAAATTGGACAGCTACATGCAAATGAATGAAATTAGAACACTTCCTAACACCATACACAAAAATAAACTCAAAATGGATTAAAGACCTACATGTAAGGCCAGACACTGTAAAACTCCTAGAGGAAAACATAGGCAGAACACTCTATGACATACATGAAAGCAAGATCCTTTTTGACCCACCTCCTAGAATCATGGAAATGAATTCAAGAATAAACAAATGGGACCTCATGAAACTTAAAAGCTTTTGCACAGCAAAAGAAACCATAAACAAGACTAGAAGGCAACCCTCAGAATGGGAGAAAATACTTGCCAATGAAGCAATGGACAAAGGATTAATCTCCAAAATATATAAGCAGCTCATGCAGCTTAATACCAAAAAAAGCAAATAACCCAATCCACACATGGGCAGAAGACCTAAATAGACATGTCTCCAAAGAAGACATGCAGATGGCTAACAAACACATGAAAAGATGCTCAGCATCACTAATCATTAGAGAAATGCAAGTCAAAGCCACAATGAGGTATCACCTCACTCTGCTCAGAATGGCCATCATCAAAAAATCCAGAAACAACAAATTTTGGAAAGGGTATGGAGAAAAGGGAGCTCTCCTGCACTGTTTGTGGGGATGTAAACTGGTACAGCCACTATGGAAAACAGTTTGGAGGTTCCTTAAAAAGCTAAAAAGGTAACTACCACATGACCCAGTAATCCCACTACTGGGCATATACCCAGAGAAAACCATAATCCAAAAAGAAACATGTACCATAATGTTCATTGCAGCACTATTTACAATAGCCACGACGTGGAAGCAACCTAAATGCCCATTAACAGATGAATGGTTAAAGAAGATGTGGCACATATATACAATGCAATATTACTCAGCCATAAAAAGGAATGAAATTGAACTATATGTAATGAGGTGGATAGACCTAGATACTGTCATACAGAGTGAAGTAAGCCACAAAGAGAAAAACAAATACCATATGCTAATTCATATATATGGAATCTGAAGAAATGGTACTGATGAACCCAGTGACAGGGCAAGAGTAGAGATGCAGATGTAGAGAATGGACTTGAGGACACAGGACTGGGGTGGGTGGTGGGGGGTGAAGGAGAAGGTGGGATGAATGAGAGAGTAGCATAGGCATAGATACACTACCAAATGTAAAATAGATAGCTAGTGGGAAGTTGCTGTATAACAAAGGGAGATCAACTTGATGATGGGTGATGAGTTAGAGGGCCAGGACAGGGAGGGTAAGAGGGAGTCATGGGAGGGAGGGGATATGTGGATATATGTATAAATACAGCTAATTCACTTTGGTGTACCTCAAAAACTGGTACAAGAGTGTAAAGCAATTATATTCCAATAAAGAGCTTAAAAAAATAAAATAAAATAAAAAAAGGAAATGCACCAATTGGCTTGGTCATGACTCATCTTTTCTAAAGCTCCTCTATTTGGTATATAACCTCAAAACTACCTTAGAGAAGACAGCTATTTAAAATGTGCCAACAGAAGATGGTTCTTTTGAGACACTAGTCTGCCATCTTCTTGGTCTGCCAGCTTTCCAAATAAAGTCATTATTCCTTGCCTCAAAAATAAAATAAAATGTGCAAACACCAAAAAAAAAAAAAAAAAAAAGAAAGAAAGAAATAGTAGAATTTCCAGAGATGATTCTAACTTATCCCATTTAATGGCCAAACACCTCCCATCCCTCAAAAGTGTGGATCTCTTTCTGCCTTGATTTCTTCAGTTTTCATTTACTGTTACTTAACGTTTCTTAAGCTGGATCTAGCACTCGTAGCACCCTGGAACAGCTCTCTCTAAAGTCTCAGGTGATTCCTTTATAGTTAAGACAATAAAGTCTGGCCTCTTGGCAGCATCTGGCACACTTTCCATCACTTTTCCTTGAAACACTGAAAACGGCCTACTCTTTCCTCTTAATATTTGTCATAGCTTTAAGTGCATATTTGTGTGGTAATGTGATTAGGTTTGTCTCCTCTACTAGACAGTAAACTTAGTAAGAGAAGGATCTTTGTCTCTTTTGCCTATTTGTGTATCATTAGCACCTAGTGGATGCCACAGAGGAAGTTCAATAAGTATTTATTGACAGCATGAATAAATCAAAGGCTGACTTTAGGCCAGTTTTAGGAATATGAGACTGGAGAAAAGGAAATTTTCTACTCATAAAATCTGAAGTCAGTGCCCCTTTGCTAGTTTAGTTGTACAAGCTTGATAACTCAGTAGAACCTTTCCAGTAATAACTTTAAGATCATGTAATTCTGTTAAATTTTACCTCAAGACACGAGGTAGGCACAGTGATTTCAATGGCTCAATTATAATCAATGTTAATACTCAAAATATTTTAAAATGGTACAGCATTTCCCGATGAATCAGAAGAGTTACTGACTATAAACACTTTGGCCCTACTGCTAGTATCAACTGAGTGTCCACTTGCTATGGACACATTTGCATCCCCACAGAATTTGTATGTTGAAGCCCTAACCCACACTTTGACTATATTAGTAGACAGGCCTTTTCGGGGGGTAATTAACAAGGTCATAAGGGTGATAGGTCATAAATCTGATAGGACTGGTGGACTTATAAGAAGAGGAAGAGAGATACCATTCAATCTTTCTCCCTCTCCCCATCTTTGCTCAGAGGAAATCATCTTCAAGCCAGGAAGAGAGCCCTTACCAGAAAATAAACCCTGCAGGACCTTGATCTTGGACTTTGCTCTCTCCGGAATTGTGAGAAAATAAGTCTCTGACATTTAAGCCTCCCAAACTATGGTGTTTATTACAGCAGCCCTCCTAGCAGACTAATATGCAGCTCTAATTAATAACAACAATCTTTCTGCCAAGAATCAGGTAAACTTGTAACACAGAGATTAGCCTTGAACTTATCTTTAAAAGCTTCTATATATCTTCTACAGCTTTTCGTAACACTACTTTAAAATCCATTGACACTAATACTCTGGACGCCTCATGCCAGTTCTCACAATAGTAATAAATTACTTTTTGCAGTATGTACATCCTGGAAAGACCCATGTGGTTAACTTTATGAAGAAAAGCATCACTTATTACAGGAATTTACTATTTCCAGAAATGGTGCGTGTGCCACTTACCATAATGAAGTTTTTAAAGTATAGTTTTGTAAGATGTTCCAAAAAATTTTTTTTAAATATCTTGATAAAGCAAGTGTGGAAAATGATGCTTTGTTAAAACAAAGTTTGATGTGGTTATTTTATTGCTGGACCTTGTAGACACTTCCACATGCCAGTGTGTTGAATGAATTGATCAATAATGTTCATCATGATTCTCAAGAGGTAGATACAAATGCAGAATTTTCCAAGCACATCTGACAAAAAGATCCTTATTTCATTTAGTACAAATTAAAAATCCATGGAACTGGTATCTGCAGAACACATAGCTTCTCAGTAAATCCTATTTTATAATGAAGAATCCTTTTGCAAAGAAAAGAATTGCTGTATCAGTAGATTTCACAGCAGGGAAAACAACAGAGCATTTTCTAATTATTTCAAACAGAACAGAATTTCACACTTGGAATTAGGTGGGAGATGGGTGGGAAATATTGCTGCTAAATCTTTAGGTCACATTCTGTAAACTGCATTAGTGGCAGAAAGGTGCTGCAGTTGATGGGGCAGCAAAAAAATAGTTATAGGAAACGATTAAGGAATCACAGTGCCCCTCATCCCCAAAGGTGAGAACTGTCAGAGGACATGGAGTCCGGCCAGGCCGTGCAGATGCTCACATCTGCTGAAAGCAACACATCAGCCTCCACTGCTGCAAGAAGGTGGCCCGCTCTCCTTCTTATCTTCCTCAGCCTGCACAAGTGCATCTCACTGGCCCATGCAGATTGAATCCAGAGCCCTAGAGACACAGGAGTCTGTGAAATGTAGTTCCCAGACTTCCAGCCTCAGACCTAGGCATCATACATTCTGGATTTCTACTTATTTTGTCAGTGAAGCTCACTGTAAACAGATATTCTGAGATTTAAGTGCTGTTTCCAACCCCCTCTTTTTTTTTATTCCCTCAAGGAAAAATAGAGAACAAATCTCTTTAATACTCGTTTACATGTTTGAAGAATCGTAGGCACATAGTAGGGGCTTCAGAAATATCTGTTGCGTGAATAAATGAATAAAAGATGTTTTATGTGATGAAGGAAGGAGGAAAATACAGTGAAATGGGAAGATTTTTAATAAATTAAATGCTTCTCAGGTGGAATCCACAGGTAGGCCTCAGGGAGTGTCACATTTGCTTTATGAATTAACTTCATTTAATAATGACCTGTTTCCGTTATCTTAAGCTTATCTGCACAGTAAAACTGAATTAAGCTGTGTTTACTACAAGGCACTCATGAAAAGAGAAAAGCACATTTATTGAATATGAAGACATAAAAGATAGGATCGAAAGAGCAACAATCCATTATGAATCTCCCGTGTTTTTCCCTTTGTCCCCTCTTCGCCACAGCGGTCAGAGACTCTCAAAGGACCTGACACACTTGTCTTCAGTGTAGACGGGGCTTATGGTTGATGGAGCACCAATGCTTTCTTCTGGAACTTGGTTCAGATATACAGGTTCTCATCTGTCTTTCCATGAGAAAACCAGAGATTAAAGTCAGGGCTTGGACTTCCCGGGTGGTCCAGTGGTGAAGACTCCATGCTTCCACTGCATGGGGCACAGTTTATAAATCCCTGGTCAGGGAACTAGGATACCATATGCCACGTGGTACAGCCAAATAAATAAAGTTGAGGCTCAAAGTTCCATGGAAATAATATCAGTGCCAACATGTGTGTGTGTGATGTATTAGGGAGAAAGAGTTTATTTCTCAATATACTATTTTATTGTAATATCCAGGCAAAAGAGGGTAGATTCTAATTAGCTCAGATATTTTCTTTTGCTTAGGTGGACATTCTAAGAAATCAGAACATTCTTCTGAATGGATCTTCTTAAGCACATCAAATTATATTTTGATTTTAAATTTGAAGAAAAAAGTAGCATCTTACCTAAACTCTGAATGATAGTATGGCCTTGGTTTCTCCCCTTCACCCCTAGCTTTTTCCCTTTCTCCCTCTCTCCAAGAAAAGTTAGAGCACAGGGAGATAATCAATACCAAATCTAATAATAAGATCAGATACCAGACATAATATTATCAGATGCCAAATCTGACAATACACACCAAATATTCAGTCACTCTGCCATTGTCTATTTTCTCTTACAGATGGGTTTGGAACATGTGAGTAGTTCTATAAACAAAACTGACATCAGCCTCATGGCCTGGGGTGGTGCATCTCCTGTATGTTCTGCCATCACCATCTCTGTCCCTTTGTTGTTGTCATCTTGGAGCCGCATGTTCCACCTGACTCCACATCAGACCTAGTGAGAAAAAACTAAACAAACACACACACAATGTTGTGTTATACCTCTAAGATTTCAGGATTTGTCTCTTTCAGGAGCTAGTATTTGCAGCCCTGGCAAATGAGAGAAGGGCATCCTTTATATTAGAAGTCCCATAGACAGGCTGAAATTCATTTCGCCTTTTTTATTGCAAACCCCTGGTGAGATCAACAGAAACAGAATTTAAGAGACATTCACTACGATATCCTGGGAATTGTATACAATACTCCATGTGTGTGCTTTCCTTTTCCCTGGAAAGAGAGTAGATAGCTTATATGGGAGCCTCCAAAAGGTCTAGAGTCCAAAGAAGGCCAAGGACTGCTGTGAAAAGTTGCCTTTAGTCAACTAAAGGAATTTTGAGCTTCTGTGGAATTCTCAAATCCTGGAAGCAGTTACCAAAAGGCAAGAAGTCTGCTTAAATCTGAGCAATCCTCTTTAGGCTATTGCCCTTCAGGAACTCAGAAGCCTGGCATTTGGGCTCAGGTTTGCAAGAAGCAAGTGTGTGAAAGGTGATGGGGACACTGGTGATTAGGATGAATAGTCTGGAGCCAAGAGGCTTGTTCAATACTGTAACACAAAGGGATTAAAAGAAAAGAGGCAAGTAAACGCTGAGCAGTTAGTCTTTGTGGTTGGAAGTCTTTTGTTTTCCTCTAATCTCCTTAAATGTGATTGCTGTGATGGCAAAGGCTCTTATATTTAATAGACTCTCAAGTTATTTTGGAGATGAAACATATTTTACACTTACATAAAACATACTTTATGCCAGAACGCAGATGCTGCAATTGGTACCCCCTCGCTCCAAGAGAGCGTTTCACAAAGGGTCCCCATAGATTTCAGGACTGCATTTACCGCATATATAAGAAAGATTACAATAATACTAAACTCCAAGATTAACGTAACAGAAATAGAAGCACGGAAGATGGGGCTGATGGGGCTGATACTCCCTCTTGGGGAGTATCAGCCAAAAATGTTTTTTGAAATGCACTTAACCCTGGCAAGGGATAACTGCCTCCAGGTATATAGATTTTCAGTAACTGCTCAAGTTGTCAATACATTGCACTCACTACTCAGTAGGTGCCCCTAAATTGTGTATTTTGTTAATGAAGAATTGTCAAGAAGTATTGGCTTCATTTAGAAAGCAATATTCTTCTCAGTAGCCTTCGTCTCATTTTAGGAAATCCACAGGGGATACATAACATAAGAGTTCAGAGCACCAGGCATCATATCTATTATTCCCCAAATCTTTGCAAGTGTCCCCCAAAGCAGAAAAGATTAAATTATAAGGTTTTGATTTCTCTACTGCTTCAAAGCACAAGCCTATAAAAGGGGAACACTGACACTCTTTTTCAAGGGCATAAAACCACCTTTAACTTACGTGAAATGCTTTGAGTTGGTATAATTTGCTCCTCAGATCTCAAAGCATTTTGTCCTCTTTCATTGAACTCGGCTCTTCCCTTTGGGCAAGAGAGGTTGACCCCAAAAAAAATGGAGAAAAAAAAATCTTGCACTGTTTGCTTTCTCAACCCACTCCATGATTAAAAGGAGACACAGCATGTCTTTGTGGCCTTATGATTCTTAGCAGAGAGATTCTTTATGCATTCCATTTATGGGAATAAGTAGAAGTCATCTGTACATACGTAGACACAGAGGATGGAAAGCAGTGTGATTTTGAAATGGGAACTGTGCCTTTTCCCCATCTACCCTTCCACTTCAAGATGGTGTCTGGAATCTACAATTCGAAAAGGATCAAAGGCTATCCTGGTAGACGTTGCCTTTGTTTTGGAGAATTCTGAGCTACTATAGCGTGGAGACAGTTAGCAAAAAGTCTTAGTAGTACTTTACCCAGGTGCTCTCTGAAATGGTAAATGTGGATACTAAAAAGTTACTGCGTCATCCGTGTATCCTGAAGGTCGACTAAGATGAAACTTGTGAAGAGCTTAACATAGGGCAGAAAGTAAACTCAGTAAAGGTTAACAAGCAATCCTAATCGGAATGGTAGTTGTAAAGTACTTTAGTCGCTCGCTGTAACCGGTTTGCACGTTTCCACATCTATAGAATTTAATTTATAAAATCTTACGATTAGTCATTATTTACTACAGAGCCTAATTTTTAAAATCTGAAAGTTGCCGTAGTTGTTTTCTCCCTTCCTCCTTTCATCCCTCCTTGTCTCCCTTCTTCCCTCCTTTCTTCTTCCTTTTCTTGCTTTGTTATTTGTTTTATCAGCAGTTTTTAGTGAACCCCTGTTTGTAAACACTGTAGATAAAATGAAGACCAAGCTAAACACAATCACTGAAATATAAAATTCATATTTCAGATGGTAGAGGCAAATATTAAACCCAAAATTTCACAAATGCTGAATGCCAATCGTGGCATGTATTATACCAGAAATAGCGCGGGAGACATTAATGGATTGTAACCTGGGCATATATCCAAAACAGGGGCAGACTCATCAGGCTATGAAGCACTAATTGCATTGTTTTCTAAATTCGTTGCTAAGGGATAGACACACAGTAGCAGAAAAAAAATACAAATCTTTCCCCTCATGAAGCTCTCATTTTAGTTTTTAAATTGTGTGCTAAGAAACTCTAAGGGTCTTATAACATGTGAGACCCTGAATGCCCACTGCACCATGTTAGGGAGAGGGCGTGCACTAAAGCTGCACAACTCCACACCCACTTCAGTCAGATATAGGTAGGCCTCACTTTGCACAACACCATATTAACGTGAATGTGTGACTGTGTGTACGCAGGAACTCAGCCCTTGTTTTAACAGCTCCCACATGTTTCTGATACACATTAATGTCAGTTAACTTGGTACCATGTAAAGTGAGGGATATTTGGATGTCCTCTTATGTATGTTTGACAAAGGTCATATAACTAAAAAGAAATAATTGTCAACTGTTAGTTATTTTCTAGTCTGGAACTTTGTTTTCCAGTTCAAGAATCTTTATAATATATAACTCCAAAGAACTATCCTATTCCACTGGGCTAAATATCTCATTTTATGGACTCTTTCTTTTAAGAATCTGCTCAATTTCTCTCACTACCGTGGTCATCTCTTTGTATACATACTAGTTTGCCAACATTTCTCTTAATGTTTGGGAGTCAAGACTGAATATCGAGTATATTTTGCAATGGAATGTTTATCTGTAACACTCTCCAGACTGTGTGTTCTATCAAAGTAGGCACATGTCTATGCAATTCCCTCTTGTAACCTCAGTACCCTAGCAGAGTACCTGATATCTAATCAACACTTAATAATTGTTTCATTAATAAATACTCTGAGTGTTGTGTGATCCTCCATAATATGGATACCGACTTAGTAACTATAACATTATCACACAAACTTTCCTGGTAGCCACGTCACACAGTTTTCTGATTTTGTATTTCTTACCTATATATCAGATCAGCTGCTTTTCACTTGTGAAGGTCCTGAGGGAGCTGACACGAGGCAGGTAAATTTTATTAGGGAGGGATTGTGAAAACAAAAGAGCAAAAGTCAGATCTGAGTGGGACCCTAAAGTGGTAGAGAAGCTGCTAAGAACGTTATGAGCTCTCTTCCATCAGTGCTTTGTGCTCAGAGACTGAAAAGAACATGAACATCAGAAATAAAACGTTCGCATCATTCTGGAAATGCCAAGGCATAGTGCAGAAATTTTATGGGTTTATATTTTAAAGGTTCTGCATTATAGTATTGATTTGAATGATTTGAAATTTCATATAAAACTTCTACCTCTTAACTTGTTGAAAGTCACCGAAGAAAGAAATGTTACAGAAATGGGCTATTCCGTAATGCCTTTCATATTCATGTCAGACTGTCAATGCAGGCAATTGGGACTGCCAGTGGTGTGGGGAGAAGTACACTTGAATAGCATATCTGGGCTAAGCAATGTGACCAAGCTTAAAATATTGACACGGAAATTAGAAATTACACTTCTGGAAATCTAAGGAAATAATGAGGGGACAGTCTACGATGTGTGTACAAAACTCTTTATGATGGTACTTTTTTATAGTAGAGAAAGAACGGGACAATGTTCCTTCACATGGAACCACTAAGACCGAATTATGGTTAAACCTATATGATAAAAAACAAAACAATTATACTTCCAGAATGATGCTGAACAATATGTATAGTAAGTTGTCTTTAAACTGAAAGAAAAAGATGGAAAGGTAAAGCAAAAACTAATAGTAATGGTTACCTGTAAGAGAAAGGAGGAAAGGAATAAAGTAGAAGAAAGAGCCTAGATGACTTTAGTTTTGAATTTGGAAGCAGGCAAAGGTTTTATGTAACATGTAATATGGAAAAAAAGAAGTCCTTAAACTCCAGAGGAAAATAAAACAAAAGAACTGTTGTGTGAAGTTAGTGGCTTAATGACGTAAAGAAGAAACTTTGCGTTCTAATAATTTGTGTAAGTTTTGTAGAATATATCTCAATAACAAAGACCTGGCAAAAACATCTCTTTTTGTTGTTTTGTTTAAATTGAAGTATAGTTACTTTACAACATTATATTAGTTTCAAGTGTACAGCTTGGTGATTCAGTATTTTTATGGATTATATGCTATTAAAAGTTATTACAAGATATGGCTATAATTCCCTATGCTATACAATATATCCTTGTTGCTTATCTATTTTATACATAGTAGCTTGTATCTCTCAATCCCCCACCCTAAAAAAAACTTAAAATGTTATCTGTAATCATATGTAAATAGTACTGATATTATTTGTAATTTATTACCCGCATATTTTGGAATAAATCAAAAATGTATTTTTATGTCATCAGGAAACATGACTTTAATTGTTAAAAAAAAATACAAATATTAAGTCAAAGAAGTTAAGAAAAAGCCCTTTCAGACAATATTTGAATTGAAATTATCAAAATGAAATTATACTGTCATTTTAAGATGATATTTTCTCTCTCTCTTCACTAAAATGTCCAGAAACAGTGATTGTCCCAGTATCAGTTAATAGCCCCAGCACACAGTCTGTGGTCTTTAAATGCCTTTCCTAGTAAAAGAAGTCAGGACATATTGGAGAGATGGCCAATTGCAGGTTTGGGGCAGAAAAAGTGTAAGATGAGACTGAAATATGTGCTTGAACCCCCAAACAGGGAAGTCACTTTACTGTCCTTACATTAAAAGGAAATTTTAGTCATTTTTAAGAGCATAATCCTATCTAAGAAAAGATGAAAGCGGTGAGCATTAAAAATAGCGATAATGGCAATGAATTGAAATGTACCAAAATCTAAAAAATGTGGATGCATAATGATAGCAAAAAATGGTAAAAAGAGAAGCATGTACTTTTCTTACCTTTTCTATTCACACCACCTCAATGTAGCCAAAAAATTTTTTTTTAATACATCTTTATTGGAGTATAATTGCTTTACGATGTTGTGAAAAGAGTTTCTTTATGTAGAAGTATTTCAGATAATGTGTGGAAGGAATGATAAAATTAGATTATTAGCATTTTGTAACCACTAATGAAAAAAACAGATAATAGCTGCTAAAACCAAAAGCCAGAAATGAATAGCTGGTAGGAAGCTTTATAATGGATAGATCAGGTTGTCAACATCTTCCAATCTTAGTTTCTCTCACACACACACATGCACACACACTCACATACACATACACCAACAAAGCAGGAAAAGATATGCATATGGATATGATACAACAGGAATTATTCAGCATTACCTATAGCCATAAAATATCCATGTGGTGATGTTGAACCTGAATCTGATCAAGCTTCAAGACTGGACTTACCAGTTTGCAGGACATACACAGGTAGAGCAGTGTGAAAATTCAGGGTGTGAGGGATTCTTCAGGACAAATAACTGATTTCTTCCACAAACTAATGGCATGAAAACCCAGCAAGGGAATTAAAGGGACCAGCAGATTAAGAGACTCAACAGATAGATATCTCAACCAAATGGTATATGTTGGATATTTTTTTTTAAATCCCAGTTTAGGCATACAAAATAGTAAAAACACACTTAAAAACAATTGAGAAAGATTGAACATTGACTAGGTGATATTGAACAGATTTTCAAATGCATCCAGTATGGTAATGGTATTTTAATTCAGTTACAAAACAGAATCATTATCTTTTAGAAGTACAAACTCAACTGTTCATGGATAAAATTATGTGATGTCTTAGATTTGACTTAAAGTATGCTAGTAGAATGACTCAATAATGGGTGGTGGTGTAGGTGAATCAAGATTGGCCATATGTTGATAACTGTCTAAGCTAGGTGAAGGGTATAAGATGTTTTAATATGATATTCTAATTTTATCTATGTTTGAAATTTTACATGATAAAAAGTTAAAATTAATATTTTTAGATAATATTAACAACAGTTTAGCTCTAGGCTATAGGGTTTATGAATCCTTTACTTTTGTTGATTTATTGTTTAACTTTTATTTTAACAAGGGTGTATGACTTTCACGATCAGAACAAAATATATATACATTTTTAATGAACTCAAGACCAAATCTGAGCTGATACATCCAGGTTCAAATTCCCTAATGCTTGTCAGGAATCACTGTATTGTTTTCCAAGGGCTGTTGTAACAAAGTACCACAACTCAGTGGCTTAAAAGGATAGAAATTTAATCTCTCACAGTTCTGGAGGCTAGAAGTCCAAAATCAAGGTGTCAGGAGGGCCATGTTTTTTTCTTTTCTTTCTTTCTTTCTTGTTTTTTTTTTTTTTTTTTAATATTTATTTATTTGGTTGTGTGAGGTCTTAGCTGCAGCAGGAGGGCTCCTTTTAGTTGTGGCTCGTGGGCTCCTTAGTTGTAGCTCAGCAGCTCCTTAGTTGCAGCATACAGGCTCCTTAGTTGTGGCATGTGAACTCTTAGTTGTGGCATGCATGTGGGATCTAGTTCCCTGACCAGAGATCAAATCTGGGCCCCTTGCATTGGGAGAGTGGAGTCTTAACCACTGCACCGCAGGGAAGTTCCGGCCATGGTTTTTTTTTTTTTTCTGAAAACTGAACAGGGGTGCCCTTTCTTGCCTCTTCTAGCTTCTTGTAGTGGTCATCAGTCCTTGGCTTAGAGCTGTTATCACTTCATTTTCTGTTTCTGTTGTCACGTGGTATATCCTTGTGTGTCTGTGTCTTTTCCTCTTTAAAGGATGTCAGTCATATTGGATTAAGGGCCTATCCGACTCCAATATGACATCATCTTATAACTAATGTAACTATAATTATATAACCAATTATATCTACAATGACTTTATTTCCAAATAAGTTCACATTCTGAGGTGCTGGGGTTAAAACTTCAGTCTGCCTTTGGGGCCACACAGTTCACCCCATAACAGTCACGCATGCCATCTATGACTCTTGAAATAGCTGTGATATACCAGGCAAATATCCTTCACAAATTTGGCCCAAATTCAAATCTCAAATAAGCCCTTTATTCGTTCTGTGACCTCAGATTTAATTTTCTGAGTCATACTTTCCTTGGCTGATCATACTAACAATGATAATAATAATAGTTTGTCTTAGGTCAGGTTCTCTGCAAGACACCCCAAGGTAGAATTTGTGTGCTACACCTTTCGGGGGAGGGTGGGTACAATCCTACAGCAGCAAGAGTCAGGGAAAAAGTGGCAAAGAGGCAGGAACACTCTGGAAGCCAGTGCAGTGGACCCTCCATATAACAGGGAAGGGCTAAATTGGACTCCATGTTGGATGTTTCTTTGACTTTAACCTTTGGTTTTCATCCCTTTGATCATACACAGTGGCCTGCCTCAGGGAAACCCACCCACCTGTGAAGTTAACACATCTCTTCCCTGAGGCTAGTCATTCCAGGAGATGTTTCACAAGACTGATAACCCTTTTTATTTTACTCCCCCCCCCACCCCATTCTATAAAAGAAACTGGCATCCAGACCCTGATAAGGTGGGTTTTTGGAGACACTAGTCTGCCATCTTCTCAGTGTGCCAGCTTTCCAAATAAAGGCCACACATTCCTTGCCTCAACACCCCGTCTCTGATTCATTGGCCTGTAGTGCGGTGAGCAGAGCAATCTTGGACTTGATAACATCCATACCAGTTGTTCAGCATCTGCAGATACAACCAGCCTTGGATCCAAGATTGGTTGAATCCCAGGATGCAGTGACCACAGATATAGTTGAGCATCCCCAATTTTGGTGTCCTTGGGGCCCCTGGAACTGATCCCGCATGGATACTGAGGGATGACTACACATGCTGGGAAACTATTATCAGGTTGGTCACAGCCTCACAAGAAGACAGTGACAGCTGCTCAGTCATGTAGAGCATCTCCAGACAGGCTGTGTGGAGCAACCATAGCTCAGCACCCTTCAGTGGAGTAAAGAGAAGAAATATGTATCTGCCAGCTCCTTCCTAACTCCTCTTTCTCATTGTTCCTTCTTAACCCCATGAGTCCTTAACTCCCCAGCTCTCCCCATACCCCACTCTTGGTTTTGTTACCTAGTCCACCTAGGCAGTCAGGGGGAGCCAGATCCCATGCCAAGTGGGGAAGGGCTTCCTCTGAATTCAGAAGAGGGAAGAGTAGACAGAGCCTCTGGTAGGTAGGGTTGGGATGGGTTAATGGTGGATAAAATGGAAGTTGTGTCCAAACCCAGCCTTTACCCTGGAGGTTGTTTATGGAGATAAGGTATATGATGCTATATCCTGAGATTTTCACTGGAAAGCAGTTTAGGCCCAGAGGCAGATAGACTGAGAAAATCTAGCATGGCACGAAAACTGGGTCCGAAAAACACTCACCAACTTACAGATCAGTTGTGATGAACACATGAGAAAATATGTAAATCACTTCCCTGCTTCTTGGCACCATGTGGCTTCAGTCAGCCACTCCATAAATGGTCATTGCTTATCTGTTTATTTGGAAGAGACATATTTCAGCATTCAACGTGCTTATCATAAAAATCATTTTAAATGTATTTAATAGGGTCAACATGAATTTGAGAAGGGGACAAAGTGTGTTTGAGAAGATTTTATTTTAAAGCCACTGTGATTTAAACTCAGCCTCTGAACTACTTGTAATGGAAAGGCAATCAGCCCCACAAAATAACATAAGCTTGACAAAAAGGGTGTTTTAGAATTAAATTCGAGTTTTTGAACTATCATAAATAAGAGTTCAGACTGTGGCCTGATGCACTTTTATTTTACTACATTAATTTTTTTTCTTTCTTTTTTTTTTTTTTGCAATGAAACAACACTCCTTTTTTTTTTTTGATCTTCCCTTACTCATTCCCCCTCCCACTCCCACTACTCCATCCTCCATAATACTTCTTGTAGTTAAAAATCTGGGCTACAGGGGAAAAGAGATTTAAGAACTCAGATGCCAGCTTTGTAACTCAAAAGCTACATGCAAATTGTTTAACTTCTTAAATTTTGGTTTCCTCAGTTGTAACAAATTGCAAGGATTAAATAAAATCACATACATCAAATGCTTAGCACTTGTGTCTGTTGGTATGGTCCAGTTTTCATCCCCGCTGTCTTCTTCCGCTCTAGATCTGAGCACAACAGCTGTTTAACTTCTCCACCTGCCTTTATTGCCTTGACCCTGCCTGCCAGTCTCTCTCTTCACTCTCTCCTTATGCATAACTGGAAGAATCCTGCTCCAAGGCAGTTCTTTTCAGTGCTTTCTCACTAACGAAAGATAAACATGAAATTCCCAAGTTTGTCTTAGCCTCTCTGTGTAGTCATTCCTCACTGTCTCCTTAAAAACCACATGCACACCATTTCCGATGTGCAGCAGGCTCTCTATCCTAGAACTTTACTCCTTCAATGTTCTTCCGTTCCTGGCACATAGCTAATGTCTGCTTGTCATTCAGACCTTAGTTGAAGTTCTTCTTCAAACTAAAAAGCTTCTGTACAGCAAAGGAAACCATCAACAAAATGAAAAGGCAGCTTATGCAATGGGAAAAAAATACTTATGAACCATATATTGTATAAAGGATTAATATCCAAAATATACAAGAGATTCAGACAACTCAAAAGCAAAAAATAAATAACCCACTTAAAAAATGGGCAAAGGACCCGAATAGATATTTTTCCAAAGAAGACATGTACCTAACCAACAGGTACCTGAAAAGGCACTCGAGATCACGGATCACCAGTGAAATGCAAATCAAAACCACAATAAGATATTACTTTAAACCTGCTAGTATATCTTTCATGAAAAAGAAGAGAGAACAAATATTGGCAAGGATGTAAAGAAAAGTGAACTCTTGTACACCATTAGTGGGAATGTAAATAGGTGAAGCTGTTATAGAAAACAGTACGGAGGTTCCTCAAGATATTAGAAATAGAGCTACCATATGATCCAGCAATCCCTATTCTGAGTATATACCCAAAGGAAATGAAATCACTATCGCGAACAGCTAGCTGTATTCCCATGTTCATTGCAGCAGTATTTAGTATAGCCAAGATATGGAGACAACCTAAGTGTCCACTGAGTGAAAGATAAATATGGCATATTTACACACTGGAAAATATTCAGCCATACACAAAAAGGAAATTCTGCCATTTGTAACAACATGGATGAATCTGGAAGGCATTATGCTAAGTGAAGTAAGCCAGAAAAAGACAAAAATTGCATGGTATTGTAACAGGGAAGAGCCAAACCTGACTCCATGTTGGATCTGTTTCTTTGGCTTTCAACCTTTGCTTTCATTGCCTTTGTTATTGTAATCCTACATAATGGCCTACCTCAGAGAACCCTGCCCACCTGTGAATGGCTGCAGAAAAGAAGAAATTAACACATCCCCTCCCTGAGCCTAGTCATTCCAGGAGATGTTTTGCAAGACTGATAGCCCATTTTACTTTACTTCCCTGCCTCTCCTTCTCTGACTCTGTAAAAGAAACTGGCGTTCAGACCCCAATTAAGATGGTTTTTTTGGAGACGCTAGTCTGCCATCTTCTCGGTCTGCCAGCTTTCTGAATAAAGTCATATTCCTCGCCTCAACACCTCGTCTCTGATTCATTGGCCTGTCATCCAGAGAGCGGAGCAAGCCTGGACTCGGTAACAGTATCACTTAGGTGGCAATCTTTTTTTTTCTCCTTATTTTTTAATTTTTGGCTGTGTTGGGTCTTCATTGCTATGCATGGGCTTTCTCTAGTTGTGAGGAGCAGGGACTGCTCTTTGTTATGGTGTGTGGGCTTCTCATTGCGGTGGTGGCTTCTCTTGTTGAGGAGCATGGGCTCTAGGCACTCGGACTTCCGTAGCTGTGGCACACAGGCTCAGTAGTTGTGGCTCATGGGCCCTAGAGCACAGGCTCAGTAGTTGTGGCACATGGGCTTAGTTGCTCTGTGGCATGTGGGATCTTCCTGGACCCGGGATCAAACCTGTGTCCCCTGCATTGGCAGGCAGGTTCTTAATCACTGCGCCACCAGGGAAATCCCTTACATGGTAATCTTAAAAAATAGTCAAACTCATAGAAACAGAAGGGACAATGTTGGTTGGTAGTGTTTGGGGTTTTGGGGAAATGCTGAGAGGTTGGTAAAAGAGTACAAACTTTTAATTGTAAAATGAATAGGTTCTGAGGACCTAATGAATAGACTAGTGACTATAGTGGATAATACTGTGTTACATATATTTCTATAATATATATCTGGACATGGCATACTGGATATTAAAAAAAAAAAAAAACTGCTATAAGTAGGCCTTAAGAATATGGTGGTGAGGTGTGGGTGGTGAGGAAGCTCTCCATAGTCCTAAAATTAGATTTCTGCCTTCTAATGAACCTGTGTCTCTAGAATGTGAACTTCACTAGTGTTTCTCAGGGGTTTTTTGTTTTTTGTTTTTTCCCCCTCCTTGCTGTGGACAGAATGGCTTGAGCGGGCTGCAGTTGGGTATTTTCCTTCCCTCAGGTCATCTAGGTGCTGACACTTGATCAGGCTGGTCTCTGATAAGTAGTTTCCCTGAGGGCAGGCCTTATTTGAAAGAACAGAGTTATCTGCTGTATTTCAAAATTGTTTCCTTTCCCCTCCGCCTGCAAGAAGCAAAATGAGAATTTTCTCTGGTATTTGCTGTAGGAACCTAGTCATGGCTCAGGAGGTATAATCTCACAAGATTGTGGGGGCCCCCTAATGGCTGGGTCCCCCTGAAGTTTTTAGCACTGAGTTGCCCCACACTGAGTCTCCAGCAACTGCTCAATCCCAGTTCATGTTTTCCTACTACAGAGCCAGTTCCCGTGTCAGTTTCTGCCAGGAAACCATGACTCCCTGTATTTCTTTGTCTGTCTCTCTAATCTTTGATGCAGCTGTTTACCTGTTTTCCTCTCTTGTGGTTCCAAGAGGAGTTCTTGATTTTTCAGTCTGTTCAGCTTTTTACTTGTTATTAAGACAGAGTGGTGACTTCCAGGTTTTTCACACATGGAAAGGGGAACTGTTAAATGATACTCTATATTCTTTCCCCAAAACTGAATTCTCAGAAGACAGAGATTGACTGTGAAAGAGAATTCCCTCTTCCTGAAATCTATTTCTGAGGCATTTATCCAAGGTTTCCAATATATATCACCTAAATTATATATGTAGAAGAGTCATGCAGATAATTTCCAGCCTTTTCTCGAAGTGTCAGTTTCGAACGACAATCTTAAACTGCATTTTTAAGAATGTTTTTCCTCTCCTTGAATATTGCATAGCAATGACCACTGCATTCAGGCATGTTGTAGTTTTTCTTTGTTTGTATTTTGGTGAAAAAATTTGAATGCATAATGCCCCTTTGAGGATACCACGTTTCTTTTATTTCAATAACATCAAAGAAAATACTTAAGAATCTGGGGGTTTTAACCCGTTCTAAGTGTGCCTGTCTATTAAGAATGTTACCACCTTACACCTTAACCCAGCCTTCAGTCAAGTGCTTCTATAATTACACTGTAAGTAGCTAATTAAGAAGGTGTTTAATGTACTGTAGTTGAGAGTGCTTTCTATTCAGGAAATTAGTTCTACTCCTTTATTAGGAGTTACAAATAAGCAATTCAATAACCTGAATCCACTCCAAACAAAATACTAACCAGGTATCTTCCAGCCAGAATAAATGTGTGGGAGTTACTTTCTCCCCCTTCCCTCTTCTTCACATTATTGTTATCCAGTTCCACAAGGCAGAGATAAGAAGCACAACGTCTGCATTTCTCAGATTACCAATCTTTTTATCCTGTGTTGGTAGAGTGACAATCATTTTTTTGCTGGTAACGCTGCTGCCACCATCACAGCTGGATCTTTATTTCTTTTTCAAATAAATAAAATTAAAAGTGCTCAGCATGGCATAGTTCAGCTGTATATCTCCAAGTTGCACACAGATTGAAGCTGCTTTTAACTTTTATTTTTAAACTTCTTTGCCAGCCAGAAATGATAAAAGTAAAGAGAGCCAGACAATGTGGTCCATTTACCTGCCTACTTGCCTTCTAAATAGACAGCAGTTGGTTGTGAATGTGTTACTAGGGCAATTTTATGGCAAAGACCTTTTTTTCTTAAAAGCTAATGAAAATATCTGGAGAAAAGAGACAGATTTTGTTTTCCTTTAAAAATTTTTTCAGGCAGCTGCAAGGTCAGAGTTGTTGATGAATGAAACTGGGGTAACTTACTAAAACTTTTGTGGTGAGTAGATTGGGACACTGGAGGAAACTACATATATTTATTGTAAGGTATATAGGCATTTTGTATTTTGCAATCATAGCATTCTTTTTTTTTACTGAAATGTAGTTGATTTACAATGCTATGTTAATTTCTGCTGTAGAGCAAAGGGGTTCAGTTATACATACACATACATTCTTTTTTATATTCTTTTCTATTATGGTTTATCAGAGGATGCTGTATATGGTTCCCTGTGCTATACAGTAGGACCTTATTGTTTAGCCATCCTGTCTACAATAGTTGGCATTGCTAACCCTAGGCTCCCACTCCATCCCTCTCTAATCCCTCCATAGCATTCATTTTCATAAGATAATTATACTTTGGAAAACACCAGCAACTTAATTGCATGTAATTTTGTGAAATGTGTTGGGGACATTTGATCCAAACTTGGTTATCTGAATTTTTCTCCCAGGATGTTTAGCTTTAAAGGCCGTCATATAAGATAAAAAAAGGGGGGGGGGGTGGAGCTGATTGATTTTTTTTCATTGAAGAGACTTTGTATTATGGATTGAATTACTTTCCACTCAAAAAATATAATAAAGTCCTAACTGCCAGTAGCTGTGAATTTAACCTTATTTGGAAGTAGAGTGCTTGTAGATGCAATCAAGTTAAGATGAGGTCATACTGGATTAGAGTGGCCCTAATCCAGTATAAATGGACACAGACACAGAGGTGACAGCCATGTGGAGACAGAGACAGAGGTTGCTGTTATGTTTCCACAAACCAAGGGATGCGTGGGGCTACCATAAGCTAGAAGAGGCAAGAAAGGACCTTCCCCTAGAGGATTTGGAGGAATAGAGCCCTACCTCCACTTTGCTTTGGACTTCTGGACTGAAAAACTGTGAGAAATGAAAGTTGTGTTGTTTTAAGCAACCCAGTTTGTGGTCAGTTGTTGCATCAGCCCTAGGAAACTAGTATACCTTTCTTTTGCTTTGTCTGCTTTGATCTACAAAGATGCCCCATTTCTGGTTCCTTCCCAAGCCAAACTTGTCAGTTTCTCCTTTGTTATGTAAGTCACCCCATAGTCTTTCCAACAAATTCCCCTTAAACTTAAGTTACTAAATGAATATCTGTTGCTTGCATGAGACTGTCCTAGCTAACGAACAAATATTTCTTGCTGCCATCCTAGGTGTCTTTTGGTATTGGTAGCTAGTCAAACATAGTTCATTAAGAAAAATGAACCAAACTTGAAAGTCAGGCAAAGTTAGAGCAGTGTGTACTCTTATAGACATATTACATTAGAATAGTGTTTAACAGGCCAACCCAAAGATTCTTAAATTATCTGTATTTAAGGAATGTACCGTTGATTGACTTAATACTTACTATAAAAGTCCATATTCTGTGAAGCTGCACATTAACTTCTAGACTTTTGTCTGGTAGAGATGCAAATCATTATTTTCTGATAGAAAATATAACTAAAAGGCCTGGGTTCCATTGCCCTGTATAACATTAACCAGTTCTGTATCTAATCTAGCAATGTTATGCCTACATTCTTTTTTCCATTGCCTGTACAACCTTTGTTCTAACAATTATCCTTTGAATCAACTTTGCCTTCCTGCTGATTACTGAATTAATGAGGAGAATCAATCTTGATATATTTGTATGAAAATCTTATTTTCAACTTTTTGGTAGTTATACTTTGACATGCCACATGCACAGACAAAATTATTTGAGAACGCTGATAGTTCCAGATTAGCTGAATGACCTTGTATAAACATATCCACAAGGCAGCAGTTAGAATGTTGACATTAAATGGAAAATATGAAAGAATTTCATTGTCCTTAGAGAAAATAATGACTTTCATTTTCTCCCTTAAGATTGAAAAATAAATTCCGTAGGCATGTGTATATATATATTCTAGAAAGCTGATTCACTCAAAGATAATGACTGAGAGACTACTAAGTGTCTCTTAAAGTCTAAGATGAATTTTCACTGAAGATCTTGTCATTAAGAGTTGTGTTAAACATCTTCAAGTCCATGCTCTATCATCCAGTTCTTTGGATGAAACTAAACCCGGACAGAGAAGCATGAGAACACTAAATAAACTGAAATCACCCAAAATAGTTGAAAACCAGCTGTAAATTACATGAAACTGATGAGAAAATTAGATAATTTCCACAGCAATATCTGACTTTCGTTTTCACTGCAATATTAAAATGTTAATGTAAAAATAAAAACAAAGAATGAGTGCAACCAATCCCATAACATTTGTCATGTAGGACCAATATGACATTTTTGGAAAGGACTGGACATCTCCCTAATGGAAGGGGTGTGTGAGTGTGTGTGTGTGTGTGTGTGTGTGTGTGTGTGAGAGAGAGAGAGACAGGTTAAAGTCAGGAAAGAATAAAGGGTAGGAAAGGAAATAAGGATACCACCATTTCCCGAGTATTATTATATTCCCTGCTCTTTTTAAAAATTGAAGTTTCTAATTCTTTTTTTAAAATGGAGGTTTTTAATTCGTGCCATATGAGAGCATATATTGTAATCATTCCCATTAGTAAATGAAAATCAGGGTGATTACCTTTCCTGTGGCCATGCAGCAGCTCATGCAGAAACAGGATTCAAGTGCATTTCTTTTTTTTTTTTCTTTAACTTTTTATTTGTTTATTTTTAACAATAAACTGCATATGTTTAGAGTATACAATTTGGTATTCCAGTCTCCCAATTCTTTCCCCCCCCAACCCGCCCCGCTTTCCCCTTTGGTGTCCATATGTTTGTTCTCTACATCTGTGTCTCTATTTCTGCCTTGCAAACTGGTTGATTTGTACCATTTTTCTATAGTCCACATATATGTGTTAATATACAATATTTGTTTTTCTCTTTCTGACTCACTTCACTCTGTATGACAGTCTCTAGGTCCATCCATGTCTCTACAAATGTCCCAGTTTCATTGCTTTTTACAGCTGAGTAATATTGCATTGTATGTATGTACCACATCTTCTTTATCCATTCATCAGTTGATGGACATTTAGGTTGCTTCCATGTCCTGGCTATTGTAAACAGTGCTGCAATGAACATTGGAGTGCATGTGCATGTGTCTTTTTGAATTAAGGTTTTCTCTGGGTATATGCCCAGTAGTGGGATTGCTGGGTCATATGGTAGTTTCAACTGCATTTCTAACTCCAACGCTCCTATTTTGGATTTTCTCTTAAAGATTGCATTATTCCAATGAAAACACTTGTTGAGGCGTATAATGTGAATCAATCTGAGATGCTATTATTTGAAAAACGATGCTATTTTATGTCCCATTGAGAATGAATAAAATGTGAGAACTTAAACTGATATAATGTTTGTTATCAATTAGTATTTTATTTTATAGTTATTGAAAAACATTTTTACTTGTTTAGAAATATTTTTATCATATATCATAAAAAGGAAATATAAGAAAAATACATTGGGGGTATTCCTAAAATTTGGGGGGCATGTCCAATTTTTCCAGATAACATGGAGAGTCACAGTTGTATATGGTTTTCCACATACAACCACTAATTAACATCCACAAGTGCTTCAGAACAAATGGTAATAAAGCATTTCTTAAACAAATGGTTGATTGCTATCCCTGAGGGTTTCATCAAAGCCAATGATGTATTTGAATTTGATACTGGTAAATATACAAAAATGTGTATCTCTGTGTATTTTCCAGTATGTGCATATGTGTGTGTGTGTATGTGTGTACACTCATGATTAAACATGAATTTGGGCCATATATATATATTCTATAACATGTCTAGGTTGTGAACACCTATCTGGGAACACTTGAACATTATTCGTCTTGATAATCCCTTCAACATCCATTATGTTTTCTTTCACAAAATAAAAACTCAGAAAAGACTTATCAACGTGGGGGCTTCCCTGATGGTCCAGGGGTAAAGACTCCGAGCTTCCACTGCAGAGTGCACGGGTTCAATCCCCATTTGGGAGAGATCCCGCATCCTGCCGCGTGGTGTGGCAAAAAAAATAAAAATAAAATATTTGTCAACATGAAGTGAACCTGAAATATTCTACTCCGATTTTTACAGCTTGCAGATTATTTGGCTTCATATGTAATAAAGATATCCATTAACTAGAGTGAATTTTCTAGACGTACTGAAAATATATCCCTAAATGTTTACCATTTATTAGCAATAGAAAACCAGTAAAGGTAGTAAATTGCAAAACGTATCAGTGAAGGCAAATTTTTCCTGAGAAAAAATAATCTGAAATTGTGGTATTTCATGGAGTTCTGCGGTGTTATTTGTTGATTTGTGCCTAATTAAATTCAGATTATAAAGCAAACATCTGCTGGGCTCATTCCCACCAATCAGTTGGGTAACTAAAGGTAACAAAATTGGTAGGTTTGGTTTTCTATCTAACACAGGATTTCTTTTATTACCAGCATTTTAACGTTGGATTTTTTTATCACCATTTTATGACTTGTAATTTATACATTAAAAACAAAAGTTTCAAAAATAATGATCACTTTGCATCTTATTCAACAGAAATAGGGTATGAAATCTTGCTTTGATTGAGTACTAAGTTAGATTCCAAACTTCTAAGTTTCGCATCTACCAGCCGGTCTTCCCAAATACTCACATGTAATTTTGAATTAAATTTGAAATAATTTATTTAAACATGTCATACAAATAAATTGGTATGTTCTAGAACAAGCTGTTCCTGCTAGTAATACTTCAGTGTATCAAAACAATTGTTTCTCTAAGCTACTGGTTTATTAGCTAGAAAACCAGAGTTGGCCTTTTAGCTATTGTGCCCACTGCCTTACTCCCTCAAATTCAGGGAATTTTGCAGTTATTCTCCTAACCCTACACACAGACATACACACACACAGTTTTTGAAAGAAGTAATATAACATAAAAATTCAGTGGCCTGGGGACTTCTCTAGTCACATAGTGGTCAAGAATCCACCTGCCAATGCAGGGGACACGGGTTCAATCCCTGGGCTGGGAAGATCCCACATGCCGCAGAGAAACTAAAGCCCATGCCTCACAATGCCTGAGCCTGAACTCTAGAGCCCATGTGCCACAACTACTGAGACCACGTGCCACAACTTCTGAAGCCTGCGTGCCTGGAGCCCATGCTACACTACAAGAGAAGCCACCACAATGAGAAGCCCATACACTGCAACAAAGAGTAGCCCCCGTTCACCACTACTGGAGAAAAGCCCACACACAATGATGAAGACCCCAGAACTAGCCAAAAATAATAATAATAAAGAAAGGAAAAAAAACCTCAATGGTCTGAATACTGTAAGATGGTGGCTAAGAGTACAAATTTTGGAGTAAATTGCTAGATTCAAATCCTATCTGAACAACTACTAGCTTAGGGTCCTTGGGAAAGGCCTCTCTGTTCCTAATTTCTTCACCTGTAAAATGGGCTCATTAATAGTACCTAATACATGGGAGTGCTTTGAGGAAGAACTCATATTTGAAATGCATTGAGATTTCTGCCTGCCATATATTAAATCATATGTTTGCTAAATTTTAAAAAATGAAAATGTAATTCTATTAGTAGTCACATCGCATGCTGAAGGATTTTGTAAATCTTTGACTAAAAATGTGATGCAGTATCCACCTATTTTTGCTATTTATCTGTTCCCTTGCCTCACCATAAATGTTTTTGCTTTTTGATATTACCCTCTCAAAAATTTTATTGCAGTACATAACCATATATGAAATGCCCACGTAGCTGATTATTTCAATGAAACATAAAATTAGTCCCAGCCCTACACCTATCAAATGGTTAAACTGTTCTTTGTTGGGAATGAATAGATTTGGGTGGATTTCACCAGGCAGAGTTTACAAATTTTAATAAGGCCAATGCTGTAGAGAGCTTCTGGCTCAGATACCCTTACTGAGTTTTGTGGAAGGCCACAGGAATACAAACATTTGCAATGTCTTAACATGATACCCATAATGTGCTAGCATTAGTGATCACTGATCCAATCCAAATTTGGATTTGAAAATTTCACCATCTTCATGTACTAAATCACATTCCATGTGAGTAAGGAGCACTGTCTTTGAGGCATGAAAGGAATTCACAGTGAACTTTTAGAGATGTTTCAAACTTAATAGGATCCAAATAAAGAAAGTCATACATTCTGTCTGCCTGAATGTGCTTTTAAATTGAAGAATTGAAACAGCTCTCTGCCCTACCTAGGAACCTGAGACTTGCTTTTTGTTACAAATAGAATTTGTTTCATATAAATATGATTTTCATCTGTCTTTGTTCCTTTTACTTATCTTATAATAAACATGAATGGGATTCCCTTAAGAATTGTACACATTGAAGAAGGCAAAGACAGCTTATAATTTAATAGATGAGGCTACTGGGTATCTTCTCACCGACCTCAAATTGCCTGATTACCTTCCTTTAGACTCTCACCTGATTAAAGTATTGTAAACAATGCAAATAGTTCTCATTGAGCAGCCCTCCCTGCAAAAGTTCAGCTGTCTCATTTTACTATTCTATTTACATACTAAGTTGCTATTAACTTGTACAATAGTCTTTGTTCCCCACATTGGGTATGCTGAAATATTAGTTTTGTATAATGTTAAGAAATGGCATAAAGAAAATTTTTTGCAGTAAATTTGTTTGAAAAACAGTGAGTTAAATCAAATGATATGGGTTTCTTTACTGAAAGACTTCTCAGAACCATGTTGATATGCATCATCTTCAAGTGAGAGATGCAGGATGCTGTGTCCTCCCAACATTTTTACCACTTTTTTTTTTTTTTTTTTTTTAGAATATTTCTCAGAATTCGTGTTACGTGATACACTGTTTGGGAATGGCTTCTTGATACTCTCTTCTTATTTCTGAAAATTGAGACTAAAGTAATAATTTGTTTACCATCACTTGAATTCTTTTATCAAGTAATCCTTCATGTTCCCAGGTAGTAGAGGGTTAAGGAAAGCAGTGTAGTTGTGAATAATACTAAGAAACAAATATATACCACTTAGCTCATTCCTCCCCTGGGAAATGTAATTACAGCTTTGAAATCTACTATTTCTGTCACCAATGTAGAAGTTGATAGTATTGAGCATATTTATAAAGAAAAGCTGTTAGCAAGACCAGCTAGGTCTGCCATGGCACTAGTGAATCACCAACTGTTTTCCCTAGTCTAGTGCCAAGCCATGACGAGAGTACCTCTTCAATGGCAGTGAAAAACAAATGAACACTTTTGATTAAAAATCAAATGAGGATCAGTGAATAGGTACTCCTTGAAGCCAGCTTTAGGATTAATATGAGGCAAAACATGGCCATACAGAAAGGCCAACATGGTAAAATATGTAACAATAGGTTAATGCTATGAATGTATGACCCAAAGTCAGTCAACCGTACCTATGGACTTAGAGAATGTTTCTATTTGGAAGAGAACTTAGAGTAATAGTAGGAGGATTTCAGCTCCTATGAAGTCCTAGTCCCTTTGGCTTGAAATTATAGAATATTATAGATTGGGTGGCTTAGGAAAAACAGAGATTTATTTCTCACACTTCTGGAGACTGAGAAGTCCAAGATCCAGGTGTTGGCTGATTCACTGTCCAGCGAGTGCATGCTTCCTGTTTCATAGATGGCTCTCACATGGATGAAGGAGCTCTCTAGGGCGTCTTATATAAGGGCACTAATCCCATTCATAAGGGCTCCACCCTCGTGACCTAATCACCCCCATGATCCTTACCTCCAAATAAGTCATACTGGGGATTAGGATTTCAGTTCATGAATTTTGGAGGGACAGGACATTCAGTCTATAGCACATGCCAACTCTGATTGACTTGTAATGGCTTTCTGAGCAGTATGTGGAGGAAAATCCAAATCTCAGTGTTAGAGTGTAGCATGAACAATTAACAAAAGATCATCTTGTTAGGAATTGGAGTTTTGGCAGTGTATGGGTCACCTGCTTGGAATTCAGACCAGGCGTTTGCATCTCAAGTGATCTATAAAAATAGACTTAGCTGAAATATTTCCCCTGAAACAGCCATCATTGCCTTCCTTGCCATTTAAAATCTTAAATAAGACATTCAATTACACATCCATAATATTCACTCATTACAATTAGAGCCGTGAAAATGAGAACACTTTTTCATAAACCCATTTGGGTCTGAAACTCTTCACAGAGCTATAGGCTGAATAAAAGTGGAGGATCTGTCATTCCAACTTGTAGATCAAACCAAGTTGGAAATCAGGCATGTTATTGGTAAAGAAGCAAGTACAGAAGAACAGAGAAATGTCCTTGTGTAGAAAAATAAAAATTTTATTTATGTACTTATTTATTGACTGTGTTGTGTCTTCATTGCTGTATGCAGGCTTTAGTTGCAGCGAGCAGGGGCTACTCTTCATTGCGGTGCGTGGGCTTCTCATTGCAGTAGCTTCTGTTGTTGCAGAGCACGAGCTCTAGGTGTGTGGGCTTCAGTAATTGTGGCACACAGGCTCAATAGTTGTGGTTTGAGGGCTCTAGAGCCAAGCTCAGTAGTTGTGGCACACGGGCTTAGTTGCTCTGTGGCATGTGGAATCTACCCGGACCAGGAATCGAACCCATGTCCCCTGCATTGGCAGGCAGATTCTTAACCACTGCACCGCCAGCGAAGTCCCAAGAAAATTTAAATATCATAGTTTTGCTTTTACCTTAGTGCCATCTTTAAAATCTTTGTCTCTTGACTACACAATAAAAAATGAACTCTGTACACCTTATAGCATCAACATACCCATTGCAAAAGGTACTCAAAATATGTAATGGAGAGCTATCTTTGCAAAGTTTCTTTTCCTCTTTCCTTTTATCTTTGTCTACGGGCTTAAATTAAATATCCAGTCAACCATCTATTTTGGTGGAATTTTTTGTTAATTGGGCATTTGGTAAAAGATGAAAACAGAATTGTAAGTTTTCATCACCTGGAGTGGGAAACACAGAAAGTAACATGTGCCAAAATCTAGGAGATGTCTTACATTCAAAAATAAAGTGCTGACTAAACATTAATAGACTGTGCTTTGCATCTTCCAGTTAATAATGTCTTTTCCAGATTCCAAGTAGCTAGAATCTTGAATATTCACATGACTGGGATTGCTTTGGTCATGGAATGGAAACTGTGGTTGTAACCTCATTAACCCTTTGGTCCATTTTACTGATAGGATAAAACAAGCATGGTAAGAAGAAAGCAGAAATGTATCACATGTAAACATCAGAAGGTCTTATTCATACGATTAGAGAAATTTAGAAGTGCAATGGATTATTATAGACTAATTTAAACTTCTCTTATCCAAATAAGGAAACAGATGCCAAGAAATGTAGTGTTGTGTGCTAAGCACTTGGTTCAGTGTAATAGGGCCAAAGCTGAAATTCAGACTGTAAGGTGATATTCTGGTGTCCTTCCCATTTACCCAACAGAAATGATTTCAAAATGACAGAACCATAAGCTGGTATAAACAAATTCCATTCTCATCCGGCATTTGCAATGACGATAATTTGAAAGGTCAGAACCACATTTTTTTCATTATTCTGCAAGGAATGGGCAATGAAACAATTTGAAAACTTTATGGGATGTAGGCTTTGCTTTCTATTGCAATTGCCAAAAGAGTAGAACATTCAGATTGTTAATTTCTGAAGACACAGCTATTTCCAAACTGTTTTTATTTTCGTTATGTTTTATCACTTACTTTTATACACATCATGAAGATTAAGATCTTGGTAATTTAAAAATTATGCAACAGCTGCTGAGAACTGCTTCCTACACTGGAACATGAAATGTACACTGGGAAAATACCTATTACTAGCTGTGAAATATGCATGAGCCTCTGCAGCCAACTTTGTAAAGTGGAATTTCTCCTTGCAGCAAAATGGAGTGGTTACTTTGCTTGGGGGAGTCACTACTGAAGGAGAATTGTATTGATATGTATTAAGGATTGTTCTACTCCATGAATAATGCAGTCATCCTTTGTGATACTCAGTATTGTGGAATTATTTCTGTACCAATTTATTATTTAGACACTTACCTGCTGCCTTTTGCAGTAGATCTTATTTTGCTTGATAGAATGCATAACTGTATAGCTATAGATGGCAAATATATATTTGTAATTAATTTTGGTTCTGTGTGTTTCCACAGCTAATTAGGCATGTTTTATATACCATATGCACTAACTACGTCAACCTGCAAAAAAAGCATCATATTTTGGGGGTGTTTTACATTTATGACAAAAGACGAAAAGTAACCTTTTGGGGATTTTTTTTTTTTTTTTTTTTTTGCCATCTCTTACAAAATTGTCTTTAATTATTATTATTTTTTTTGTTTTTGTTTTTGTTTTTTTTTGTTTTGTTTTTAAAGTACTTATGCTATATTTTTTTTTTGGGGGGGGGTACACCAGGTTCAATCATCTGTTTTTATACACATATCCCCATATTCCCTCCCTTCCTTGACTCCCCCCCCCTCAAGTCCCCCCCACCCTCCCTGCCCCAGTCCTCTAAGGCATCTTCCATCCTCGAGTTGGACTCCCTTTGTTATACAACAACTTCCCACTGACTATTTTACAGTTGGTAGTATATATATGTCTGTGCTACTCTCTTGCTTCTTCTCAGTTTCCCCTTCACCCACCGCCCCCTCCCATACCTCGAGTTCTCCAGTCCATTCTCTGTATCTGCGTCCTTGTTCTTGTCACTGAGTTCATCAGTACCATTTTTAGATTCCGTATATGTGAGTTAGCATACAATATTTGTCCTTCTCTTTCTGACTTACTTCACTATGTATGACAGATTGTAGTTCTATCCACCTCATTACATATAGCTCCATCTCATCCCTTTTTATAGCTGAGTAATATTCCATTGTATATATATGCCACATCTTCTGTATCCATTCATTTGTTGATGGGCATTTAGGTTGCTTCCATGTCCTGGCTATTGTAAAGAGTGCTGCAATAAACATGATGGTACAAGTTTCTTTTGGGATTATGGTTTTCTTTGGGTATATGCCCAGGAGTGGGATTACTGGATCATATGGTAGTTCTATTTGTAGTTTTTTAAGGAACCTCCATATTGTTTTCCATAGTGGCTGTACCAACTTACATTCCCACCAACAGTGCAGGAGAGTTCCCTTTTCTCCACACCCTCTCCAACATTTGTGGTTTCCAGACTTTGTGATGATGGCCATTCTGATTAGTGTGAGGTGATACCTCATTGTGGCTTTGACTTGCATTTCTCTGATGATGAGTGATGTTGAGCATCTTTTCATGTGTGTGTTGGCCATCTGTATGTCTTCTTTGGAGAAATGTCTATTTAGGTCTTCTGCTGGGGATTTTTTTAAGGGATTTACTTTAAAAATTGTTTCCCAGAGCATTTTGAACATTTTTAAAAGATAGTGTTATAATCTTTTATCTCTTAACCACGTAAGTCTCACAGGTTTATTATCCCTGTTTTCAAAATCGAGACATATGGTGGTTAAACAGTTTAATCATCTTTTGCCAATGCTACCCCCAAACAGCCAAATTAATCTCCTCAAAGTATTTCTCCTAAAATATTACCTAGTAGCTATAAAATCTTCAACATCTCTTATAGTCTGCTGAACAGAATACACACAGCATAGCTCATCTTCACATTGCAAGTGCTTTTGAGAAGGGCAGTCAAGTGACTCTGCAACCCTTTCCAATTCCACTCTCCAAATACACCTTACACATCACCAACCTGCCAGACCCTTATTTTGTCTGTTTTGTTCCATGGCTCCGTCCCCCTCCAAAAGCAGCTCTGTCCATCACCACCTTTAACAGTTCTCATCATCCTTTCAAACACGACTGTTCGACAGCCCGATTACCTCTCGTTTTATGAGATTAGACATTTTTTAGAGAGTGGGAATGGTGGCCTGTGTGCTCCTGATAATCTTCCCTCATCCCCAAATTTCAGTAAAATGTGCACTATCGTAAATGCTGCTGTAATGAACAGCGGGGTGCATGAGTCTCTGTGAATGACTGTTTTCTGTGGATATATGCATGCGAGTAGGAATGGCTGGATCATGTGATCGCTCACTTCTTAGTATCTTAAGAACCCCCCTACCATTCTCTGTCGTGGCTGTACCAATTTCCATTTCGCACAACAGTGAAGAGTTCCCTTTCCTCCACAAACTCTCCAGCATTTATTGATCATAGACTGTTACATCATGGACCTCTGAGCGGTGTGAAAGGATCCCTCGTTGGAGTTTTAATCTCCTTTGCGTTCTTAGCGATTTTGAACATCTCTTCGTGTATTTCCTTATTTTAAAACATGTGACTTAAATCTACTGTTGAAATGAGATTCTGAAAGTCGTCCCTCTTTTGAACATCTTTTCAGTGCCTACACCTGGGGATTTATTGCAGCTAGGTGATGTTTACGGCCCCTCAGGCCTTGTAAATATTCAGCGCCAAGCACCGGAGGTTCTAACGTCGTAGTTACAGGAAACGGCCACGAGAGGGCAGCACTTATTCCTGACCAACTCTGCTCCCCTGTGCAACCACAGCCTCTGGGAACGTCAGTGATTGGGCTTTGAACTTAGTATGGACTGTGCCATCAACGAATACCCCAAAGGGCTTGTTTCTCATTACTTCTTCCACCTTACGCTTCAGTGAGCAGACAACTCACAATCCCTGCCAAACCTCAATGCAACGGGTGCCAGCTTTGACAATCCAGGGGCTCGAAAGAAAGAGGTTGGAGGTCGGAACCCCACCACCAGATAACATGGAGACCTAAGGATGTTTCAGAACTAACCAACCCAGAAGAACCACCATTCTCTGGGTGCACTCGGCTTGCTTATGCGGTAGGAGGTCCCATGTGAGCCGGTGATTCTGGTGGCAGGCAGCGGGGGGCAGGCAGTCCAAGTCCAAGGGGGGCTCCGTTCCTGGCATAGCCTTTGCAGCGGCCTTCGCCCCAGGTCCGTGCCTTCTTGGTGCCCAAGCCTGCTCTGGTGAAGGCATGGGACAGCAGGCCAGTTTGTCCCGGCTTTAGGGGAATCGCTTGGGCATTTCTTTACTTTGTTTTCATTTCATACTTTTCGAGGGCGGAGGGGGTTCAGTCCACTTGAGGTATCCCATTGTCTTCCTTTCTGGAACACAGCAACGGGATGCAATTGTGTAGAAATGGGTATCTATGCTCTTTGGGACGTTCTCCCATATCGATTAGGACAGAGTGTGGAGTATCCTTCCCTGTGATCTACAGTAGGTCGTTGTGGCTTTTCTAGCTCGTGTATATTTGTGCGTATAGGGTACTATGGGTCTCCAGAGTTCAACTCCCCCCACGACTCCTCTTTCAAAACCTTCACTGTCTTTTCTAAGCCTGCGAGGCCGTCTCTCACCTAGATGAGCTTCTTGGCCTCATAGTTAGATTCCCCCGCTAAGTGATAAGGTTCCTCCTTTCCCTGTGCGCTTGATGTCCTCTGGGTCCATCGTGTTTTTGCAAATGACAAGAGTGCGTGCTATGGTATAGCTGAGGAATAGTTCTTTGTATATGTGCCACGCGAGTTCTTTCCCCCATCTTCTGTGGATGCATATTTTGGTTGCTTGGGTGTCCTGGCTCTTGTCCACAGAGATGCGTTGAAGTTTGGTGTGCACGAATCTCCCAAAGTATCGCTTTCTGTGGATGTAGGCACAGGAGTGGGATGGCTGGATCGTGTCATAGCTCACGGGCTAGTATGACAGAGCAGCTCTGGACCGTGGTCCACAGAGGCGGTTCCAATTGCTCTCTCACCCAACAGAGAAGGAGGGTTCTCTTTCCTCCACGGCGTCTCCAGCCTTTATTGTTTGTAGAGGTTTCAGTGATGGCCAGCCTGACCGCTGTGAGGGGAGCCCGCCTTGTCAATGTTCGTTTCCACGGCTCTCACAGTTAGCGGTTTGGAGCCTTTCTTCCTGCATTTCCTTCTTTGGAGTGGTCTCACGGCACTGTACCTCTTGACGTGGGTTTGTGGCGAGTCGGCCCGCTTTGGAACTCCTTTTCGATGCCTCGCCCAGGGAGTTTATTGGGGCCAGGTGTCCTTTGCAGCCCTGCAGGCCTTGTGAATACGCGGGGCCCAGGAGCAGGGGTTTTACCGCTGTAGTTAGAGGAGACGGCCACAAGACGGCAGCACTTGCTCCCGCCCAACTCTGGGTCCAGGTGCAAGCCCAGCCTCAGGTAGAGTGGAGTGTGCGTGCGCACAGGGCGCCGGGCTTGTGTCTCTTTCTTCCTTCCGCATTGCCCTTCAGCGTCCAGACCGCTCCCTAGCCCTGCCAGAGCTCGAAGATGCTGGTTCTATTGTCCGCGGACAGGGCGATCTAAGGTAGGAGCCTGGAGATGGGAACCCACCAGCAAGCGTCATGGAGTCTGGGCATATTTCAAAGCTAATCCCCCCAGGGGCTCCACCAAACTCTGGGTGCACTCAGCTTGCTTAAGCAGTAGGAAGGCCCAATCTGAGCTGGAGATTCTGGTGGCAGGCAGCGGGGAGCAGGTAGTCCAAGTCGAAGCGGGGCTCCTTTGCTGTCACATCCTTCCCACTGCCTTCGTTCCCGAGCAGTCTGAGGTTAGTCCCCAATCTTGTTGTGGTTAAGAGATGTGACAGCAGCCCAATTTTGCAGGCCTTAGTGGAAAATGTTTGACATTTCTGTATATATGTTTTTATTTTAACATGTTGGGGATGTTTACTACAGCTGGTTTTTCACGTTGTGTTTCTTTATGGTACGCAGCTGCGTGATTCCTTTCTGTCTTTATGGGTATGTATTCTCTTTCAGAATCTTTTCCCGTAGAGATTAAGACAGAGTATTGCTTATGTTAGTCTGTGCTCTGCAGCCGTTCCTTGTGGCTTTTCTATTCATATATATTTGTGTATAGATGTTAATTTCAGCCTCCTAATTTAAGTCCCACCCCCAATGACTCATCGTAGAAAACCTTTAGTTTGTTTTGCCAGTCTCCGAGGTCGTCTCTGGCGTGATTGAGCTTCTTTGTCTTATGTTTCGATTCCAGCAATACGTGGCACGCTATGCTATTTTTATTTGTGTCTTTTATGTCACGTTGTGCAGGATCTTCTCTGGGTTTATCCTTTTGCTGCAAATGGCAATAGTGCTTGCTAGTTTACAGCTGAGTAATATTTTTGTGTGTATATGCACCACATCTTCTTTATCCCATCATCTGTCGATGGATATTTCGTTTGCGTCCATATCCTGGCTGATATAAACAGTGCTGCGATGAAGTTTGGTGTGCATGCATCTCTTTAATTATTGCTTTCTGTATATATGCTCTCAGGAGTGTGACGGCTGGATCATGTGATAGCTTACATCTTAGTATTAGAAAGAAGCTCCATCCTGTTCTCCATAGTGGCTGTACCTTCTTCCATTTCGCAGATCCCCTTAACATATGTGCAGCATCTATTAAAATCCCAAGGGACAAATTGGACAACCACATCTGGCTTTTCCAGGTCCTTACAGGGACCTCCGCAGCAAGATCAGTATTTAGTATTTACTATTCCACATCTGTGACCTTCACAAGATTTACCTTCTCTGAGGCCCTTCATTCTAGCTGAGAAACTGGACGATGTTGTTTGTTTCTTCATGCACATCCTTATAAGTAAACTTCTCATCTTTTTTCTTTTTAGAAATATACCCGTGATGTGCAAGTTAGCCCATAAATGTTGCCTGGTTAAATATAATTCATTTTCTTTCCTTTCTGTAAAATATTTTAGAGACACATATTGAAATCAAAGAAAGAATTTCTTTTGGCTTTTATTTAAGGGCCAACAGAGCACCCAGGGGAACCCACACACATGCAGTGTGTAAGGAGAAGTCAGGGGCCACCAGAGCCAAGCTTGCAAGTACATGAATACTTGTCCCAAGACTCACAATCTTTTTTTTTTTTTGCAGTGCTTACTTATCCAGGTACTGATGTAATTGAATTCCTTTATAAATAAAATAACCATTGATGTATTATTTTGTAGTGAGACAGAAATATCTCTGGTATCTTTACCATTAAATGTATATTTCAAAATGACAATCTAAATATTTATCAAGTACTGAAGAGATCTCTGCATTGAGAGATAATTTTATGTAGAAGAGATGATTAGAGATAATAACGAATGATAAGAATATTTTTGGCTGGAAAGAAAAAAATTTGACTAAAATTGACCTACACTAAGAGGTTATTTTCCTACATGGTAAGAAGCCTGCAAGCTAGTATTTGCATTGTTTTTCAGCAGCTCCAAAATGACAATAACTGGCATGTTTGTTATTATTTTTCCTTTACCTTGCTTACAAGATGGCTGCAGCACCTCCAAGCATCTCATTCTCCATCACATTCAGAGGCATAGGAGGGAGATGGTACAGGGAAGAGCATTTCTCCTTAAGCTCCCTCCTTTAATAAGTGGAGGAAGTTTTCCCAGAATCCATTCAATTTATATCACCTTATATAGCATTGGACAGAACTAGGTAATATCCTCAATATTAGAAAAGGTATTTGCTTTACCCACTTCTGGGCCCCCAACATTAGTGCCCCCCACCCCAACACAGAAAGGAAACTCA